>NC_066873.1:20177378-20500745 GCF_022985175.1 Labeo rohita
CCGCAGCAGATAGCCCCGCCCCGTCTGGAACGCTCGGCCCGTTAACCCGCAATCTACCAGTCATTTGTTTAGACTCAAACACGCTCTCTGACGGGCTGAGCGGTTACAAAACGTTTTCTACGGCAGAACACATTGTAGTTGTGTTTGAATATCTAGTAAATCACTGGTCCGGATATTCAACAGATAATGACGTTTTATTATTACGATAGCAAGCGTAACTTCAGGTTTCAGTCACATATTGTACATAAGCGTGTCACTATATATAATGACAGATGTCAGACCGGAACACTGCAGTGTTTCATTGTACACGCTTTTTTTCATGAATCATAACATTGTTAAACCAAGATGCTATCTATGTTCAGATGTGCATTCACAATTAAAAATGCTTTCCACGTAAGGATGACAGCTGCACAATGAATGTGTAAAATAAAAATAATGTGCAGGAAGCTCTTTCATCAAACACAAAGGCTTTCGTTTTCAACAACGATCTAGATGGACACTAAACATACTATATGTTGACCCTGAACCACAAAACCCGTCGTAAGTGTGGATTTTTTTGAAAAATGTATGCCTCACATATAAATATGCTTTGATGTAGGGATATATGGTTTGTTATGATAGGACAATATTTGGCTGAGATACAAATATTTAAATATCTGGAATCTGAGGTTACAAAAAAAAATCTAAACATTGAGAAAATCACCTTTAAATCTGTCCAAATGAAGTTCTTAGTGATGCCCATTACTAATCAAAAATTAAGTTTTGATATATTTACGGTAGGAAATTTACAAAATATCTTCATAGAAGATGAATATTCTATAATTTGATAATTTTTTTTTTATCTACTTAAGATTGGTTTTGTGGTCCTAGGTCACATATAGTCTGTGTGTCCTTCAGTGCTTCTTACATTTAGTTAAAATAAATTAACATTATAGCTTACTAAAATAATTAAAAACTTGAATTTGCTAAAAACTATAAGTGCAACATATAATGTGTAACTTTTCTTACCCAGTGGATAAAAAAACATAAACTATACATGCATATTTGAGCTTACACTATTTTTACTAATTTATTTATTTATTTTTTGCCTGCAGCATCCATCCTTGGCAAACAATATCAAGACTTTTTCAGCCATTTAATGGCCCTCAACAATTGTTAGAGGACCTAAAACATTTGTATTGGGTTTCTGTGGGTTTGTCTGATATTTAATTACTCTTCAATTACATTTACCTAAGTTATTTTTAACATCATGTTTTTATCACATAATAAAAACAAGCTTAGCTTGTTTTTTTAAATTATTATTATTATTATTATTATTATTAGCAGAAGTAAAAGAATATGAATTATTGTATGAGGAGTCTTGAACAATAAACATTTATTATTTTATGACATATAGTGGCAGGGGATCTCATTGATATATTTGTGCCTGTGATATGCTAAAACTGACACAGCAAGTAATGAATACTGACCTCTAGTGATTTCTACTGGTATAAAACACAGACCTTTAGAAAGTACAGAGAAAGAGAGAAAAGATCACCCAGCAGCATGGTGTTCCCATTTTTATAGTATTCAAATTTGACTATATTCACTCAAACAATGAGCACTTAACAAAAAAAACACTCTTTTCTCAAACATTCAGTCTGCGGATTTGGTTGGACCATGATGTCATTGCACAAAGCCTGCCAGTGATGTCAATCACAGATTTTAGTGAAGCACATACAGACCCTGTTCCCACACTTCAGTCAATGCAGCCCTTTCTGCCATCCATCTCAGACCCAGCTGGACTCTAGCAGGCATGCCAGTGCCAGTGCAGCAGCGGGCCCTGAGAAAGTGATGCCCTTGTGGCCCCTCCGGAGCCCCCGGAATGAAAGTGAGAGACGGAGAGAGCTAAGAACGTGGGCACTGTGGGATTTGTCTATGAAAGGGTTTAAATGAAATGATGTATTATGAGGTGAGGTTAGTGAAAGTGTCTGAGCCTGTAATTTACAGTCAGGCTTCCTATACTGACATTATGACAGTGCAAAGCGAATGAAATGGAGAGTAGAAACATAAATTAGACTGGGTGGATGAAGGGTGAGCCTGGGAAACATTATGAAGTGTCTCCTGCTGAGCTGAGCTATGTTTGTTATTGTGGCTTGTGGATGTGAACGCAGGTCATGAACACACACACATTAAGACATACATGTGCATTAAAATATGTTTTTCATTCTCTTTTAAACAAACTTACACACTCTCATTTGTCATAAAGAGGCAAGCATGCATCCACTGTCCATTTATGGTGGCTAGCCCTTGCAAACTGTGTTTACACACTCCTGTTGTATGTTCAGCTATCATAACAGGATGCTTTCAGGACTTTCTGCTGCAAACATATTCAGATTCAGACTAGGCAAAGTAGGTCAAACCTGTTATACAATGGGGAATCTTTTTAAGGAGCATAAATGCAATGAAGTTGATCCACACAAAGCATAAACAGGAAGTCATAGGACAGTACAGCGATACCAGTGGACAAACTGTCATCATGAGTGGGAACAGGGAAATGTATGCTGCGCACTCACTCCTGTCATGGGTACTAATAGCTTGTCTTAAAGAAGGGATAAGATTTAGCACCATGGACACAAAGTCTCCAAACAAGTCCTTAAGCGCATAATGTGGAGAAAAAGATGAGATTGACATTCTGAGAACAGGGGGAGGTTTTCTGGTATCAGTCCACAAACAGTGGCATGGTGTTGCCCATGTGAGAGGCTTGTGAGGTTGTGCGCAGAACATCTAAACAAAGATAAGGTTTAGAAAAACAGCGCAGATAAAACCAGAAAAGGGGAATGACTTTAAAATAAAAGGAGAAAAAAATAAAGAATGCCATTAATTAAAATTTTGGTATACGCTATAAATAAAATCCATAAAAACATAAATACATACTGTATTAATAAGGAATTTTCTAGGTTTATTTTTTACAGGTGTTTTAGCTGTATTTTGAATTTTGCACTTCGTTGCTTTGTGTATGAAGGGTTAAAGGGATAGTTTACCCAAAAATGACAATTCTGTCATTAATTACTCACCTTTTTGTTGTTTCAAACACGTAAGACCTTCAGAACACAAATTAAGATATTTAATTGAAATCCGAGAGCTTTTTGACCCTGCATAGACAGCAACACAACTGACACGTTCAAGGCCCAGAAAGGTAGTAAGGACATTGTTAAAATAGTTCATGTGACATCAGTGATTTAACTTTAAATTTATGAAGCTACGAGAATACTTTTTGTGTGCAAAGAAAACAAAATTAACAACTTCAAGTATTTCTTCTCTTCCATGTCAGTCTTCAGTGCGTGTTCATGAGAGTATCACAATGCATGGATGTGGTGCTGCTCACGCAGGAGCCGGTGTTCTGGCGTAGAATTCGGATGTGCTGCCTCTTGTTTGCAAAGCAGAGGAATGCACACATATGGAATGGTTGAATAAAGTCGTTCATTTTGTTTTCTTTGCACACAAATAGTATTCTTGTAGCTTCATAACATTAAGGTTGAACCACTGATGTCACGTGGACTATTTTAACGATGTCCTTACTACCCTTCCTTGGTCCTGAATGTGTCAGTTGTGTTGCTGTCTATGCAGGGTCAGAAAGCTCTCGGATTTCATCAAAAATATCTTATTTTGTGTTCCAAAGAAGAACGAAGGTCTTACTAATTTGGAATGACAGAATTTTCAATTTTGAATGAACTATCCCATTTAAATCAGAAATGATCCATCAGAAATGGATTTAGTCAGGTTTTATGAATAGAAAGTTTACATTTCTTGGAGATTACAGGGGTATGATGGAGGTGGGCCAAGAGGGGAGAATGTGAGACAGACTTTTTATCTCCACAACACTGGAACAGGCCACACTGTCTTATCAACACACAATTTCAAGCTCTCCAAGCATGTTAACACTGTGAGTTCAGGCCAGCTGTCAGTGTGTAACATGTGACCTACTTACTGTTCTGATTTATAGCACACTAGGTGTCAACTGTCATCCAAAACATGTAAAAAAGCGCATTCGCATACTGTTTCCTTTTGAACATTGGAAGGACAAAATGTTTAAGGAGAAGTCCACTTCCAGAACAACGATTTACAAATAATTTACTCACCCCCTTGTCATCCAAGATGTTCATGTTGTGAAGACAGAAAGTCTGTCTTCAGTGTGTGGTTTTTAAGGAAAACATTTCAGGATTTTTCTCCATATAATGGACTTTATCCTAAACGATCCCAGCCGAGGAAGAAGGGTCTTATTTAGCGAAACAATCTGTCTTTTTTTTTTTTTTTGTATACTTTTTAAGGACAAAAGCTTGTGTAGCACTAGCTCTGGGATGCATGTCCACGACACTACATACTACTGAATCACGTCGAAAGGTCACGTGGAACGTAGGTGGAACTACAGACCCAGTGTTTACAAAGCGAACACGCAAAGACTAAGGAAGTGCAAGTCAAACGCTGTTTACAAACAAAATTGTACAACAATGTCGGACGGTTCTGAAGTTGTAGGAGAAAATAAGATGGAGTTTTTCGCCATACTCTACCTTTCTGAGCCGAAGTACACAGACGATGAACTTAGACATGATTCGTAGCATTGTGGCATCCCAGAGCCTGCGCTACATGAGCTTTTGTGCTTAAAAAGTATACAAATTCTTATTTTTCGAAAAAAATGACAGATCGTTTCGCTAGATATGACCCTTCCTTCCTTGGCTGGGATCGTTTAGAGCCCTTTGAAGCTGCATTTAAACTGCATTTTGGAAGTTCAAAACTGGGGCACCAGTGAAGTCCATCATATGGAGAAAAATCCTGAAATGTTTTCCTCAAAAAACATAATTTCTTTACGACTGAAGACAGAAAGACATGAACATCTTGAATGACAAGGCGGTGAGTAAATTATTTGTAAATTGTTATTCTGGAAGTGGACTTCTCCTTTTAATAGCATTAAAGGGATATTTGCATGTATCATGAGCACTTTGTGATATAGTATAATGTTTGTTAATTTGCAGAGCATCTATAGAGTAATAATTAGTCTAAACACTGTGATGCCAATAAATTAGTGACTTATTTGTAGATTTCATGCATACTGTTTACTTCAGAAACTAGTTTACAGCCTGTATTGAATGCAATTCCATAAAATCACAGTGTACAGCAAAATAACTGCACAAAACAGCTATTGAGTCTATGCAAAAAGTTAAATTGCAAACAAATGACTCTTTCGAACAAGTTCTTTTAAGTAAGTCAGTACAACATGTTCTCCGATTGCAGAAACTCTTATGAGCTGGTTCTTTTTGGTGAAACAAAAACACACAGCACAACCAGTGTAGTCTGATTCATCAACAAACAGCTCTCAATAACTGTTTCTTTTTAATGAATCCAAAACATACAGCAAGACCAGTGTGGCCTGATTCATTAACACACGATTCTCATAAGGTGATTCTTTTTAGTGAATCATAAGTTAGCACTTTGGAAAAATGTAAAATACTGTAAATATGTAGCACTACCACAGACAGAATTGTTTTCATATGTATGAAATTTATCTGAAATGTACCGTAAATTAATCGCAACTGAATCACGAAATCTGTATCGATACTCATCCCTAATACAAACACAAAATGTAGGCCAGCACTAATTTGATATATAGCCAATGGCAAAACCATCTCCCAAACACAACTCCTCCACCCAGCCCTCTAGTCAGAATGCAGTGATCTTGTTGTTTGACGGCAGCTACACTCCTCCTACTGTGAACAACAGAACAAATGACAGGGGTGAGAGAAATATGAGTGAAGTGATAAATTTGAGGTGGTTTTCCTGCATTCTTCAGTGACATGAAGCTGCTTTGATGAAGATGGAGTGAGCTTAACCTCGCTCTAGACGTCACTGAAATATAACTTACCAGCGTTCATTAGGATGGGTTATTAATAACACCTTCAAGCCACTGGCAGACACTGGTCTAAATCTGCAGTCGATTAATATCTTTTTTTTTCCGTGGAACTTTTTATGCCTATTTCACATCTAACTTTAGATGATAAATGCTTTTACAATCACTCTGAGCTACGACAGGCCTTATGCGCCTATCCCATAACATGTGAATCAGATGTGATTTCGATAACCGCAGCCTAGTACTATTACCATAATCTTATAGTAGAATAGAAGACAGACATGCTGCCTCTCTTAGCAAGATGTGACTCATGTGTTAAATGTGAACATCTTTAAGCAGAACCAGCTCAAATGAAGAGGCTAATCTCATTAAGCCTCTACTCAGCTGTTTAATCACAGGGCTGCACCGAGGCCAAGTGCACTACGACATACGCTTCCTTCAAGAGAACCAAACTTGGGCTTGAACTAATTGAGTAGTATTTTACATATTGGTCGAAATTTCAGACTATAATGACCGTTATGACTCAGAGGGGATTTTTTTGAAAACTGACACTTGTGCTGTCACACAAAAGATGATGAAAGGCATGTCAAGTCTACTTTTCAGATAACGTAGATCCTTACTTTTTCCTTAAGCCTCATAATATGTCAGTGACATCATTACCAGTTGATTATACACCCAGTTTAATTTCAAAGAACGGTGTGCTTAGCCTCAACTCAAATGACTGCTTCCCAGAAATAACATTCATTCTGGGAAAAAATGCCGAAAAGCTGTTGTGATGTGTGGAGTGAAATTACGTCTGGATGAGACTACGCTGAACATCACACTTGTGTGTAGATACACGTCTGTATTTGCCAAGAATATTTCATTGATTCCTTCAGATGAATGGAGATGGTGGAATATCTAATGGTAAAACTTTGGAGTGAATATGTCAAACCATGATTAAAATAAAAGCAGAATGAAGACTGGATTGCCTGTCATCAGCATGGCCTGTGCCAGATTGAAGCTGCCAGTTTAATCCAAAACCATCAACCATTTTCATGCAAACCTTGTCAGTAATGGGTGCAGTTAAGAAACTGAAACAACAATAAATATTCAAACAGGTTTTGTTTGGCACATATTTTTTTCTGGTGCTTTTTGCTGTACATCAAATTTAAATGCGCAAACAGCAATTAGAAGGCACACCTAGTCGGAAGCGTCTAGTTTAAGCAAATGGAAAACCAGTATAACGTGACATTAGAAAAATGTTGCAGGGTACAGGAGGATAAGCAGATTTGATCAACAAGTTAATTAAATATGTTAACATGCCAAAACAAACATCTCTGAAGTACCGCAGGCCAATTGGAACCTGGCTGTCCACCGCCGGGGGAATGAGGAAGTTACACAGCGCTGCTGTTATTCTGCTGGGAGCTGAACCTGAAAACAAACCACTAAGTCTTAAAGGCCATTCAGCTGCTGTGATTTTGTTTCATAGTCTCACATTTTTCTCTGTCACTCCTCATTTCTTTCTCTCTCTGTTTAGGGTGATGGGTTTTCAGAGAGAACAGGAAGGGCTGTTGTTGAGATAACTGCTAAATGTAACTGCCTTGGAATGTACTGCCATAGATTGTTTATAACTTGGATAAGAGACGTAAATAAATAAAATTAAGCTGAGAAATAGAAAAATTGTTACCAAAAAGAGCAATTGCAAAGACAAAAGCTCACAAACACATGCACACGCAACAAATTGACTGTCTGGCACCCTGCTGAACACTTAAAACAGCATCAAAAGCACTGGAAAAATCTATATTGGTGTTATTTCTGTGTCTGTCACATTAGGTTCTTATTGGCCAACAGTAACCAATCACATGTCACTACCATCACAACATAGCAAAACTACAGCTTTCATCCAAAGCTCAGGCTTGTATTATTATAATAAGATGTTTACTATGAAAATAAAACAATGTGATCAGTTGTTAGCTCTGGAACAAGCAGTACTACTGTCATTGACATATGCTAATGTGATCACATAATGATTGGGAGGGACTGCAGTACAGTGGTACTGCAAGATGCCAGTACACATCCTTGCATGTGAATTTTAACAGACTCAACAATAAAACCTGCTCTTCTGACAAGACAAATTGGGGTAACAAAAGTGTACTTGCCACGAGGTCAAAAAAGTACAGAGGAGTTTGTACATTTGTGCATTGAAGGAGAAGTCCACTTCCAGAACAAAACATTTACAGATAATGTACTCACCCCATTGTCATCCAAGATGTTCATGTCTTTCTTTCTTCAGTCGTAAGGAAATTATGTTTTATGAGGAAAACAATTCAGGAATGTTCTCCATATAGTGGACTTCTATGGTGCCTGCGAGTTTGAACGTCTAAAATGCAGTTTAAATGCAGCTTCAAAGGACTCTAAACGATCCCAGACAAGGAAGAAGGGTCTTATCTAGTGAAAATATCTTTAAAAAAAAAAATCACAATTTCTATACTTTTTAACCTCAAATACTCGTAGCTCTCCCTTTGTCAGCTCATGTGTACTCTGTGTAATCCGGGACAATACAGTTAGGGTATGTCAAAAAACTTTAAAATCGCCCTACATCGCTCCAGAAGTACCGAGTGTTTACGAAGTGAATGTGCAAAGAACATCAAGCGCCCTTTACAAAAAGTGGCAAAACAGCGATGTAGGATGATTTTTAATTTGGAAGAGAAAATGAATCTTGAACCAGAATACACAGAGTACGCATGCGCATCGCAGAGCTAGACAAGAAGTATATAAATAGTATATTAATTTGTTGTTTTTTTTTTAGAAAATGAATGATCGTTTTGCTAGATAAGACCCTTCTACCTCGGCTGGGATCGTTTAGAGCCCTTTTAAGCTGCATTTAAACTGCATTTTGGACGTTTAAACTCGCGGGCACCATTAAAGTCCACTATACAGAGAAAAATTCCTGAAATGTTTTCCTCAAAAAACATAATTTCTTTACGACTGAAGAAAGAAAGACATGAACATCTTGAATGACAACGGGGTGAGTATATTATCTGTAAATTTTTGTCCTGGAAGTGAACTACTCCTTTAAATTATGTGTACTGCATAATATAATCAAAAATGTACTTGAGCGGGAGTAAAAAGTTAACATTTAACTGTACTTAAGTTTTAAATATTAAGGTTTGGCTTTAGAAATTGACAGAGGAGACTTTTTCACTAAAGTACATTTAATCTAGAATAGACTTTTTAGTCATTTTTTAATCATTTTAGGCACATTTACCCTAGAATATGTAGTTTTTAAGGCCTAAATGAAATTACATGGCGTTAAAGGTGTATCTTCCTTGGAAATTATGCACTAGAAACATGGAATTGCAAAAATAATGATTGTTTGACTGAAAACAGATTTCCTGAGCACCCCCCACTTACAATTATAGCAATGAAGTACAATTATTTGAGTACCGTCCAGCCCAGTTCCTGCAAACACAGTGTACACCAGCACTTTGTGGACACTAGAGTCAAGTCAGAATTAAAATATCTATTGTTTTAACAGACTTTTATTGGTAAAATGCAGTCTTGAAAAGTTTGTGCTGTACTGTACTTGCACAACTAGGTTTTCTATTGTTGTATCATGCAATGGCTTCATACATTTGTATGCACATTATACAATAAACCTCATATGTAAGCAATCTGTTATGTCTTGGATGACATTACAGTGAGCTGCATTGTGTGCCACTGTACGAGGGAGTCTTCTTGTCTTTTGTGCTTCATTATGAGTGGAATTACAGCAACAGCAGCCAGTTTCGAGTTGTGGGTGTTCTGCACAAAATGCCACACCAGCCACTCCCAGCGGTACAGGGTTTTCCTGATGACTCACTTTGTGTGTTTGCTGACTACTACTGTATATGCTTTTTATGGGATCACAGATCGTGTTGGGCGTGCTATTTTGGAATGTGGTTTTCAGGCACTGCCGGGTCAACGTGTCAGGTTGCATTCATATCTACTGTACAAAGAGTAAAAGATTTGAAAGTCATTGTATATCTTCTACACTGTGTACATGTGTCTTCCCGCATTCTGTAAATCAGAAACTGTATAGTGACCTCATAACCAAATTAGGCATTTTTGCTGTAAAGAATGTCCAACCTGATTTCATGGCAATTTGTACGATTTTTGCTGAATTGTACTTATTTTATGAGTTCCCTAACTCATGAATGACCTACCCTAACCCCACCCCTAAACCTATGTGTCACTGGTGTCTAGACAAATTGTACAACTGTTTCGTACAAATTAGCTACTTTTTAAAATACGTACGAATTGGTTGCGAGATAGCGTTGGAATGTCAAACAAGATGTCGTCATAATTACTGGTTTTTAGTGATTACCTCTCTCACACACAAATATACATACTTATACAGTGCATACAGTACAATATACACAAGCATAGGCATAACATAGGCGTGCTAAAAGGACCTCTTAATTCTCATTTAATGAATCCCACACCTACCCAAGCGAGCCTTGTGAAAACATTTTTAAGTGAGTCAGTGTTTTGCACTGCTGTAACTTCTGGGCTCAGGAAGTTATGTGAGATATGTGAACTTAAACAGTCAAGGAAATTTGCTGAAGCCACAGTGTCTTGATCCAAAAGCAACTGTTACATGACTTGACAAATGTGTTGCACTGACCGGATCAGACTAGTGCCCTACAGACCCTACGAAGGCCTCTTAATTTTAAAAGTAAAATCAAAACTGGTAAAAACTGTCTCTGTTCCTTAACATTCAAGCAGTCACACACAATTCTCACATGTAGTAGGCCTCATTTAAATATGGGATCATCAAATCTATGCTCACATTTTGCTTTTGTGCAGTTACTGTTTACAAAGCACCTGGATTACACCCATAAGATGAATACACAATCTGTTAAAATGAACAAGCAAATTACTACCCTCTTTACATCTCGGTAAATCAGAGCCCAAAGGTCCCAAACCACATTTAGACCACAAGACTGCACTAAATGGATTTTATTGATTTCGCAAACTAATGATAAGTTCTGCTGCTGACAGGGTTATTAAATTGAATACATTTCTGGAAATATAACACTGCCATTAGCAACAGTTACAACTCTATACCTATTTTTGATTTTGTATTCAATGACTCACTCAACCAATTTGTTCAAAAGCACTGATTCATGCAGGAACAAAACAATGTCACAAAGTTTTTTCCAAAGATATATATTATATAATATGTGAATACTCCCTATGCCAGACTCTGCCTTTGCATATCCTGTATGTTACTTTTATTTTGATCACCAGAATTCTTCTACGATTTTCTTTTAAATGTCGAACTAATCTTTTTTCAAATGTTCATGTGACATTAAAAAGAAAAACAAATCATGACACATATAATCAACATCTGTCAACTGTTTATCAAAGCAACCAAACCTGCAGTACATTAACTGCAGCTGGAGAAAATATGTAAAATTTGCATACAACAACATTTGACTTGGACAAAAAGAATATACCACACAAACAACAGTCCTTGAAATGTTATATTAGAAATTAAAATGAAAAACTATAGACTTCAGGATGAAATGACTGTAGTGGCAAGCAGTCTTGAGTGACTGAGTTCATGCTCCCCAAAAGTGTGTCAATAGTTGTGCAATGTGCAACCCTATCTGCAGTCTCCATTGATCCTGAAGCAAACACATGTGAACAGACTGACAGAGAGTAGGAGAGGGAATCTGGACTAGGAAAGTGAGGAGGCTTGGGGTGGGGGGGGTGCAGTGTACCGTATCACTGGACAATTTCAGCATAACACCTGCCTGTCCTCACGTCTCTCAGCACCCACTCATGCAGTGCGTGTGTCTGTATGCATGAAACGTTAATGCCACTAAAGGTTTTACAACCATTGAGCTACAATTTCATCATTTTATGACAAATTTTAAATTATTATAAATCAACATTATTAATTTATTAACTTCTTCATTTCTTAACTGGCAAGTGTGCATCTCTTGTTGGCAGAGGATTGTCATGCATGGACAAAGGCTTCAGTATCACTTGATTTGCTCAGACAGGGACAAGACAAAGAGTGATAAAGAGTGAAAAGGGGGAGAAGCGGTATAAGACCTTTAGCAAAGTTTCTCAATAACTAATCTGAGTTTCAGACGGTGCACACAGTCTGTTCACTGACTGTCTGATGCATATTACTCACAAAAATGCCTGTTCCAATGACTGGCGTTACCCCTGCAAAGAAGGGCATGCAGGATTTTTATCAGTTAAGTTTTACTTGAGGCACTTAATAAGTAAACTTGATACATAAACAGAATTGGATATTACACTTGTTTTCTGATATTTGCCTGTGAAACAATCAATACTGGATGGAGAAAAAAACATTTTTTAATTTAAATTCTAAACACATTTTATGCTATTTTCACAGTAGTTTCTGTACAATCTGTTGCATCACTATTTAAATCCATTATTTTGACAATTATTTTCAGTGCTTGTGTAGCTCAAACAGTAGAGCATGGTGCATGGGTTTAATTCTCAGGGAATTAATGAATTGATTAAATGTATATGAATGCAAGGTAAGTTGCTTTGGATAAAAGTATCGGCCAAATGCATAATTGCTAAATAGTAGGTTTTAATAGTAGTAAGTTCTTGGCCAGAATAAGCTGCATTGACAACAAGACTTCTACCGCAAGTCAAAAGTCCAACTATGTGAAACTATTCAAAAAGTTCACTTACTCACTGAGTAAGTTTACAGTTTGTTTTTCTAAAATTCCTTCTCTTCCTACTTCCCATATTTTCATAATTGCTGTTATACGCCATACAAGAAGCTATTTTGCTGGAACTGTCTCTCGTTCTCACTCCCCTTTTCAAACTCTCTTTTTGTCTTTTTTTGTATGCAGCTGTGCCTTCTTCAGCCGAGATCCCATTCCCCACAACCCCTTGCGAGTCTTCCCAAGGATCTGCTCTCTTCTTTCTCCACCCGTTCCCTCTCCCACTCTTTTCTCTTGCTATCGGCCTGCTGTCCTGGCCTCAACTTTCTTTGCACACAGACTCTCCCCTTTCAAAAACAACTGCGAGAGCAGCCAAAAACACAGAGGGAGACAGAACACTGTACAATGACCGTCTCTCTAAACTGCATTGCTCCAGCACAGACCGACATCATGTGCTTTGGGGAAAAGATGCATGTTTGTTTTTCCCCATGTTTGTATCTGCGTGTGTGCAGAGGTCAGCTGCTGACAGGCGCCAAGAATGAACAGCACTTCTCTATGTGTGATGTCATGCGTGTTTTTAGCATCCAGTATTCTTCCCATGTGTGCCGTGTAGATGCATCACTCATCCTGTCATGTGTTGTGACACGTCCTTATGGACACTGGAATTTCTAGCCGTTCCTATTGGAATCTGGATGGCACTTTGCCCCGGTAGAGAAAGTGGAATGCGGAACGCCCCCTCCCCCTTCTTGTATCAGGCCATAGGGAGCCCAAGAGTTAAAGATGTTAAAGTTAAAGATGTTGCTCAATACACTGCCCTCGGGTCTTATATAGCTCCCAGCTGTGTGGAGCTGGCCAGCTCCTTGGTGCTCGAGAGGCCTGGAATGTTTGGAGCGCAAGCATGCTGGAAAGCTCAAGTCACCAACAACAATCTCTTGGAGATGGAGTAGAGAGAGAAAGAACGAGAAAGAGAGAGAGAGAGGAAGAAAGACAGGGCGGTAACATGTTCCACAGTCTGCCTCACCCAAGAAACAGTGGGTTTAGTTCCATGACAGATAACAAATGGGTGGAAAAACATGCAATTGTTTTCCTTAACTGGCTCTAACTGCCAGTAATTATTACATTTACATTGTTTTTCAGGTTTGCATTGTCTAAATAACACAATCATCTTTAAATCTATAGATATGAATCAGAGTTTAAACATTTGTCATGGCAAGTTCCATTACCTCACAGATATGCATCATAGCATAAAAAAAGTTACTGATTAATCCACAAATCAAAGTGAAATAACAAAGAATGTCCTTTTGTAACTAGGCTTATTATGGAAATGTAAATGATGGGCGTTTCCCACAATCACTATTAATATTAATAATTACCATGCATTTATTCTTGCTTTAAAATACTCTGATTCATCATTAATATAATGCAGCAGTGAGGGTGCGGTGTGGATTACGACCAGACAGTCAGTGTTTACTCAGCTGTGTGAATTCCTCAAAATTTACGTGGAGAAATGTGGAACCAATATAAATTCATTACAAACTGACATGCACATCAATTATGAAGGGAAGGACTGAGATTACTGTAACTGTAAATGTGCATTACGTGTTGCTGAAGCACAGGCATTTTCAATCTTAGCAGTGCCTGGAACTCATAGGATTAACAAGACTAAATGTTCATTTAAAAAAATAACATG
Source organism: Labeo rohita (assembly GCF_022985175.1). Lineage (NCBI taxonomy): Eukaryota > Metazoa > Chordata > Actinopteri > Cypriniformes > Cyprinidae > Labeo > Labeo rohita. Next base: position 20,191,633 of record NC_066873.1, read on the forward strand.
GATTGTTGGAAAGTAAAAAAAATAGATATACTTGGGCTGTCATGATGCCATGACCCACTGAACCCCTTGTGTATCTTTAAGAATCCTGAACGCATATAATTTACACCAGTGACACAGATTTGTTGTGTGTGTGTACAAAACAAACACTGGCTGTATCTCAAAACTTACTGAGTTGTCTACACACACAGCATTCGTGGGCATCATGTGTGACTGCAATATTTTATGACAAGAATGCACCTAGTGAATCTTATCTGCATAGCCATTTAGATCAATTTTAAGATACAGCCAGAGCATGACAAAAGACAAACAGTCCTAGCGGACAGCAAATCTGCTAGGAAATTGCTAAAAGTTGCTACATTTTTAAAGTTTTTTTAACTTTAGTAAAAGAATACAGCATTTTGAGTCTGCTCATTAACTTCTATTCAATGTAATTTCTATTCAATTTCTTTTGTTTTCGGAATTTCAAATCAATGTTTTTTTTTTTTTTAGAAGAACGACTGAGAAGGGTTGAAAAAGTGCAATGAACAGCATTGCACTGCAATCACAGGTTGCCACTGCCACTTTGATTTCATTTCAAATTTAAGGCAACAATTAAACTTATTTTTTAAATACTATTTTAATATGTAGCAATGTTTCACAATGTTAAGGTGAGCTTTAGTCAACTTCATTCTCGAAAAGAAATTGCGTTTTAAAAACGGAGAAAAACTGCAAAATAATGCACACGCGGGCAAAAACAGTAAATCACACTAAATACAGACAGTAAAACATCAGATAATATTTCAAACTTTAAAGTTTTTGTTTTTAAAAAATTCTTACCTTTAATGTGATCTCGCCTCGTGAATCTTTCGGGTTACACGCGTCAGTAAAGTGCTCACTGCCTTCTACTTACAGAAAAAGCATACAGTTTTGTGTCCTTCTTCCATAAAGATAAAAGAAAAAAGAGTTAGTCACTCAGCTGGGACAGCCCAAAACTCTAGGGAGGGACAGTAGTTGCCAACCAACAGTTCTCAGATCCTGTAACGACGAGCTTCGGTTCCGAGTCTCTTCCAAACAGACCAGACGAAGTGTGCTCGCGTGGTGCTGATGCGAGTTTTCAGTCTCGCCCTTTTGATTCTGTCACGCCTTTGAAAAGAGATTGGTACAATTATCTCTCTACTTTGCCACAACACTGAAGGAATGCAGTTCGGGATATCCAGATATAGCGACGTAGACCACAAACCCCCAAAAGGACCAAACAAAGCAGGTCTCTCAGATGCTTTGGGGGTGAAATGAATCGCGCGAATCAAAAAGTCGCTGTGAATCATGTGAGATTATTAGCGTGATTACAGCGAATGTAACTTTTTATTATTCAGTCCGCAAACGTGTCCAAGTTGTCTTTGGGCGGTCAAAAAACTACATGCCTGCGATTCCTTTGTCTCCCCTAACCCATCCTCCCACCCTGTAACATGTGAACTGCCCCTGTCTGTCACAGTTGCGTGCTCACCGTATCGCCTTCAGTCGCCTTCTGCCCCTGAAGCCCGAGTCTGTCTCGTTCTGGCTGCTGTCATATGCTGTCCACTTGCTGTCCTGTCAAGTCCACTGACGACCGCCAGCGTCTCTTAACAGCGTGACGACACTGACACTGACACTACAGCGCCACTCCCATCCATTCATAAAGTGGAGCGCGAGCGATTCTGCCTACAGCTCGCGCTGGAGCGCGTGGACAGTCCACGGCGCGTGCTGCGTCGCCGTTCAGAGGCTGAAATTGTGCAAGTGATAAGACAAACGATTGTGAACGTAATCATCTGATACAATGCACTTATTGTTTTCAAATTTAAATGCATCTGTAATTACATTTATTACACTGTTGACCAATCCCTACATCTTAACCCACTCTTAAACCTATCCTTACCATCATAACTTTACCCATATCCAACCTCAATAGCATAAATGACTTTATTTTAAGATGTTATTGTTACAGTGTAATTATACATTTAAATATTGAGCAACATTAATTCATTACATGTACTTAGGGATAGGATTAGGGTTTGGCTTAGGGTTACTTGCGTGTAATTATGTATAATTAATTGTTATTATAATAGTAAGTATGTGTAACATGTTACAAGGACACATTAACATAAAGTGTTACTGCCTTGCAAAAGTATTCATACCCCTTCATTTTCACGTTTTATGTCGCTACGTTATGTTAAACTGTTTTCAATTACTTTTCCTCCACATCAGTCCACGCTCCAGGTACCATAATGACAAAGCAAAAACAGAATTGTCACAAAAATGAAATAAGTACATTGCATAAGTATTCATACCCTTAACTCAGTACCTATCTGAAGCACCTTTTCAGCCTTAAGTCTTTTTGGGTATGATGCGACAAGCTTTGGATATCTGCATTTGGCAATTATCTGCCATTCTTCTCCTCACCTCTTCGCCTCTCAAGCTCTGTCAGCTTGGATGGGGTCTGGCAGATATTTTCAGGTTTCTCCAGAAATGTTTGATTGGATTCAAGCCCAGACTCTGGCTGGGCCACTCAAGGACATTCACAGAGTTGTCTATAAGCCACTCTTGCTGTGTGCTTAGGGTCATTGCCCTATTGAAAGAGGAACCTTCTGCACAGTGTAAGCTTCTTGCTTTGGACTGAGTTTTCATTAAGGCTATCTCAGTATTTTGCTGTTGTGAGCTTTCCTTCTTCTCTGATGAGTCCCTCTTAAAAACAGTCTCGCTTAAAAACAGCCCTACAACATGAGGCTGCTACCACCACACTTTATGTTGTGATGGTACTGTGCAGGTGATGGGCAGTGCCTGGTTTCCTCTATAGATGATGCTTGGAATTGAGGTCCATCAGACCACAGAATCTTGTTTCTCATAGTCTGAGGGTCCTTTAGATTTTTTTTTTTTTTTTTTGCAAATTCCAAGTGTGTTTCCATGTATCTTCACTGAAGAGAGTCTTGCCACACCGCCATAAAGCCCAGATCAATGGAGTGTTGCAGTAATGTTTCTCCTTCTGTAAGTTTTATCATCTGCATATATGATCATTCAGAGATCAACTAGAGTGACCTTCAGTTTATTGGTCACCACTCTGACCAAAGCCCTTCTCCATCAATTGCTCAGTTTGGCCAGGAGGCCAGCTCTAGGAAGAGTCCTGGCTGTTTCAAACTTCTTCCATTAAGGGTAATGTGCTTCTGTGAACCTTCAGTGCTGCAGTTTTTTTTTTCTGAACTCATCCCCAGATCTGTGGCTTGATGCAATCCTGCAATCTGAGCTCTACAGGCATTTTTTTTTAACTTTAGGGCTTGGTTTTTCTTCACTCAAAGTGTAGTGACATCTTCAAGCAACATGAATGCTCCTGAGCTAAATTTTAACTGTCCCAGAGAAGGGTATGAATACTTATGCAATGGAAGTTTTTATTTTTAATAAATTTGCAAAAATGTTAAAAGCCTGTTTTTTGCTTTGCCATTATGGTGTATGGAGTGTAGACTGATGTGGAAAGAAAGTATTTTAAAGCAGTTTAACATAAGGCAGCAACATAAAATGTGAACAAAAAAATGAAGGGGTATGAATACTTTCGCAAGGCACTGTAAGTATGCTGTACTTTATAGGTACATAGTAGCTAAGGCCACCAAATATAAAGTGGAACCATTGTGTTTGCTAAATATAGAAATGAATGGTTAAATTTAGTTATGAGCTAATTTGGGTTCACAATGTTGGGAGTAAGTAAATGCTATTAATAACACATAAGGTAAACATTACCACCAGTGAATTTATTTCCATGTAATCAGTGACTTCCTCTCAAGAAATGCATAACAGTAAATATTTACAGTGCCAGAACAAAATACATAAAATGAATGTAAATATTTAAAATCTAAATATAATTGCTGTTATCAAAACATGAAAATGAGGATAAACGAAATATTATGAGAGATTTTGTGAATAATTTTAATTTATTTCATTTAAGAAGTGGGGTTGTTTTAGAATACTGTTGGTTTAACTTAATGTAATACACAGAAAGTATTTTATTGGCTTGCAACACTCCCAATTCAGTCTGCTGACTAGTCACAATGTCTCCTATCATTCAGCAAAGGAGAGGCATGTTCTATTATAAGGCAATCATTGTGCAACAAATCAATTTTTTTACAAAAAATAATAGTATATCAATACCTGCTTTTATGAGTAATTGTCACTTTGTTGTCTTTCACACAAGTTTTGCATTTTACTTTACAAATACTAACATAGTACAGACCCACAGGGAACACACTCGCTGGTGAGCATAAAGCATGTTAAACGTGCTCCACTGTGCAGTCGCCGCTTCACCTCTGTGCGGATGGCTCTGCTGGACCTGTCAGAGCGCTTCACATATGGCCTACATCAGTGACACGCATTCAGCTCCATCTCATTACAAACACACCTGGGGTACATTCAGCAGGGTTTGTTATTCTAGAACATTTCAGCAAATTTCAGAGAACAGAATCCCACATGTGATATGAGCCTGATCCATTCTTAAGCAGAACCTAAACTTAAATAAACACTCTTGGGACAATATTTGCTCATCAATATTAAAATGTTAAACTGTGGCCCGTATGAACAATAATAATAAAAAAAGTGAAAGATTTGTTAACAATAAAAAACACGCTAATAACTAACAGCCTGGAAAGTCCCAAATGTTTAAAAACTTGAAAAGGTTTTTATTATTATTACTATTGTTTAAAAATGGATTCTATGTCATGGCACTGACAAAGCACGATTTTTCCTTCTGTTTGCAAAACAGAACACTTTTCCATAATGAATGAGCATTTTTAGCTGATGCTGTTTACTGTTCATTGATCTTAGAACTTTCCGAGAACTGCCTTGATAATACGTCTTGTTCTAAAATAACATCCTTTAACTTTTTCCTCAATAATTATGTCGTACTGTTTTTGCTGAGGCTGAATGACAGGTGAACAGTGTGGCAGAAACATATCAAGCTATTCAAGTTTTACACTCATGTATTATTAGTTAAGACAGTTATTTGCTATTTGTAAAATATAGAATTGGATTCTAGGTCAGCTTCCCTAAATAGTATAGTTCACCCAAATATGTGAAAGTAAATGAGTCATCATTTACTCATCCTGATTTCGACCTGTATTTATTTATTTGCATCGTGATACTCTCGTGAACGCATGTCGAAAACTGACATGGAAGAGAAGAAATTGTTAAATAAAGTTGTTATTTTTGTTTTCTTTGCACACAAAATTTTTTTTCGTAGCTTTATAAAATTACAGTTGAACCACTGATGTCACATGAACTATTTTAACAATATCGTTACTACCTTCCTGGCCTTGAACGTGGTAGTTGTGTTGCTGTCTAAGCAGGGTCAGAAAGCTCTCTGATTTAATTAAAAATATCTTAATTTGCGTTCTGAAGATGAACAAATGACTTACGGATTTGGAACGACTTGAGGGTGAGTAATTAATGGTGAAAAGCGTGGCAGAAACACATCAGGTTATTTTAAGACCCATGTATTATTAGGACAGTTATTTGCGATTAGCAAAATAAACTTTCCTGAAAGGTATAGTTCAGCCAAAAGTGTGAAAGTAAATGATTCTGTCATCATTTACTCATCTTGATGTCGTTTCAAACTTGAAGTCCTATTTGTTTATTTCTTTATTTGTGTTGTGCTACTCTCATGAACGTGTGGCGAACACTGACACAGAAGAAAAGAAATTGTTGAATAAAGTTGTTATTTTTATTTTCTTTGCACACAAAAAGTATTATCGTAGCTTCATAAAATTACGGTTGAACCACTGATATCACAAGGACTATTTTAACGATGTCATTACTACCTTTCTAGGCCTTGAACGTGATAGTTGTGTTGCTCTCTATGCAGGGTTAAGAAAGCCCTCAGATTTCATCTGAGTAGTTAAAGGGTCATGAAACCCCCCTGTTTGATAGGTTGCGTTAAGGAGTTGTAAAAACTGCTATTATACTCACCTTATGAATAAATCGCGTTTGTGCCGAACTCTACTTACAAAGCAAACAAAAACTTCTTCGATCCATTAACGTTTCTCTCAGTTAATATATGCAGTCTCACAGTCTGAAGCGTCTGTCATAGCAAATCAACATGCGCTGTCGTGAATAATTAGACGAAGCGTCTTCTCATAGGATAAGAACACGCAGCCTCATGAATAATTATGAGACACCGACGCGTCATCGATGTACTATAGTCCATTGCCACGTCACAAACTGTGACGTCAGCACAATGTAGATTTTAAACCCGGAAGATGAAAATAGAGTAGAAAAGCTCAAAATTAACCAGTTTTCTCCAACAATTAAAATTAATGGATGCTACCATTGTCATATATGATGTGCAACACAAACACCTCTGCTCAAATCTCAGAAAAACTAGTCTGGGGTTTCATGACCCTTTAATGGTGAAAAGCATGGCAGAAACACACGAGGCCCATGTATTATTAGTTAGGACAATTATTTGTGATTTGCAGAATATAGAATTGGATTTTAGTTAAACGTCCCTTAAAGGTATAATTCAGGCAAAAGTTTGAAAATAAATGATTGTGTCATCATTTATTCATCCTGATGTTGTTTCAAAACTGTATTTATTTATTTATTTATTTGTGTCATGCTACTCTTGTGAAATAGTTGAATAAAGTTGTTATTTTTATTTTCTTTGCACACAAAAAGTATTCCCGTAGCTTTATAAAATTTCGGTTGAACCACTGATGTCACAAGGACTATTTTAACAATGTCATTACTACCTTTATGGGCCTTAAATGTCGTAGTTGCATTGCTGTCTACGCAGGGTCAGAAAGCTCTCAGATTTCATAAAAAAAAATCTTTATTTGTGTTCTGAAGATGAACGAAGGTCTTACGGGTTTGGAACAACATGAGCGTGAGTAATTAATGACAGATTTTTCATTTTTCAGTGAACTTTTCCTTTAAGTGTCTCCAACTAAGCAATTCAAAAGGCGACAATGGCAAGGAACCCAAACTCCATTGGTGACAAAAATGGAGAAAAATCCTTCGCAGAAACCAGTCTTTAGTTGAGGGGCCAGTTCTCCTCTGGTCAGACGAACCAACACGGTGTGGTTTAGTTCGAGAGTGCAACGCAAGTCAGACTGTGGACTGGCATCACTCAAAACATCAATTCAGGTCCTTCCTCTTGAAGACTGAATACATCACACTGTGAAGGAGTCCAAGCTGGCTGCAGAGTCTGGGCAGAGGGCTTGTCTGGTTTTTGTGGTCTTTGCTGAGGATTTGTGTCGATGGCTTTCTAGAGGCATTTTCAGGTGGGGTTATTTAAATACCAGTCACTGTCCAAACTAAATGACCCAGTTTATTTAACCTTGTGGCAATTGGCGATTTCACCAGGGTTTTCAGATATCCTGGGATCTGTTCCAAGAAAAAAGCTCCCTCATGCTTGCCACTCTGTTCCACAAAGTGCCGTCTGAAGTAGGCCAGTAGGATGTGTCCAGACTCGTCCCTCTCAGTTAAGATATGAAGTGTCCCTAAAGCATTTGAAAAATCTGTCTTCATCTTATTATCTAGAAATAATTAGGTACTGTACCTGATTCGTGGGTTCCACGCAATTGAGTGACACTGTTGGATCTAAATCTAGATCTCATACACAACAATGGAAAAACCGAACAATTTACTCATTATTCCAAACACGTGAGTGCACTTTTATTGCATTAACTTGTAAAACAGTTTGTATAGGGTGTTACAATAAAACAACAAGCTGTTGCTGATTCCCCCTGGGTTTTTATTCCAAAGTGTCTTTCCCAGCAGTTTTTTTTTGTTTTTTTTTTTTTTTTGCTCAGGCTTCTACTCGACGCTATTGATGTACCCATGGGCACAATGGGGAATAAAGGTGGCTTCTGTGCAGTCCACTGCCTCTCTCCCTTCTCCCAGGGGGGTAAAGTGCTGATCATTGGGTTGGAAAGACCTTGCGTAGGCTGATTCTAACAAAGCCAATGCTGGCCAAAGCCATAGACACATGAAAGACTAGGGGTTAAGCCTGGCCAGATCAATTTCTCTCAGCAACTCTCCGTGTCCCTGGCACTGAACAGGCAGAGCCCACAATGGCTTGTTTTCTGTGGCATAGAGCCGTGCCATTCTAAACACTGATCCACTTTACAAAAGCCCATTACAGAGGTGCCAATTGAGCTTGAACAATCACCCACAAAAGCTGTTATTTACATAGATTCTGTCCCCAGGCTCAACCCCTCTGCCCAAAAAAACTGTCCAGTCGCAGACTAGTTGAGCTCTTCTCACTGTGTGAGATCACTTTTGGGTCCAATCGCAGAGTCGAGATCATTGAGCCGTAAATGCATGGAAGCGTTTAGTAAGTATATGAGAGCTAACAAATAATTAGGAATAATTATACTTGTTCATTTTATGACATAGAAATAAAAATAATACAGATAAAATAATACAAATATTTTATTATTTTTTATTTAAAACGTAAATGCGTCTTCTTCCAGAAACAAAAAGTATCCGAGATGAACTTTTTATGTAGTTTACCTACTTACACGTCCGCACGTCTCACGTGGATATTTAACATTTAAAAAGCAGAGCCGCTTGTGGTCGTGATTACATTAGAGTTAATGAGTTTAGACGGGAAAAACTGGAGCTGGCGCTGGTATCAAATGGATTACTTTATCAGAGAATATTTGTTTTCGACGTGACTTACTTTATTTAAAACTAGACATTTCAAGCGTTCTTTACATATATGTGTAATGTCTGTAAAGTATGTATTCGCTGAGATTCAGGTTGTTTTATTTACATGCCTGTGAAGAGAGGTGGCAGAGACAGAGACGGCAGAGAGCGCACCCTGTCTATTTTCTTTATTTTACAAAAGTACAGTGTTTTGTTGTTATTATGACTATACACAAATAAAAGTAGACCCTTTGCCGTTTTAAATGATACCTTGTTCTTATCTGTTGGATGTTTTTTCATGTCCGCGGGTTGAAGCAACCCCAATAACGTGATATTTAGCCCCTGGAAGGTGTCTCTCACATTGTTGCACAGCAACATTAAAATAGTGTAGATTAGTGTACAATGTTTTTTTTTTTTTTTTTTTTCATTTAACATATTTTTATATTGGTGGCATTCAAGTTATTTGTCATATTTGAACTTTTTTTTTTTTTTTAAGTAACACAATAGTTACTTTTTCTGGTAATTAGTTACTTTTATGATGATGTAACTCATATTAAGTATTACACTCAATATGTATATTAAGTATTACATTCTATTACTTATTACAAATACGAAAAAGAAAAAAAATACAAAGTAATACACGTACCACAAATATACAAATGTCCTGTTACATACTTTTCACTGTACTCTCTCTCTCTCTCTCTCTCTCTCTCTATTTCTACATTGTGTTGTAAAATGTATTTCTGATTCATTCACTTTAAAATATTCAGATTTCATTAATTTATTAATTTTTTTGAATGTGCAAAACTATCGAACAAATTTATGCCGCATAGTGTTTAGTGTACACATCATATTGGGTATGGTTGTATGTATGTGTGTGAATTATTATTTTGAACTTGAAAATCTGAAAATTGTCAATTTGAATTTGAAAGACAAGATAAATAACAAAAAAACCGAATTGCCATAAATTATTTTGAGGTTTGGACTGAATTGACTGAAATGAAATCAAAATGAACATCAAGTCAAAATGAAATAAACATATTTGTTCACAACTAAAAAGAACATTCCAACAGTACTCCAAAATGGTCCTAATAGTTTCTATCTGGGGAAAACTGTGTCACTAAAGCCCATCGCTGTTGGATAGCAGGTGTTATTCAGAGTTGAGCTGAACTACTGAGAATTGAGATTTTGCAGGCAGCCCATGAACACACCTGCGCTCTGCTAGCCCCCCTTGCGCTCTACCCTGCGTTTCTCTAAAATCAGCATGAGACGGTCTGATCTGGGCTGGGCTGCGTAGCCCAACTGTACCCGCCACATGCCCATCCTCAGCGTGGCTCACCACTGAGCACTATGAATAGAAACTTAGCGAACGAGAGATAAGCAGTAGGCTTTGGCACATGCCACACTCCTAGCAGCGTCACACCTCCTAGCAGCACTTTGGGGTCGCCATGGAAACAGGGACGAGTACAGCTAACGCTGCCCTGACATCTTCCTATCATGCCCACTCAAGATGATTAACATCGCACGTTTATTTCCTAACCCCCAAGACAGGTGAGAGTCTTCCACTGAAATTTGAGGGTCAGTGGAGTTGGGGTCAGCAGATTAATATGGCTCAGGTGAAAAAAACCTTCTGCTTCAGTCCCCCTGAGAGTTTTCTCAAATTGTTTCTCACTGCTTACGAATGCGTGCTCTCAGGTTTATAATGCTTGGTAAGATTAATTTAAATATAAATTAGTGGGGTGTCATGTAAGCAATAACCACACATTCTAGACTGCTGCTCTGAATGAACCCTATTCATATTTCTGGGTATGGAATGTTTACATAGTATTTATTCCATAAAGAATTTACAGATGGTGGCAAGCTACAATTATTCTAGTTGTATGAAAAAGTTCTTTGGTTTAGGCCATGTCCTTTGTCCAAATCCTGGGGATGCAGATTTTGGTCCTGGCTGAAGATGAAGAAATTGACTATTGTGCGTCTATGGACCTGATCGGATATCTGATCTGATTTGTTTGGCCACTTTGGCCACATAAATGTGTCTTCGCAAAATGGACATAAATCTGTTTTTCAATTCCCACGCTATATGCAAATTTAACAGAGTTCACGTCAATGAAAGCAACAGATATGCACTGTATTTTATTAATTATCAGCTAATTTCAAGATCAAAGACCGCAACAGAAAGAGCATTAGCACCGGAAATACAGGTTAGTCTTACTACTTTTAATGAAGATGATTGTGTGTTGAGCATCTGCAACTTACTTTCAATTTCATTTGTGGCAGTTTGCCTGTTGGCTTTCTGAGGAGATACTCAATTACTTATCTGTGGCAAATAAATTTTAACATCTACCTCCATTATTACCCAGTGTAGACTGTAGTGTCCATGTCCGAAAGTCCTAGAATGCCATGCGTTGCCGACGTCACGTTCCCATACTCTATAAAACGCTCTCACATGTTTATTATTTTAATAATAATAAGGAGTAAAATTTTCATAGGTGCTTTTAACAACTAGGTGCATTTAACTCTTGTCCAGTTTCAGCTCAGACCACCTCCTGATGTGGTTTGAGCAATCGGATTTAAATGCATCCCGAAAGCGTTTCGGAGGGCATTTACACCTGCTCTTTTTACGATCAGATAACTCTCCGATCAGAGAAAACGCATGAGGTGACCAGGTGTAAACAGGCCCTAAAGGCGAGTCATTGAATCTATTGTTCAGCCAGTTTGTTCAGACAACATTGATTTATTTAGGAATGAATAGCTGGGCTTGTCCAAATACACACACTTGTGGTCTAGGCCACTTGAGAGCACGTGCACACAACAGGAAGTAAATTTGCCAGACTGTCCAAGAATGCCAAAGCTCAGTGCCCTTAATGCACGCTAAACCCAGACTTAAAGGGATAGTTCACCCAAAAACGAAAATTCTGTCATTAATTATTCACCCTCATGTAATTCCAAACCTTTAGTTTATCTTCAGAACACATATGAAGATATTTTTGATGAAATCCGAGAGCTTTCTGACCCTGTATAGACAACAAAGCAACTGACATGTTCAAGGCCCAGAAAGGTAGTAAAGACATCATTAAATTAGTCCATGTGACATCAGTGGTTCAACTTTAATTTTATGAAGCTACGATAATACTTCACGAGAGTACCACGATGAAGGTCTTACGGATTTGGAAGGACATGAGGGTGAGTAATTAATGACAGAATTTTCATTTTGGGTGAATTATCATTTTAATAACACACTGACCAGTATTAGAGGTTAAATGTATCCCATCATGCATCATAACCAGGAACTCACATACCAAATCGTGAGAAGGAAAACATTCCATTGTAAGATAAATTAATTAGATATTAAATATAATTTGGTAGTAAAATTTAGTGCTGTATATTTTATTGCAAAGATGAGTATGTATATTTTATATTCAGATCAGATATATACTTGCAACTGCTTTTTATAACTTAATTAGAAGTGTGTCCTGTTATAGGGTCTACTAAACAGACATTTAGATGTTTATTTAAAAAAGCAAAGTATTGAAAATCAAAAGTAAAGCTCTGTAAGCACTTGAATTTTTACAACACTGTGTGTTCCGTTCGGTAATCAAACATTCCAAAACTAGAGCAAGAAACAGAAAATGTGCTGTAAACAAGTGGTTAAGTGCAAAGATTGCAAGTGTGGGTGTTCGGACAGGCCTAGCTTTTCATTCATAAACAAATCAAAGTTGTTTTAACAAATTGGTTGAATGAATGATTCAATGACTCACTTATAGAGATAACTTCTCATCACCCACTGGCATAACAATATATCCTACAGATATATTATATTTATTATATTATATTTAAGCACAAGCAAAGGATTGTATTTTCAAACGAAATATGAGGAAAATGTCTGATGACTGTTCACTAACCACTGGTAGTCTATCATTAGTCTATCATTAAAGCCCACCTCCAACGCTTCTTATTGTCAAAGCCAAAATTGTGATGTTTGCACTTCATTTGACCATTTTCATTTAGTGTCCATCCTCATTAACTGTGTGGAAAGACTAAATGAACAGACCACTGTATTTGTCTTTCTGCTCCATTTAGATTTCTGCGTTCATTCACCTCTGATCACGCTGTCCAGGCCTGAGTGCCCATCTGGAGGCCACACAGTTTATCAACCCAGTCTCCTGTGTAAACCCGGTCAAGAGGAGAATTCCCTGTATAGGTGTTCTATTTCCAGGGCATGCCGATGTCACGGCCTCTAGGATCTTGTGACTGTGGTGTCTGGAATAGAGAACACTGACTGCTAATATGCTAAAGTTCAAATCTGACTTCATGTGTATCGGTGCTGATATAATTTATATTTGCTTTTGCAAACTGGATGGGAAAACAGACTGTAGATCTGAGTTCAGTCTAGGGACTTGTGGGTTTTAGGGGGGCTGAGAGGATTGGGGTCAGGTTTGTGTTTTTTTGTGTGCATGTAACTATGACTAGGTTGAATTTCTGCTCAGCACAGCAAATTTAGATCCTCTCAAGGGGCAAAGGCCAGTGTGTGTTATGAGTGTAGTGGGTTTCCTTGAGTGACAGCACAGCTGGAGCATACAAACACACACATACACACGTACGCACTCATATCGAAGAAAATTACCCACTGTACTCCCATGTTTGCTCATGGTAATTATATATTATGTAATTGATATGTCTCTGTTGAGGCCTGCAGCCAGTTCACTGGAGCTGTCATTGTTTTTTAATTTTTTAATGTGCTAAAACATTGGCTAATTCTACATCCTTTGAGGCAAAATTTGTACAGCGTTGTAATATATTTAGCCTGTAAGTGAATAGTTGCACAAGCGCACTGATAAGAAAAAATAACAAACATCTTTGCACGCACTATTGAGACAAGAAAATATTGCTTACACTGCCATGTCAAAGTCCTGTTCCTGATTCAACAAAAACTAGCACTGCATTTTGGACAAATTCAGAAATGTCAACAAAACTAATGTCTACAAGTCTGTTATGGATGAATTCATATAACTGCTCTAGATCTAAATCTTAAGTGTATGTTTGAGTGCACCATGAAGTCACCGGTTACCCATGTGATAGCGTTCAAAACATATTGACTTTAAAACCTGACATATGAAACCAGGTCTGAACACTCTGTGAAAAACTTACCAGGAACTCCCTGGTAAGACCTTGCTGCTCTGCAAACATTATTAGTTGACATAATCATGAAGTGGTTATATAACTAAATATCTAACTAAAACATTAAGTTTAAAGGGTGGAGTGCTGCATTCAAGCCTGAGAACATACTTTGCATTTGTTGTTTGAACTGAAATTGTGAATAAGTGTGGGAATCATAAAGTTAAGTGATTCTGAATTTGGTTCTTCTCAGTAGCTCCATTTCCATTTCAGTTCCATTAATGTTTCTTTTTGTACTTTTTAAGGAACATTTGGGGATAAAAGCAATTCCATTGCCAAAAGATCTTGATAAGGTAACTGACCCCTTTCATTACAGCTGCTATGTCCGACAAGCCATGGCGCTCTTACGCCACACATCATGTTCTCACACAGTGAAAAATACATTGAGGAGCAAAGAGGAAACTGACAACATGCTGACAGACAAGACAGAGCAGGTTACTTTAAGTATGAAACAAAGTCTCAGCTTTCAAATTTTGTAATTTTTTAAGAAATTGAATTGTGGCTCTTCAACTTGTGAGAGATCACCGTAATGCCTCATTTCAAGTGGCACATGAACCGATTATCTCTTTCTCTTTACTGGTTATAGCATGAAATAAACATGAACATCAGAAGGTATCCTGTTTAAATCGCGGTAAGATGTCAATACACACCATTTTTCAAGTTTAAGCCGACGTTATGACTGGTCAGATCGCCTGTCAATCAAAATCTTTGCAAGGGTTGGCTGCAAATAGTTTTTCTAAAGGGTGTTTACAGAGAATTTTAATTTACAAATTGCAATATCCAACAGACAATGTGGTAACACATTTAATTCAGTAATATTTATAAAATACTGCCGACCAAATGCATAAAGTGTCTTTAGATGCACGCTGTCATATAAATGACCAGTCAGTACCTTACCGTTTGATTCACTAAAGAACCGACTCATTCGAGTGATTTGTTTAAATGATGTGTTTGTTTCACTAAAACAAACCAAAAAGAATCTGCTCATAAAATAAATAGTTCAGGAATGGCCTTATTGAATTTTATGCTAATGAAAATGAGGCTGTGAGATGTAGATTAACAGTATAACTGCTTGAGCTATACAGGTATACTGATCACATATTGATCACATCCCTGGTAGCACCCCTGATAGCACACATACATCACAGAGACGTCTATTCGACGTCTGCATTTACGTCTGGAAGACGTATTTTTTGATGAGTGTTTGCTCATCTGCAATACGTCTATAGGACGTTTCCTATCAGATGTCAAATATGTTTATGATTTAGAATGAATGTAAAACTGACATCTTACAGATGTCTGTCAGATGCTTGTTCACAGTAGGTGCTTTCCAGATCAAGTGATACATATGCTATCTGGGACACGTACATCACAGAGATGCCTATTTGACGTCTGCATTTACATCTGCAAGACGTATTTTTTAGAGTCATCTGCAATACGTCTATTGGATGTGTCCTATCAGATGTCAAATAGATGTATATTAGATGTCTTTAAGATGTTTATGATTTAAAATGTATGTAAAACTGACATCTGAAAGACATCTGTCAGATATTTGTACTCAGCAGAAGCTTCCCAGATCAAGAGATCTTGCAGACATAAGTGTACTATCTGGGATGTCATATTCAAAACTCACAATCAACTTTCATGTGTGGTTTTATGTAAGTTTTTGCCTACAGAAAGCCTTGTGGAAAGATGTTTCATCGGCTGAACAACCAATATGTTGTTAAACAACAGTACAATCCATTGAACACACTGTACTTCTAATCCCCACAGTATAATTTTCATTCCTGTCAAAATTAATAATGGCACTAACCTGACTATAAGGTTCGTTTGGTATATGGTATTCTGTCGCCAATGACGGAAAAGAGTAAGAGAACAATTAGATCCATAGTAGGTTAGAGCAATTAGAAAATTTGAAAAAGTTTGAAAATCATCCATCATGGTTTGAAAATACAACTTATGGTGATTCGGAACTATTTAATGTTTTGATGACTGATGTGTATGAATTCTTACAATCTAATTTGTCAAAAATAGTCACCTGTTCTCATGAGATTGGGTTGAAAAATACCAAGTCGCATATCGGAGATCCAATTGAGCATGGGACGTGACTGTAAAACACACCACACCTGTATTTCTTTTAAACGCAACCGGTTCTGAATAAGGACCAATTCACGGTTGCCAGCCTTTATTGTGAAAACTCTTTGAACGGATGTGTCACACATACATGTCTATACATAGTCTGTAGACCATATTTTGACTCTCTCTCTTACACACTCACACACACACACACACAGACACTTACACATGCTACTTAAGTGTTACCTCACTTTTTGGGGCCTGTGTGGTTAGGTCATGACTAAGTCCTGCTACACACCCCCAGCACTTACATACACACACACTTCATAGTCAGAAGTGCTTTGCCCGTGCTAACGTGTTGATCTCTGATGCCTGTCTGCTAGTGCCAAGTCTTTGGGCTGTCTGCTCACTCCTCTGTGCCAAACTCACACCCTTGTGCCCTATCCTGCAGTGTCATTTGATCACACCTGGCTCGGGACATTCGTTTCTGATAATTGAGGTGCAAATTCAGGCTGATGACAATAAACACACTTGATCTTTAAAGACAATTACCTCATTAATGAAGCTTTGCAATAAATCAGTGGGCACTGCTCCATGCTTGTCTCTAGCTGAGCTATTTGAGGGTGTCCATAAGAATAGGAATATTGGCATGCATGACAGTGTAGCTAAGATTTTAAAAGCAGAGAGTAGATCACATAGAAGTAATAACTTAGTTTGTACTTTATGTGATTATATAATCTAACTAGGCCTAGAAGAAAACAAATAGATCTACCTACTGCCATTTTGAAGCCTTTTGTGACCATTAAAGTCAACCATCCAATGCCTGGCAACGCTACTATTTCACTACAGCTTGCATGTTTATTTAACATTATAACTCTCAAACCTTAATGTTTCTTGAGCCAGCTAATTAGTATTAGCAACAGTGGAAAAAGAGACTGGTGAGGTGTGGAAATGTGGATTATTCACTGTCTGCCTGGATTTCTCATGTACGATAATGACTGTATGCCTATTTAATTTAATTAGAATAAAAGGTCAAATTGAGGGTTACTTTGCTTTCAGTTTTCTGTATTTTTCCTTCCAGGAATCTCCACTGAATTTGTTTAGCTCACACAAAAATGAAAATTCTGTCATTAATTAGTCACCTTCATGTCGTTCCAAAACCGTAAGACCTTCGTACATCTTCGGAAAACAGATTAAGATATTTTTGATGAAATTCGAGAGCTTTCTGACCCTGTAAGGACAGCAACACAACGAAAGGTAGTAAGGACAATGAAAAAATAGTCTGTGTGACATTAGTGGCTTTTAGCATTAGTACTTTTTGTGCGCAAAGACAACATAATAACAACTTTATTCAACAATTTCTTCTCTTTCATGTCAATCTTACAATGACACATCAAAAAAATTGAGGGTGAATAACTAATGATGAACTTTTAGTAGTCATGATGTACTGTATGACTGGATGGCTCATTTTACAGCAAGAAGTCATCATCACAGTTGCCACACTCTCAGAAAAAAGGTACAAAACGCTAAGGTATATCTTTGTACCTTATTTAGCCCTAAATGATACATATTAGTACTTTAAAATTACATATTGGTACCTTTTGAAAGGGTACCACACCTCTGACAGTTTTGTCAGAGAAAGAGTTAGTTAATGACAAATTCATGAGGAGTTATAGTGAAACTGACTTGGCTCATGGGCGGAGGGTGAACTAACTCCAGGGGCCGGTTGCACAAAAGGTTTGAACTAGTCTTAAAAGTTAGTCATCAGTTTTTTTTCTCCAAGACTTCTCCAAAATTTCTAAAATTTGGTTACATTAGTCTATGTTGAATCCAAAATATAAGACTGATTACCCCTTAGTTAACTGCTAGTTGGTCAAACTAAGTTGTAAGACACTGTCTTAACATAGAGGCTAAGTTTATGGAACTGTCCCCAAAACGGGCGTTTCAGTGGTGACTCATCTGAACGCCTCTTATTGGCCACTTCATTCCTAAACTCAACAGAATCGTATGTGATTGGCTATAAAGCGCAACACTACAAAAATGCCTAAATAGAAATAACGTGCAAAGCCACAATCGACACTTTCATTCATTTCACTTTGTTAGCAACATAAGTCCCTGTGGCCAGGGGAAGGCTAAGCCTTTCCCGGCCTTACACACGCTCTGCCTATGACTTGACTTGTTCATGTCACAACATTAGTTGTGTTTTTCATGTAATCAGTGATTTTCTAATGTTGTCATGTTTGTAACAACATTAGAATACAATGCAGGGAATGGTGTAAAGTTTTGAGAAACAAAATAATTGATAAAGCCAGAGTTGAGATGCTTTTAGTTTTGGTGCAGCGCCCCATGGGTAGGACAGAAAAATGTTTCAAACAGCTCAGTCTCCATTTTTACTGTTCTCACAGTACCCAGCAGAGGAGACGGGAGCAGCTGTTGGAGCGGGTGGAGTGTGCACACGTCTCACTCTCGAGATGACCAGATGAATCATCAGCATGGCGTCAACTTTTTCTCACTCCGCTTTCTATCCCTCCATGTCTCACTCATCCAGTATTTGTCTGTGTGTCTGATCCCACTTCCCCCTCCTGCTGATTCCAGTCTATTTATATGAACTATTTTCAGGAGACACTTTTCCCTAATTTCCTCCTTGCGTCTGTTTTTTCCTCAGCTCCAGACTGGTGAGGAATTACTTTGTCAATCCCTGTGTGGCGAAGCTTTCCCAGCAGGCTCAACGCTGAGGCCGATAGATTTTGGAAAGTCTTGAGAGAGGGGGAGCGAGTGCATCATGTTCCATCCAGACATCTCCAAATTAATCATTCACGTTAATGGGATGCGTCCAGCGGCTTTTGTTTGCTGAACATCAAAGCCGGGTCGCTGGGTTTAACTATTGCTAAAAATACGATGACAAAACAGGCACGATAGAAAGTGAATAAACTGTCATGTTTTATATAGACAGATTATTGTGCACAATTCAATGCCAGTTCAATCTCTTCTCCATGAATAAAAAGACATGTGCGTCTGCAGAGTATTTTGATCGTGCTCACTTGCGTCTGAACTGTCCTCGAAACCCTCTCCCCATCTCATTTACATGAATAAACATGTAAAATCTAGCATCAAAACATATTCAGTTCAGCCTAATGAGCCTGTTATGGTTTCTATTGGCTTTTATAATACCAAGTACGGAAGCCAGAACAAAGCAAACAACTAATGCATGTTTATTTAAATCCCAAGAGCTAATTAAAGATAAAACAATGTGCTCGTGTTTAACTGTCAAGTCAAAATTAGTATGACAGTCCCTCCATCATTTATGTATTTTTCTTCAACTAATGTGCACTTCTGACCCAGTGGACCCTGTGAAAATATAATGCACATTTTAAGTGACAAAACTAAAGCAGTGACAGATCTTTTCTTTTGTATTGTGATGTACATCTGAGTGAAAGAAGACAAATGTAGGGTGGGACTTGGTTTTACCCATTGTTTGATGATTGTGAGAAAGGAGCAGGGTTTAAGGGGACTAAATGATTGGAGAATTCCTGCATATGTCACCAGAAACATGTTGTTGTTTTCATGGGAAGATCCAGCTATGATATTTTTATTAAATATCACAAGATTTAAAAAAAAATTCAGTAAACATATGCATGGGTCAGGGTTATTAACTAAAACTAAACTTGTAGTTTTAAGGACTAAAGTTATTTAAAATAAATAATAGATTTTTTTTTTTTTAAAGCACATTTTAACATTTTAATTTCAAACATTGTATATGCTTGTATCCAAAGAGAATTCTGTGATTTTTGTCATTTCAAACACAATATAATTTCCAGCAAACTGACGTATTGTGTTAAATGGTATTTCGTTATGGAAATTACATTTAAAGAGTTTATTGCTAAAATAGCAGACTCCTTTGCCTGCTAAATGTTATAGGTACTACTTTATGTATACTACATATAAAATATAACAACATGTCTGCATAATTTGAGAGCATTACATCTTGACTGGAAAAGATGCACAGCAACATACTCTTACTGATTTTTTTTTGGGGTCTGAGTCAAGGATACATTTACAGTGCCTTGCAAAAATGTTCATACCCCATTATTTTTTTCACGTTTTGTTAGGTTGCTGCCTTGTTAAACTGCTTTAAATTGCCCCCACATCAATTTACACTCCATACACCATAATGACAAAGCAAAAACAGAACTGTCACAACTTTGCAAATTTATAAAAAAAATAACTTAAGTACATTGCATAAGTATTCATACCCTTAACTCAGTACTCAGCTAAAGCACCTTAAACCCTTACGTTTTTTTGGGGGGTATGATGCGACAAGCTTTGCACATCAGCATTTGACAATTATCTGCAATTCTGCTCCTCACCTCTTCACCTCTCAAGCTCAAGTTGGATGAGGGCTAATGCACATTTTCAGGTTTCTCCAGAAATGTTTCATTGGGTTCAAGCCCAGGCTGTGGCTGGGCCACTCAAGGACATTCACAGAGTTGCTGTATGCTTAGGGTCATTGTCCTGTTGGAAGGTGAACCTTCTGCCCAGTCTGAGGTTCTGAATGCTGTGGACTGGGTTTTCAGTACACCTAACTCAATATTTTGGCACACTGAGCTTTCCATCTACTCTGAGTCTACTACTAAGTCTCTGCCACTGAAAAACAGCCCCACAGCATGAGGCTGCTACCTCCATAATTTACACAATTTACTGATTTTTTACTGAATTGACTAATTTCTTTTTTTTTCTGAACTGTTCCCCAGATGTGTGACTTGACACAATACTGTTTCTGAGCTCTACAGGCGGTTATTTTTTTTTTACCTCAAGACTTGGTTTTTGGTCTGATATGCATTTTCAGCTGTTAGACCTTTTATTAAGACGTGTGTACCTTTCCAAATCATACCCATTTAATTGATTTTGCCACAGGTTAACTTTTCTTGAAGTATAGTAACATCTACAAGCAATATGAATGCTTCTGAGCTAAATTTCCAACTGTCCCAGATAAGGGTATGAATACTTATGCAATGAAATCATTTATTTTATTTTATTTTATTTTAAATAAATTTGCAAAGATTTTAAAAACCTGTCTTTTTTTTTGCTTTGTTATTATGGTGTATGGAGTGTAGACTGATGTGGGGAAAAAAAGTCATTTAAAGCAGTTTAACATAAGGCAGCAACATAAAATGTGACAAAAATAACTTTCGCAAGGCACTGTAAATAAAAAAAAAGGCTTTTGAAAATGCTAGAATTTTTTTTTTATGTAACCTTCTTATAACAAAAAAAGAGAAGCTGAAATTTTATAATAAAAATCAATTCTTAGCAAATAAAAGTGCCCATATTAGTAGAAATGTCACATGACATGCATAGAAAACACAAAAAAACACTTTTATTTGTAATAAATGAGCATCTTGTGTCCTCTGGAACAGCACTCTGCCACACCGGCTGGCAGTCCCCATCTGCAAACACTGCGACCCCCCCGGAGGCCACAGATCTGGTGTGTCTGGAGAGCACTATTGAATTTTACATGGCCTGCAGACCAGCCATAGTGTTTATTACCACAGGTCCCACTAAACACAATGACCTTAAACCCATCTCACTGTAAAACTCCAGTGCTGCACGGCAGCGTTACGTAATTCCATTAAACCCGCAGCCAATGCCGCAAAGCAAATGACGCTCTCTGGTCTCTCTCCCTCTCCGTCCACCATCAAATCTGACGGTCAGCAGTCTATTCTCTACCCATTAGATCTGTCCCTCTGTTTCATTGATATTCACCCTCTCTCCATAACAGATATAGGGCACACACAGTGTCATTCATAGGACAAAGTTAAAAGTCTTACATAAGAGACCATGGTGTTTTATCAACAGCAAGCTAGAATTTGAGGTCATGTGTAGATAATACTATGAGGGAACAACAAAAATATGGACATAAGTATTATGGGGGAAATACAGTCAAATGAGCATTGCAGATATTTTAGTAAGTTAGAGAGTTGACTTGATAATCTGCATTCCTCTGGTGTTCTGCTTTGACCTATAAAAACAGGAACCTGCATAGATGAATGATGTAATGACAACAAACCATTACAGTGTGATAACAGGGTGTAAATCAAGGACAAGGACTCATCAGGGCCTCATGGGCAGGTGTATGAAGGACACATCTGACAATCAAAGTCTTCCTCTCTCTTTTTTTAACAGAGGCACAAAGGGACTAAGGTTAATTGTGATGAATACAGTCATGGATAAAAACACTGCTTATTCATAAATTTGCTTTTGATAGAAAATTGTCATGAAGCTGATCTAAAACATTTTCTATTCACGTCACGCCTTAAGGTTACACAGAGATAGCACTGAGGACCATTAAAACCCAATGCACACAGGTAGTGTGACCATATGTCTGCTTTTTCCTAAATCTCCTGGCAGGAATTTGTAAATTGCCTAAAATGTCCGGGTTTTGATTTTGTTTTCCTGTTGTTTTCATACATGCTGAAGGGTAATGACTGAAAAGTAGCTTGCGCGCAGGCATTGTACATAATCAAATAACCGTGGTGTGCGAATCGTGGTATTATATTAAAATCAGTTCTACAAAGAACTGTCAAAACAATGTAAATATATACATATAATGTATAAGGACATAGAGAGTGCAGCAATAGACATTTCAGGAATTTTAGCCCAAAACACTGACATTTTAGGCAATTTATGTTTGATATTTTTTACATTTTGAATAGAAATGAGTGCTGGATATGTATGTCTAATATGTTCTATGGTATGGTTCATAGATGTTTTTATATGGATTAATGCACTTGTGCTTAAATTAAATATGCTAATCCTGATCTCAAAAGTTACAAATGTTCAAAATGTTTTAGAAAACCATTAAAGATATAAGATCTATTGCCATCTACTGGTACACATTTCTAATTGCAATAAAGCCACAATATATTAATCATTTTCTTTTTTCTTTTTTAATAGAGTGCTGAATTGTCACTGACAATTGCTTACAACGAAACAGAAAATAGCAAAAACTATGACGACAACACAAAATATAAAATGTGTGGTTTAGCATTAAGCTGAAATAACTACTTAGATTCAGTGTTTATTTCTAGACAAATATAAAGAAAATTATAATTCCACTTGGAAAAAATAACCTCTGCTATATTTAATATTCATAATATTCATAATGAATAAATACTTTACAAACTATTTTGATATGTTTTGTTTTCTGAACCACAAATATGACTACATGCCATTTGATTCAAATGCACATTCAAAACTGTTCAATGAGGTAAAAGAAATTCAGTAAATAGATTTACTAAACAAATTATGTGAGAAGCAAAACACTAACAGAACAACCCCTTCTAACATGTATTCACATTAATGCTTCATTTCCAGATCTACACTACCAGTCAAAAGTTTTTGAACAGTAAGATTTTTAATGTTTTTTTTTTTTAAAGAAATCTTTTCTGCTCACCAAGCCTGCATTTATTTGATCCACATTACAGCAAAAACAGTACCATTTTGAAATATTTTTACTATTTAAAATAATATAATTTTAGAAAATAATTTTCTATTTGAATATATTTTAAAATGTAATTTATTCCTTCTGTGAGTTTAAAGCTGAATTTTTAGCATCATTACTCCAGTCAGATGATCCTTCAGAAATTATTGTAATATTCTGATTTGCTGTAAAAACATTTATTATTATTACAGGTGAGTAGAATTTTTTCAGGTTTCTTTGATAGAAATAGAAAGTTCAGAAAAACAGCATATATAAATGTCTTCATCATCACTTTTACAGGATCCTTGCTAAATAAAAGTAATAATTTCTACAATTTCTACCCAAGATGCTGATCTTCAGATCTTTCGATTCATCAAAGTATCCCAAGAAAATCTAATCAACTGTTTTAAATATTGATAATAATAATAATAATAATAATAATAAAATGTTTCTTGAACTTGATTTCTGAAGGATCGTGTGACACTGAAGACTGGAGAAATGATTCTGAAAATTTAGCTTTGATTACAGGAATAAACTACATTTTAAAATATATTCAAATAGAAATGTTTTTTTTTTTTTTTTTTTTTTTTTTTAATAATATTAATATTTATTTAGTATTTCATAATATTACTGTTTTTGCTGTACTTTGGATCAAATAAATGCAGGCTTGTTGAGCAGAAGAGGCTTCTTTAAAAAACATTTAAAATCTTACTGTTCAAAAACTTTTGACTGGTAGTGTACATGTTCTGTATTTAACAAAAGTAATTTGTACTTATGATAACTGTCAATCATATACTGTACTAAACACAGTCACCTGATTCAAGTGTGGCTTTTTAGGCATGTAGTGTCTATGAAGTTACAAGGAGATTTTAGGATGACATTCACTCCAGCCTGACCCTGCCTATCATGACTGCATACCAATATATTGTCCAGACATGACCTTCCTCCAGGTGATCCTCATATGACCAATGGGAATGTCTTAGAAGTGCACGCCGTAATCCTGACTAGGCTTGCGTGTAGCGGATGATCTCACTCAAGTCATAGCCAGTCACTGCAAAGGCGTAGCCGTCCCCGTCACAGAACTTGGCTCCACAGATCTGCGTATCAGTCACACACTCATTGTACATGTGCTCAATCTAGAAAGGGTAGAGAAAAATGTGGGAATATGTTTTAAAACAGCTGTACACGAATGTTCATTTAACTACTAATGCAGCTCTAGTGCATGTACTAGTGTACTGTATGTGTCTGTGAGTGGTTTACCTCTACACTATTAGTCTCTGGAGTCAAGCTCAGATGCCACACTCTAACCCAGGAGTCTTCTGCTGCAGAGATCAGCTTTTTCATTGAACAAAGGACAATAATATCAGTATATGAGAGTTTATCATTTTAATAAAATACTTTTAAATACACCAACTTCTTAATTAAGCCTATTTGTGCTCATCAATGACTTATTTACTACTTAAAATGCACATATGTATAATTGCGTACATTAACTGTGCAACATACAAAATGTATACATAGTTTTTCCCTCACCAGTCCAGTGAACGGGGCAATGTCCAGTGAGTAAATCCAGCGTGCATGGGCATTGACCTCTGCATGCAGTATACCCGTGACCCCCTCATACAGACGGATCTGTCCCGTTCCATAGCCAGCAATGACTGTGCCCTTCCAGAGTTTTACTGAAGAACAACTCGTGCTGAGAAAAGAAGATATGTAATAACAAACATTATATTAATGATGTATTTGTATAAGTATAGTGAGCTTCTTTCAGGAAACACAAGATGAGTACAAGCACATGAGCTTTTGTGTAAATAGTTCGTACAGTCGCTCTAATGTAAATTTTCAGTTTCATGAGAAAGTGCATTTTGTTCTTTTAGGAAGACTGATCTATTTTAATAACACTTACCATAATAATGTATAATCACACAATGAATTAGTTATCCAATTAGATGTGAAAAAAAAAAAATCACTGCTAAACAAAAGGCAGACATGAGTCTCATTATGAGTCTTCTTTTGTTTTAATTACAGAACACTATTATTTGTGCACTAGCATTATTCTGCAAGCTTAACACTTTAATTGAATCAGTTGTGTTAGGAATATGGCCAATTATTATTTTGTATTTATGTAATATATTGGAGCCAACCCTGAAAAGGGAGTATACATAATTCATGTTTTTGTAATTTATGGGTGGAGATTTTACTAATAGTCAATGAGTGTGTAAATGAAGTTCTGTGGTTTACAACTTGTTTGTGAATCCAAGGGAAACTTTTCAGGAAAGTGCCAGTTTTTTAGAATATACTAATATATTTGCAAACATTTCATGAACGAAATTGTATAGTGAGTGTCAATTCCTAACATACTCAAAACCAGGGATCTTGTTGAGCAGCTGAAAATCTTCTCCTGATTTCCACACACAGAGGAGGCCTGAGTCATCAGCACTAACTAAATCAGCAATGCACTCCTAAAAAAGAAATTCATTTTTAATAATAAAACTCCAGTAACTTAAAGAGTTAGTTCACCCAAAATATTAAAATTCTGTCATTAATTACTCACCGTCACGTCATTCCAAACCCAGACCTTCGTTCATGTTCAGAACACAAATTAAGATATTTTTGATTAATTCCGAGAACTCTCTGTCCCTCCACAGACAGCAAGGGTCCTACCACGGTCAAGGCACAGAAACATAGTAAGGACATTGTTAAAATGGCATTGTGGTACTCTCCATAATGGTGCTAGGGTGACGTGGAGGAGAAGAATTGTTGAATAAAGTCTATTTTTTTTATTTGAGCACAAAAAGTATTCTCATAGCTTCATAAAATTACGTTTGAACCACTGATATCACATTTTAATGATGTCCTTACTGCGTTTCTGCACATTGACCGTCGTAGGGCCCTTGATGTCTATAAAGGGTCAGAAAGATCTCGGATTTCATCTAAAATATCTCAATTTGTGTTCCCGAAGATGAAGAAAGATGAAGGACTTATGGGTTTGGAACGACATGATGGTGAGTAATTAATGACAGAATTTTCATTTTTGAGTGAACTAGGGGATCGTCCATTGAAAATTCTGTCAATAAGTCACCTGAACCAAACATGAAAAAAGCACGTATAAATAGTATAAATATAGTATAATAACGTATAAATATCACACATATGAATGTTACTGTAAGTTAATACCAGGTTGCCTGAGCACTCGGAGGCCATGTCTGTGATTGCTTCTTTGTGTTCCTCCAAAACCTCAGACAGGGTGATGTTACTGCCTTTACTGGGAACGTCAAACACCAGCACTGAGCCAGATGAGACCCCTAAAGGAAGTGTGAGGTATTGAAAAGGGCACTTTTACTGTAAATACTAAGCAAACATGTAAATGGATTAGAACAGTATCTATCCACTGCTGATAGATTAATCCACTCACCTACACAAATATATTTTTCCCGCACCGCTGCAATTCCTCGGGCAAACACTGCCTTCGCTGGAAAATTACAACAGACAATGTCAGACAGGTACACAGTAATCACAAACTTCAAGTCACGAGAATAAGAATGAACACATTTACTGTATTTACAGAGACACATAAGTATGCACTGACCAGTAGGAGTCTCTGGTGTGTCCAGTGCATGCCAATAGACCATAATGGATCCATCGGATTCATACATCTGATGAATAAGCAAAGTTCAAATCATGTTTCCTGGGCAAATAAGCCTTTTTAAAGAGAGAGTTTGCCCAAAGATGAAAATACTGTCATGAATGCGTGACAAAGACTGGCACGGAACTGAACGTGTCAGTTACGTTGCTGTCTATGCAGGGTCAGAAAGCTCTCAGATTGAGAGACAACATATTAATGCTAGAATTTTTTCTTTAATAGCATGGCATAACACTCAACCCACCTGGATTCCTTTCTGAGAGGTGAGAACAAGAAGATCTCTAGAGGGCAGGACACACCAGGCTGCCTGTCAGATTAAAAAGTTAAATATGATCTTGGAATAAAGGTGAAACAATAAATAGTTGACACTTTTTGTTTACATTTAGATACTGTAGGCACAACTGCACTAAACCATTATAATCAATTGTCTTTATCAGGAGTCAAATGGTACTTTAGTTAACATGGTACTTTACTTATCATGTTACCTGCATGATAAGTGAGGAGCTGGTGGCCACATTGCCCTCTTTAGATTGCAGCTGTCGGTGAGAATAGTTCAGCCCGTCCCAGGAGGCGCTGACCATGTTCACCACGTTGGCGTGGACAACCGTGAAATAGGTGAGACAGCGCGGCGCGATGCGCAGGACGCTCAGGTTGTTGTAAAGCGCGGACGCGCTGCTCTTCAGCTGAATGCTTTTCTCTTTGTGGTACATTTTCGCCATATTTGGAAGAGCGCCCGATTGTTTACTTTATAAACCAAAGATGTTGTTTCTGACAAGACAAGACAAGGCAGGACATGGAAATCAGTTCCAACTAAATTAACAGTAGTGAAGAGTTTCTCGAGAAAGTGAATTCGAGGTTAGTTGCGATGCATTGCATTAAATCGGCTTTTAGCAGCACGTCCAGGTAGGTGGTCTCTCGACAGCAAGATGTGAAACATGAAATACTGCTTCTTTTCCAATAACACTGACATTCAGTTAATCTCAAAAAATATTATTTACCATGTAATTGGGCGTGATATATATAAATCTAAGCAGCTACCAACCCTAAATGAAGGCAGCTGATGGATTCTCCTGTTAATCCTCTTCGTTTCAGAGCGAATACTGAACCAAACGGCTCCAGATATGAAATTAACATACGCCGTTTCTGTTATTAGACCAAAGAACGTCAGATAAGAAGTATTATGGATATACTTGTCTAATTGTATTCAAGCAAGCTTTCAGCATCTCGCGTCTCTTGCAGCCATAGTGACGGAGCAGACGTGTGTACAACGTCACCGTTATCGGCGGTGCACGGAGTGACGCAAAGTTCTGAGCGTCTGAAAAAAAAACGTATCTGCAGCACCAAAGGGCGGCACTGTATTACATGTAGTGATGGGAAGTTCAGATCATTTTACCGACTCGGACCTTTGAGTCTCGTTTAGCAAAATGAACGAATCCTTTTTCGAGTCATTTCGCTCATTTTAGCAAAATATAATTAAATGTTACGCGTTACCTCCCTAACACATCTACTGCTTACACAAACGTTGATAACACTACAAAGAGGACAAAACTATAATGCTATAAGAAGCAGAAAAGATTAATTCATTGTTTACCTGGGTCTTTAGTCTATGATTAGCTCTATGATTATCTGACAAGTTTTCGGGTTTGACTCGTTCGGGTATCACGTGACAGCCCCATATACTTAACCTATGTAGTCTGAGCCGGTTTTGTGCCCAATTCTGACCCCCACCAGATTACTACACCCCCAGAAAATTGATTAGTCTTAGCTCTCGAGTCTTCGGGTTCGAGTCATTCGTTCATCACGTGACAGCCCCATAAGATGAACAACCGACTCCAAAAACCCGAAGACTCGAAACAGGTGAACTAATTCCAGTACAGAACCTCATAGAATGTTGCGCACGCGCGACTGAACGAATCACTCCCCGAATCACTTTTTTTATTTTTTTATTTCTGTATTTCTTTATGTATGTAGGGTATGTACCCTGCTGAAAAAAACAACAACAACAAAAAAAAAAAAAAAAAAAAACAATAGACACCTTCAAAAATTTTGTAATGGTTTTACTGGTTATAATGGGACTTGTATTGGTTTAATGGAAACTGTAATGGACCCTGGTTGGCCTCTACTGTTAATTGGTCACCTTCTATTGGTGGCTTGTCAAAGTCGATAAATCCTAATGGAATATGTCCCAAAACACACTACAGAAAACATTTTTTAATGGTTTTAATGGTTAAAAGTTGATGGTTTGTAATGTTTGTAATGGTATTTGTAGTGGAAACCATTAGAATTTCCTGTGATGGTTCTATTGTTTGTTTGTTTTTTTTTCAGCAGGGCGCGTATGTTTTATATGGTTAGCTGCTTCTGTTCATATAGATAGATAGATAGATAGATAGATAGATAGATAGATAGACTGGATGGACAAACCTACAAATTGCCACTGTGAAATTCTCAAAAATTGTCAAGGGTCCTTCGATTTGATGTCAAGGAGAACTGTCAGGGAAGAACACGATAAAAACTGGGAAACTGGGACATTTAGGAAAAATGGGTAAAAAGACTGGCATTAATGTACAATCCTAGTCTGGTTCAGAGATTGTTGCCCCTTCAAACAATTCATGCAGAGTAACCCTGTCAAGTACTGTATGGCATTAAAGTCTGGGCAGCCTGTAATGCCAGTACAAGCTAAACCTAGAATATGTAGGTCTTCACAGGCAAAACTGCTGGGGCACAGCCTGAAAGAAATCAGGGCAGACACATTGTACTCCAAATGACAGCTGTTCTCTAGAGACATGCAATAACGTGCAACACTTTCTTCACATTGAAACTTCTGAGAAAATTGACCATGGTTGGAACTGTGTGTAGGAATAAGCCAAAGCTCCCATCTTTAGACAGAAGACAGCTTGCTGGCCCATGGCACTGTTTTTCAATATGCTGGATATTTACATGTACAATTCCTTTGTGCCTGAGAAGGAAATAAATCTTTGTTGGATTCAAGGAAAGAGCTACCAGAGGAGGTTCTGGATGAGATAAAGAGCACTGGTGTCCCCTGATTCTGATGAGAAAGGCACAGGAATGGACTTTTGATGACAAGGACGAGGTCATCATCTTCTCAACAACTAGGGATTCATTAGAAAATCTGCAGCCTTCTAGTGGTTAAACCATATCATTACATTTGACTGGGATTTCCCCACCACCACCAGATGGCACCAGTATACAGTATGGTAGTATAGAGTGTACATTTATTATATAGAGTTTTATAATTTTATGTGAAAATAAATTTTAAATGTGTATAATTTAGAGATTATTATGGTCTAAATAGCATAAATAGCATAAATAATTCTTGCTGCTCCCTACTGAAGGCTGACTAAGCCTAATATCCAAAGCATTTAGATTTTAACTGCCACTGAATGGGTTCAGTCTGTGCAGAAGTTATTTTGGAAATACACCCGTCCCATGCAAATATGGACACCTGGCTGTAAAATTAAAACTCAAGAGGTTTTAATTTAGATACTAATTTTGATTATGGTTTAAATGAGACAATGTGATAATATGATATGGTGATCATTTAGGATAAGTGCATAGAATCTGCATCTGAAATGTCAAAATTAGGCCTATGTAAGATAGATTTAATGCAGATGCAGGTTAATGCAGATCACATATTATTTGTTTACCAGTTAAGACAAGATTCTAGCATCCTCGTTTTACTTTTTGCAGCACATTGGAAAACAAGAAGCTGCCTGTAACCCTCCTACGTCATGCAATATCAAAATCTCTTTTGATATCTAGCTGTGAAAGATCTAATTGTCAGCATTCTGTGGGAGGTACAAGGTTTCCTCCTTCTGAAAGACCTGAGCAAAATTTTATTTAGTCAGTGAAAAGCAAAATACAAATACAAATTCTGAAATTTCCCTCAATAAAAAAATATTTTTTTAAAAAGGTAAGACCATAAAAGCAGTAAAACAATCATACAACGCAAAACAATTAATGAAGAAGCAACATGAAACATGTTAACATGTAACAATATATAGTATTGTCAACCTCACACGATAACCACACTGTAAACTGCTTACCACAAAGTATATGTGTCCATTTGTCGACAGCAAGCGAAGAGAACAAATGAATGACTTTGTGCACAAGAGGCCTGTCAGGGAGGTCAAAGATGTGTGTAGGCTTGTGAAAGTATAGTGAGCATGGGCCCCATTATGTAAAGAGATGGGCATGAGAGGGAGGGAGACAGAGGCCAGGATGGAGTCCAGGACATCTTTTGTTGATCATGTAATGAACAAAAGCCTTAACATCTGAAATGGTATAAACTGTAAATTCAGATCCCATAAAAACATTCTTTAAGAAGAATCATTTGCAGGATATATTGTACAGTATACTGTAAATGGCATTACTGATTTAGGAGGTCTAGCTGTCAAACAATTCTTACAGTATAATTTGAAGTTCTGTTTTACTCTACACAACTGTTGTGGCAGTGTAGAAATGCTTTACTCGCTATCACCCATTAAAAAATGTATTCAGCAAAATAATAACAGCAGTACAAAGATGAATCATCTTAAATGATTAGTTCACTTCCAGAATAAAAAAAAATCTGATAATTTACTCACCCCCCATGTCATCCAAGATGTTCATGTTTTTATTTCTTCAGTCAAAAAGAAATTAAGTTTTTTGAGAAAAACATTCCAGGATTTTTTCCAGGTCCAAATTTCAGGTTTAATGCAGCTTCAAATGGCTCTACACGATTCCAGACAAGGGTCATATCTAGCAAAATGATCTGTTATTTTCTGAAAAAATAGAAAATACAAATGCATAACTTTTTAACCAGAAATGCTTATCTTGCACAAGCTGTGCAATGCACATGCATGACTTCATGCATTACGTAATCATGTTGGAAAAGTCACACGTGGGTTTGTTCTTCGTCTGTGTGCTCCGTTTCAAAAGGATAGGTCTTATTTTCTCCAACTTCAAAATTGTCCAACATGTTTGTTTTACCTTGTTCTGTAATGGGCGTTTGACTTTCTTTGCATGTTCGCTTTGTAAACACTGGGTCGGTACTTCTCCAAGGTGCCTATGTAATGCTTGAGGTCGAGCTAGTGCAAGACGAGCATTTGTTGTTAAAAAGTACATACATTTCTATTTTTTTTCTTTTTTTTAGAAAATTACCGATCGTTTTGCTAGACAAAACCCTTATTCCTCGGGTGGGATCGTGCAGAGCTCTTTGAAGCTGCATTGAAACTGCAATTTGGCTCCCACTGAAGACCACTACATAGGCTATAGAGGAAAATCCTGGAATGTTTTCCTCAAAAACCTTCATTTCTTATCGACTGAAGTAACAAAGACATGAACATCTTGGATGACTTGGGGATGAGTAAATCAGGATTTTTTTTAGAAAGCAAACTAATCCTTTAAGGTAAGAGCCTACTTAACTTTCATTTAAAAACTGGCACTTTACAGTGACTATCCAAACCGTTTAACCCACAATAGCTAGTCCAGAAAAGCAGCATTTTGTAGCATTATTTTAGACGTTCGGCACCATAGAAACACAACTAGGTGGAAACATGCTGTAAGTGTTTTCTTTCGCGGTCCCATTCTCTTTAAATACGGCCTGACTCTGTCGACACCAACTTAGAAACAACATAGCAACGAGAACAGAAGCTCTGTCATCTCAGTTTAAATGGAATGCCATTCAAACTGTTGAGACGCATAAAATGATCTTCCTCTTTGTACATCTGTAGATTACAGTTCAGATTTCTTTGCCAGTCATGCTTAGCCTGTTGAAAATAAACGTCTTTTACATTAACACACTTATAATGTCCACAATAGTTGATTGTAGTCTTGTTTTACTGCCTTTACCCCAACATAGCAGAGCACTTAATTGCCTTTCATCGTCTCTTGTTAATTAGTATTCTGCACTCACTAGTTGAACACTTTTGCGCTTCATGCGCCATAAATTTCCAGTCTTCTCTCATGTGAAAATCTGTTGTGCTACAGTGTCCACTATCGGGTGGATCAACATTGTCGCTCTTCACTCTCTGCCTTGCTTTAGGGGCATATGCGTGCTGGGAAATAATACTTTATACGCTATCTTTTTCAGAACAGATCATACCTGTAATCTGGAAGTCGAACATTTTATGCTTAGTGTTGTTATTGCACCACATACCCGCAGTGATGGATTTCGTCTGGAGAGGATTCTGCACTTTTGTTCTCACAACACTTGTTTTCCAAGGTAAAGAACACGTAATATCAGTAGCTAATCTTAATTCTAACGTTTAAACTTATAGGACAAATTGCATTTGTCGATAAACAATGTTTGTCTTAAATTATAGCCTACCATTTGTCAGTACACAGGCTAGTTGCTAACTTGTTTATACTACAGAAACTTTCTATTTCGTAAGTGAAACTAAACAGATATGTTTATGCGTTATGACATTTCAGCAAATACTGGTCGCAGCACCACGAATATTATTTATTAAATCGTAAATATGTAATAAAGTTACTGCTACAGTCTTCTAACTTCTAACTTGAACAAGACTGTTGTCTTTTATGCTTCTATCTGTGAAGTTGTTTATATAGTGCTGTTAGCAGCAGATGTACTGAGGATTTTGATGTGTGCTAAATTCTATTTTTCAGCATCTCTCTTTTCCTGTGTAGAAGTTACAGGACTCATGATCAGGAATGAAGAGCTGAGAAAGTGTTTACAAGTAAGTGAAGATCAGGTCAGCAGCCGGTTAACGCTGCAAGAGTGCAGAGCAGATTCGGCTCTGCAAGAGTGGCACTGGAACCCTGAAACACGCTCCCTCAGCAACCCACGGACGGGAGGGTGTTTAACTGCACCTCAGATCCAGGAGCATGAGAGTGTTTGGCTGCAAGCTTGCAGCTCTGAGGAGATGGACCGTGAGGGCCAGACCTGGAGCTGCTCTAAAAAGGGTCTCCTGACATTACACGGCAAGGGTCTGCACCTGAGCGCACGTCACGATTCCTCCAAGGTCTTCCTTTCCAAAGAACGTGGGAAAGGCAGCAAGTGGAGGACGCTGACTAATCAAACGGTATGCGAGGAGACAGACAGCACACATCACGGCCAGAATGTTTTACAAGAATCTCAGCAGACACTTTCGACCGGACCCCGAATCCTCACTCAAATTCGCTATTGGCATTGTAAGAGAAGTAGATAAGGAGTTCTTCATTAGTGATGGGTCTGTGTTTCATTTTTTATTCTGCCATCCCATCATTCTGATTAATGATCTCATCTACTTCTTCAGTTAAAACTCTGTCATACCAGACCATACCATCTTCTGTCATGTGTGTGTCTTGTTTTTTTAACTTGCTCATCTGGTCATGTTCATAGGGTTCCCACAGTACTGGAAATCTTGGAAATATCTAAACATTTTGAAAAGTCATGGAAACATGACAGTTAAAGTCAATTACATTTTTTTGGCTTGAAGACTCAGAAAGCATGAAGCTG
The DNA here is from genome assembly GCF_022985175.1 of Labeo rohita. Taxonomy (NCBI): domain Eukaryota; kingdom Metazoa; phylum Chordata; class Actinopteri; order Cypriniformes; family Cyprinidae; genus Labeo; species Labeo rohita. Next base: position 20,226,106 of record NC_066873.1, read on the forward strand.
ACACAATTAAAATAGATTATTTAAATATCTTAATTACAAGGATTGTACCTGGGATACAAAATGGAAATCCTTCATAGCAATCTCTGTCAAATTTAGAAAAATACTTATGCAGGACTTGAAAAAAAACGGTGGGGACCCTACGTACTGTCTGTTCAGCTTCTAATAGTTTCTATGACATATTGCATGATTGTATCTTTATAATCTCTTTTTTTTACTTAAGCTGGGAATAGTGGCCAAACCTCCAAAATAAAGTCAACTGAAGCAACGCAAACTTCAGAAGCGTCGGCTGAACCTCAAAGTAGCGTAGAGCCTGACGGACCTTCTGTTAATGTGTTTACAACAGACTATGGTGAGTGTGGAAAGAGCTCATCCGTTTTCAAAATTAAATTTCTTTATCTATTAAATCAGTCAGGAAATATGGTATAAACAAACAAATATTTGAAACACACTACATTCCCCTGATCTGGAATAGTTCGTCTGACTTATTGTGTCCACATGAGGGCAGCAGAGGAGGGGAAACCTAAAAATGTTTCCATATCTTCGGTGATAAGCAAAAGAAACATTCATGAAGTGTAATGTAAAAATTGAATAATACACAAAATAAGAACATTAGTTTGTGATACTCTAATGTGTTTAATAACAGGAACAGGCTGGAAAATGACAATGTTGCTTCTAAGCAGCTTGGCACTGTTACTTGGGCTTGTGATCCTCACTCTCAACATCTACCAGAACAGGTAAGATCTAATTTATGATCGATAAACCTTCAATGCCTTTTTGTTCTCAATACAAACATTTAATATCAATCATGTAAATACAGAAAGAATTGATTAGTTTTTTCTTGAAATGAAACTGATCTATGAACATGCTCAATTGAGATTGGTTTCATAACAAGGAATGACTCAACACGTTTTTCACCCTTAATGTGTTGCTTATCAATTGTTTTTTTGTCTTCATGCACAGGAGGAAGAAAACAGTGGTGGTGTTGAAATCCTACAGTCCGACAGGAGAGGCCAGTTTGCCTGGGTCACCGGTGCCTAGTGAGAGAGCTCCTCTAACCCGACACCCTATGAAAACTGCTCAATCTCCCTCCATCCAGCGAGGCGAGATCCTGGTTGAATGGAAAGATGGAACAGTAACCCCACTGTTTGAAACATATCTAACTGACTAAGTGGTGTCTTATAGAAGAAATGGCTGTGAGTAACTTGCGTATTATTTACAAGCAAACAAACAGACCTGCATTGGTGGCTTTATTCACACGGGCTAATTAATTATGATTCAGCAATCATCTAAATAATCACTGTCTTCCAGGGAATCACTGCCAACTCCATAATTATTGCCAATTTCCATGTATTTATTTATTTGATATGAGGTCGTAGAATAAGTGGGATAAAATTATTGCAAGAAAATAAAGATAGAGTCACACAGTCATTATCACAACTTTAACACAAGTGTATTGATCAGGACTGAGCAGTATAATTTTAAATCAAATCAATCTTTAATTTGCATTAGTTATTTTGCTATAATGACCATCTGACTGTACATTATTCCTTACATATCCAACATCTTAAAAAAATCACAGACATCTGTTGGGTTTACAGAATGGCATCCCTCTGGTGAATTTTGAAAAACTGAGGTTGGGTCCTGATCAAAGACAATATTCTGTACCTTGCCAAAAAGACATAAGGTAACGTCAGGTCAAATACAGATCAAACTTAACAAAAGATATATATGCTGTATAATTAACAATGAATGCTTATATAAGCTGCATTGCGTATATGTGACCCAGGACAACAAAACCAGCCATACTGGTCAATTTTTTGAAAATGAGATTTATACATCATCTGAAAGCTGAAATAAGCTTTTCATTGATGTATGGTTTGTTAGGACAATAGGACAATATTTGGCTAATATACAACTATTTGAAAATCTGGAATCTGAGGGTGCAAAAAAATCAAATTTTGAGAAAATCGCCTTTAAAGTTGTCCAAATGAAGTTCTTAGCAATGCATATTACTAATCAAAAATTACGTTTTGATATATTTACGGTAGGAAATTTACAAAATACCTTACTTAATATCCTAATGATTTTTGGCATTAAAAATAAATCAATAATTCTGACCTGTACAATGCATTGTTGGCTATTGCTACAAATATACCGATGCTACTTATGACTGTTTTTTTTTTTTTTTTTTTTTTTTTCCGGTCCAGGGTCACATATGTGAGTGCAAAATAGAGAAATAGCAATGTTATATAGTAATACATTCAAAATATTCCTCTAAAACACACTGACTTTGACTGAATATTTTCAAAGAAGTGTTGTGTTTAACAGTAGATTATTCTTGAATTGCATAAGCCTATATCTGCAATTATTTTTTATATTCTGAAGACAGCCGTCTTGTAAGTGTGTTTAGGAATTAGTGTAAAATATATGAAAACCATTTGTTTGAAAAAATAATATTATTAAATATCTCATGTAATATAGCAATATTTAACATTTTCAATAAAGTACTGTTGACGTACACATTTTGTTGTAACTTGCAAAAGGGTGGAGGGGCACCTCCTTAACGGTTTTGCCAGATTTATAATTGTCAAACTAACTTTACCTGTTTTTTGACACACATGTCTATAATGCTTTTCTGCAGAGAACAGCGAAAAGATGAAAAACATGTCTGTGCAAGTGTGTTGTTTGGGTGTAAAGCAGACATAATTTAAGTGGGAGAGAGGAATAGATGTGATGTTGACATGCAAGCATTTAACTCAAAGCCAAAAACACAATCATATGGTATTGCAAATTCTCACTTCTTTACCCACACGTAAGTTTATAATGACAAACTAAACTAAATATTTGATTAAAAATTATACGTAAGTTTATAATGACAAACTAAACTGTAGATATTTTATCAAATATACAATTTTGAATTTAAAGCACATCATATTAACCACATAAAAGATAAAAGTATCACATTCGCATACAATACTTCAGAAGACTCTCACAGTTATGCAGTGGTATTCTGGTACTGTGGTTTTAGTTGCAAGGTTTGGCTGTATGCAGATAAACAAATCAGCTACATTTACAATCACAGAACAAATTTGTTATGTAGCTCTACAAGCGGCGACTGTAAGATAGCAATAAGATGTGAAAGACATGCCTGTGCAAGTGATAGGGTGTGTCAGCTTTTTGAAAGCAGCCATACTGAGCAGGTGTGTACTGAACAACCAAATGCATTACATCAATTTGTTTTTGGTGTTTGCTTTTTGTTTTATAATCATCGTCATCGTTTGTTACAACAAATACTATAGATACGGATGACCTTGAGGTCATTGTGTCGCAATGATATACGCATATACATTCCAGAGATAAGGTCATTTAAGAGTGACAGCTTTTCATACCATATATTTAGTGTTCCATGCACTTAAGCCAGTAGGCAACAGCTACATCTGAGTGCTTAACAGTATCCATAAACAATGAAAAAAAGTACAATCAAACATGGAGCATAACCTCTCTGTGTTCTCACACATGCAGTATAGGTATAACTTACATTACACAAGACAGGACCATTGAAATGGCTTGTAACTGTCTTTGTATATAAGTAGAAGCTCTCCCATAGGATATCTATTTAGATAACAGAGGATGTCCCCACCCGAAAGAGCGTGATTGAGCTCATATCTGTTACTGTCGCCCTTTTTCCATTGGCTGTGTATTTGTATCTTTGATCACAACCTTTTCTGTTTTCCCACAAGCATGCAGTTATGGAAATTAACATAATGGTCATGTGTAGCAACTGCACGTATCTTGGTTCATAAAAATGCATCAGGAAGCTAAAAAAATGAAAGATGATCAGATAAATAAGATGGTACCTGACAAGAGATATTTTAAATGAGACTGAACTCCCTGAACGAAACTCAAATAGACAAAACACGCTGGGCAGGACCTCTAAACGATGCTCTGTTAGTTTGTACAGATTGCAGAAGTGCATCTTTAAACGTGCCCCTAAAGGAAAATTGTGATTTGTGGTTTCCTGATTAAAGATCACAATCTTTGCTCTCACATTTTTTTAATGAACTCTGAAATAAGAATAGGCAGTTGTTTGTAAAAGAGCACCAAAGGTCATAAATGAAAAGAGTCATTGTGCAACTTACTGTCACAATAGATTCCAGCCAGCTGAGGTCACAAAATCTAAAAAGCCAATGTAAGGCCAACATATGACTGTCAAATCAACAATGTAGACAACAGGTGTCTTGCAAATCATTTAAACCTTGAAAAGGTGTTTGTTACAGTATATTTGTTAAAGATAAACTATGTCTTGATGAAAATAGATCCAAACATTTTAAGCAATTTATTTATTTCCAATTCACTGTTGACCCTAGGATTTGCTTTGGTAAAAAACTGAAGTGATATCAGAGTTTACAAAGTCTGTGAAAGGCATGTTGACAATTTATTTTAATGCCCTGGAGAAAAAAAAAAAAAAAATAAATAGAGAGATTGGATTCTGCTTTTTTGTAAGGTACTCAGTAGTGCTGTCAAACGATTAATCGTGATTAATCGCATCCAAAATAGACGTTTTTGTTTATGTAATATATGTGTGTGTGCTGTGTATCTTTATTATGTATATATAAATACACACGCATGCATGTTAAGAAAAATATGTTATGTTTATATACTAAAAATATTTATATATAATATTGATTGTATGAATATAAATACATACATGTAAATACATGTAAACATTCTCAAATGTTATACTGTATGTGTGTGTTTGTATATTATGTAAGCAAAAGCTTTTATTTAGGATGCAATTAATCGTGATTAATCGCTTGACAGAACTAGTACTCAGACGCCTCATACTCAAATGCCTGTACATGAACAAAATTTGTCCTGCGGAGATGTGGTACAATTCACAGTATGCTATATTATCTTTTTCAAGCAAGGTATTCATGTTTTAACCGGCTACTGAAAAAATTCCAGAGCAACCCTGCTAAAAATAAAACATGAGGGATTTAAAATCAGGTACAGGTTTTACCATCTAATCGCAGTTTTTTTGGAAAACATCTGAAAAAGTGTCATCAGTATGGATTCCTCTCAGCTTGTTTTTCCACATGTGGGAAACATATGGGTTGGCAGTATCTTAAAGGCATCTGGGTGCTGTGATCTCTTAGCTCCCAGCAAACGATCCAGTGACCCTTTAAAATGCATGTCTTCAGGCAATTTTGGTGCATCCAAACAGGAAACAACATAGTAAACTTAGGAATGTGCTTTACAAGCACTTGTGGACCTCAAAGGGTGTGACTAAATCATGACCTGCACGTTCAGCCCTTAGAAATTGTGTTAGTTTGACAATATTGTAGAGATACACTCTAAAACAACACAATTTGGCTAACATAAAATAAAATCAGTTGTAAATCTACAAAGTACACACATACTGCTTAGGGTAAAGACCGAAAGACATAATGTTCTTTTGGACATCACATGTGGTGCTGAGGCCAATGTTTATAGCTACGCCAGTCAAGTCTTTCAAGAGGATTTTCAGGTACATTACAGGTTTCTGCAAAGAAGAAAAAAAACGAGACGTCATCCCATAGGGCGTTTTATTGAAACCACTCACATTCTTAGCCAAATGCTATGCTGTCTGACCTCTAAGGTTACTAAACAGTGCTTAGGTGCTACACAAAGGAGATAATTTACTCTTAAGAGGATTTTTTTTTTTCCAAACTAGAAAACCAAGTAGAAATTCCTTCTCATTGAATATTCCATGCAGGCCATCGAGGAAAATTTGTCTCTCTTTTGTGCTGCTATCATTTTGTGCACAGGAAACTGAATCGGACAAGGATGCATGCTGTAATTACTCAGGGTATTCCTGTTTACGTAAGAGCTCCATACCCAAGCGCAATACTTTTATGTTATCAAGCAAAATATTCAGCAATCCAAACAGAGCAAAACACCCTCAAATAACTAGATTTCACACCTCATTAAAGCTGGCATGCATTACGTAAATGCAAGTTAAAGGGCGCCATACCTAAAATGAAACACGTGCTCGGAGAGACCTCCACGCAGATGTATGGGCTTTTAGCCAGCGCTGGATACCGTTGCGCTAAGCTTCATGGAGTCTCAACAAGGGCACGGGTGTTTTGTCATGATACTTGTTTAACTTGTTTTTCACACTGAGTGGGAATTAGGATGAGATGTCGTGTGGATGTTAACCTTCATTAGAATCATTTTTTTCACTATCCTCACTGGCTGAATTGTATTGAATGCGGATGTGAAATCCACAAGAAGAGCCCGAGCTGAACTTTTAGGCTTATCAGATGCTTCAAAATTATATCAGAACGATCTCACCACTGCATCCCCTGTACTTTCAATTCCACAATTCTCTTTACACCACAGTTTTCATCACGAAAGGGGTCAAGGCAACAGGACAACAATCACTTAATTCCTTCCCCATTTCTTTGGATTGAGTGTTATATACAAAATCTTCTACCTATCAGGAATTATATAAGTGTCTATAGGACACGGAAAGATAGGTTGCCACACAGGCGCAAGCTCGTCTGCAAATGTTTTCAAAATAAATGCACTGAGATTTTCTGGCCTGTATCGTTCCTTTGATTTAACTGCACTAAAAGTACTTCTTACTTGTTAAACAGAAATATCAATTCTGTCTAAAAACCGATACTGATACTACTGATCTGAATTTTCAAACCTAGAAAAACATTGATTCAGTTGGTTTGCAAACTGCATCTAATCATCAGCCAGTAATGCTTTCCGTGTGGTTGGCAATCCAGTCATTCCCTCCATAGTATCCCGTAACTGTTTCGTTTTATTAATGTAATGCAAATGTAAATGTAAAACATTACTTTTAAATCGTAATTAGATTTTTACTGTATTCTCTGATCTGAAAACAATGGTGACCACAAACTTTTGAATGGCAGTGTTAATCCATAACATGCTTCCTGGAGAAAGGAATTTCTTGCCTAATCAATCAATCTGCAAGCTTCAATTAAATGTTCTGATTGTTATGTGTAGAGGAGGCTGGTCTTTGTTTAGTCATTGGTTTTATAAATGTAACAACAGTGAGTTATTGCTCTGTCAGTAACACTGTGTTTTTAGCAACAAGTAGTTTTTTCACAGGGTTCTGGGAAATAAATGAGAAATAACATAATTGTGCTGAGAGAAGTTTAACCTGGCGTGTTGCGGCTTGAAGTAATTACATAAATTCTCTTTTAGACTGTGGTTTTCCTCTCTAGATGGTGGGATGTATTGTATTTTAACATGCACACACCCAGGTTTTTCTCCCAATAGCCTTAAAATGATTGAATGTGAACCTGAGAGAGGCTATAATGTTCTTTCTCTAGTGCTTAAATTTAAGCCTGCAGTAGTCCACACCTATTGTTTCATAAGCCCATAATTAGACTTGTTTCATTCACCTTGTACTGTTTTTGATAATGAATGGTTTTGGCATATGTTGAATTCCACTACAAATAATTTAAAACCCTAGGGGAGAACATGAATGTGCACATCCTTAACAAGACAAATCAGCAAGGGTGGTTTCAGCTAAACAACATAATAATAAAACATCACATCACTTTGTGAGACTTTGTTAAAAAACAAACCAAAACAAAAAACTTTATTAAGATAACAGTCCATTGCTTCAAAACATTCAATCACTAAATTAAAATGGTTATGACATTAACAGATACATGAGAGGGCGAAAGGACACTAGTCTAAAGACTGTAAAGCTGTACAATTGCAGGGTCACTACACTACTGACTGTTAAATTTGTACGTTAAGTTGTAATTCCTACTATGTAACAGAAAAAACTGCTTTGAATGAAGATGACAATACAGAATATTTACACACACACACACACAAAAAATGAATTTCTGTAGCTATTTTTTGATAGAACTGCTCACTTTTCTCAACAGGAATGGCAACGTTTTTGGATAATAGTAGTACAAAAGTGTGAAATACTGTAAATATAGATAGGTGCTACACTACATTTTTACTATCTTTAAAAACAGTGAATTAATATAATTCGTGTTGCTGAAGAAACACCTTTTTCCCTTAATGGAGGAATCTGGAGGATGTGTGAAGAAAAACAAAACAAGAATCATGCTAAAGAAAATAACAAAAACTGATTGAACAATTAAGAAAACATTGTAATCATGAAATTTGCAGCATTCTATTTAAAGTCCATCTGACGGTCTGCAAGGCTACCAGAATCCTCTCTGAAAGAGAAGAGGGAGTCTTGTGTGGAACAAGACATATTTGTTGAACTCAGAGACTCATAAGCTGAAAGTTTCTGCGGATTTGATGGAGATCATGCAGTTCATTCCTTGCTGGTGACGTCATTAAGTTTCAAAGACTCTTCGGTAGTTTTATTCTTCTTGTCCCGTACTTCTCCCTCCACATGCCATCCCACCATCAGCTGGTACACAATCACACCAATAATGGACCCAAGGAATGGGGCAAAGAAAGGCACCAAAAACCAACACTGGCGGGTGCTGTTGCAAACCAAAGGAGAAACACTCGTAAGTCACTGACAAATGCAGATATAAGCACAAAGCATTGCAAGTTGGTTCGTGATGTACCTCATTAGTTAATTTCATATGGAAATTAAATAAATGGACTTACGTGAAGACTTCACTACCCCAACCAGCCATGGCGGTGAAAAGACGAGGCCCGAAATCTCTAGCTGGGTTGACTGCATAACCAGAATTGAAGCCCATTGAGAGTCCAATGATGAGGACACTGAATCCCACTGTGAAGGCCTCAAGACCTTGAGGGATTGGATTGTTGAAAGGGTCCACAATGGCCAGGATGCAGACAATCAGAGATGCTGTGCCTATCACCTGTGAAGATGATTATATTTCAGAGATGTAAATATATTAAACATAATAAATATAATGCGTGTATATAAATTACTGTATAAAAATAAATAAAACTACTAAATTTAAATATTTGCTAATACTCTCGTTTGCAGAGCATGGGTTTGTTGGTTTTATGAGAGATTAGTTACAAGCGGGTTACAAGTTTACTGACCTGGTCAAAAAATCCATTCAAGATGGTGAGATGTGGGGCTGGGTAAGTAGCAAAAATACCAGCGGTGGCATTTTGCCCAGTTACAAGCAACTCATTTTTTTCTCCAGCAAAATCGTACATTGCATCTAAAATATAAAAAAAGAAGTATCAGAAGGAAGAAGCATAATACACACCTTCGACAAGAAAGAAAGCTAATATTACATAACATGTACCATGGTATTCAGCAAAGATAATTGCGGCGCCCAAGAAGGCTCCAAGTGTTTGAAACAGGAAGTACACAGGGAACTTTCTCCATTTTTCTCTTCCCAAGAGGCAGAGAGCAAACGTAACTGCCGGATTTAAATGTCCGCCTAAAAAAAAAGCAAAAAACATCCCATAAGTTCATTGTTATGAAAAATCAGTCCAACAGCTTAGGATGCAATTTTAGAGGAGTTTGCCCACCTGACACCTGGCCACAAACCAAGATTCCAAGGGTAGCAGCAAACCCAAAAGCAAGGTTTACAGAGAGAAAGCGACCATGAGATTCTCCACTTAGTACCATCTGGGCCACCGCACCACAGCCAAACATCTGCGAACATTGTGAAATAAAAACACGCGTTAATCACTCTTTGAAAAACCACACAATTTTAATGTGTAACATTCATGTCGCGGACTATGAAGAATCTAAGTGAAAAAAGCTTTTTTTGACCTACTTTACTAACTCAGAGTAGTTTTACATCATGTTGAGTCACAACATGTATTTTAACTGGTGATGAAAATAGCAGGTTGCTGTTTCAAACTCTAAAAATAAACAAAGTATTCCCTTTCGCTCAAACTCTACAAGTCTACAGTGACTAAGGGCTGCAATTTTTTCACATAGAACATCTCAGACAGGTCATTACAAGTCCCTTCTGACAAAGAGCAATTGCAAGTTGCTGTTGAGACTTGTGGCTGAAGTTTCCATCGGAAAGGTCACCTCAGAGTGCACTGAAATACCTGTGGCATTACACCGAATTATCAGGCTCACCCAGGGTGCATTGAAGAGCTTTCACAAAAGTAAATCTCAGCAACAATGTCGACACAATTTTAAAAAAGACATCTTACAACCCCCTAAAAGTATTCTATGCATTTCGGTAATGACAGCTAAATGCAAATTTTTTAGCTTAATTAATTCATTTAGCTTTTCTGTACGAGCAAAGAGCCATGGTTCCTGTTTCTGCTCTAGGAGAACATCCGCTGATAAGGTCAATAACGCAACACTGACCTTCACAGACAAAGAGCATGTTCAGAGCAGCTTGTACATCGAATACCTTTTTGCCGCTCAGCAAACATCACACCTGTTAAGTGATCCAGTTATCGCACGACCTCTGTATTTATGTATTATCTCTGGTGTAACCTGTGCCACACACCTTAAAAGCAAATTACAGGTGTACTTCTCGAAATTAGTTGTTTTTACTAAAGGCCTTATGAAATTGCCTAATTGCCCTGAGATTGTTTTGTAGCAGCAATCTGGTGTCAAGTGCTTCTTTATTGAACTCATATTTCATAGCACTCCTGTTAGTGTCATGTCACAACTTTGACTTCTTACGGCTGTGGTTTCCTTACTGTTGCCTGCTGCGTGTGATGCATTTATCGAACACCCGTGTAAGTGCAAAGTTTGAGAACATTTCCTCATACTGATATCACTATCAAATTGTGCCACTGTGTCTGTCAGACAGGTTTGTCTGTTATTCTTTTTTCACCCTTGTGAAATATTTAAATATGTTTGCATTAATTTCAAACCTAAAATGTTTAGAATAAGATCAAATGGATTTTAAAATGAATCCTTGGTGTTTGCAAATGCATGATAATATTGACTCAGCGCCTTAGGGTGATTCATTAAACCTCAACATTCTGGTTTGTATTATGTGTGGCACGATGATAGACGTGATGAAACAAGTAGTATTCATCAAAGGCTTTGGCACGCGTTGCTTTTCTTCTGCAGGCTGCATTATTACGTTATCTGCGCTGTTTGTTGCCACTGAATTAGGGAGGATGTTTAAGTACATTTTTTTCCTGTTTATCAAGTGTCAAGAGCATTTCTCACAAACTGAGTTATTATCCGCCCTTCTTTCTTATCTATTTGCGAATGACTTCCTTTAAGCATACTTCCTCAGTGCATAATTAACATTTATAAATACTCTCAATAAATAAGCACACAGGAAACTTCCTTTAATAGGTTGTAAAGGTACGTTTGAATTGTTTTTGAAAGTTTTGTGCATAGAATGACTTTCATTGTATTTATAAAAATTGTTCTTTTATATTTTTCCAAATAAGAAAGTCATACAGGTTTGAGTGATTTTTAAAATGATCCATTTAAACAGATTTGTGGATAGTTTCTGAAGCATTCCTTGCACTGAGGAGCAACTGCAGGAAGCTAAAACACACTGTAAGATCTACACTCTAGAATCCACACTAATGTGTGCATAATACAAGCTAATTTGCACTAATTCACCATTAACTTAACTTGTGGAAAATCAAAGTAAACATTGCAGTCTGTTTTTGTTGTCAATCTGAGTGAGAAGAATAGCAAGAGTGTAACTGATGCTCTACTGTAACTCTCATGTGTGCAACGCAATACTATTTCCTACTTTTATTGCCGATTATGTGAGACATAAACATGTTGTTTCAGTCTAATTGACCTCAACTTTGATGCTGACAATAAGTAATTCATTGAAGAGAAATACCCACCACCAGGATGAGAGTTCCCAAGCATTCAGCAAGTCCTTGCCGCAGTAGCTTGTTGCGGACCTGGAAAGTGAGTGAAAGCTTATCCAGCATGTCCTTCTGCCAACCCATCTTTCAGGCAAGTCCGGATGTCTTCCTTTGCCTATATGAAACAACCTGTATGTCCCTCAGAGATGTATGCTCATGTGAAGGCCAGTGCTCTGCTCTTATAGACATGACAGACCAGGACCAGCCCTTCATGCTTCTGCCTGCCCCCTTACACACTTCACACACACACAGACGCAAACATGCACACTCACCTATACAGCACATTAACTCCCTCGATCCCTCCCTGTATTATTCACGTATGAACTCACACCCCTTCACACTGCATTCCTGTCCTCTCTATTACAGAACAGGTTCTTCCTTTTTTTCCCTCTCTCTCTTCCCTTTCTGTCACATCTTTGTATTTTTGAAAACTGCTGAAACTTCATCACCCACTATTAAGCCTTGTAGTTTAAAAATGGGCCGGGTGTGAAATTTTAGAATTAGATTAGACTAATCTCTAAAGGGCCAGTGGTAGGAGAAGAGTTTCATTTTGATTTAAGATAAAACGTGACTAAGACTCTGGCTTCAGGAATGGGCAGGGTCATTTGCTTAGTTTTCTATGATTCATAAAATCTGTTACTAATGATGCTGATTAGACAATAAATGAATCTAAACCATAATCATTAGTTATTACTGAAAGATATAATTGTTTTTCTTACTTACAATTTCAAGGCTATAAATATTCTGAAATGATTTCAACTGCAAAACAAGAGAATTGTTTTTACATCTTTTAACATTTTTTAGTAGATTTTTTTTTGGTAGATTGTGACAGAATGTTTACATCAGTGCCAACCCGTCGATCGCGACTGACTGAGAGATCTTTATCAGTGTCCTAGCAGCTCCGAAAACAAAACAGAAAAATGTTTAACAGAAAAATAAGTACAAAAATACATAGTGCCTGATTAATGTTTAGAACTTCCTGAACATTGAAAAGTGATGCTGTGTATCATGGGACAGAGAATTGCACTTAACTTAATTGAGAATTCACAATTTTGTTATTACAGTTCATTTATAAAATGCTAATGATAGTACCTCCAGAAGCTTTAGTGAATAGGCAATTTACTGTTAACAATGGCACTTTTTTATCTGCTCACACTGTCAGTTTTAAAGTTTAAAACCAAAGCATTTAATGTAATTTAAATACAATTAAATTTAGAACCATAAATGGGAACCAGATTTTTTTTTTTTTTTGTTTGTTTTTTTTTTTTTTTTTTTTACATTTTTGTGCGTTCAGCATTTTTTAATTTTACTTTGACCGGGTCATTGTTCCGGAATAGCACTGTGACCGAAAGCTCTAAAATGCTGCCTTTGGAGGCAGCATTCCAAGGTAGGAAGGCATCAAGGAATGTCCGAATCCAAATTCTGCTTCACTTCGTCTCTCCGGAGGTTCCTTCTTCTGATCAAATTTTGAGGGCAGCATAGATGTATCCTTCGCTGCCTTCGACTTCCCACAATCCTGTGCGTGTGCATCATATAGGCAATATAAATAAAGATATTCTGGTGATATTAAACTTGCTACTTTATATTTATATTTATCATTTAGATGAGATTTTGACCATAATATACTTTATGAACAGTAATAGTGTAAAAAAGCATAATAAATAATATTGTTTGTAATAACAGTATTTTACAAAAATGTTAAAACGGTTCAAATAAGTAGTAAATAAGAATAATATTTACAGTATACTACCAATAATAACGAAATAACTATAATAACAATGACCTGTTCTGCAATAATACTTGCAACAGTGCCTTTATTTTTTTTAACTTTTTTCTGACGCACAGACCTTTAATGATAATGACATTGAGGTCTTTATGTATTATTATATCATACATACATAACTGTTTAAGATCGTTTTTTCGACAAAATGTACAACTTCCTCTGAAGTCTGTCCCATACTGTTTCTAGAGTTGCCTTTGCAGCTGACTAGGCTTTCGGACGCAACCATTCTCACTCCCAACTCGTCACATATTGACGCTTAGTCAGGGCCCTTTGGCGTCATTTTCCGACGTGCATGGTCCTTCATTGCTTTAAATATTCCACCCTTGCCGTCACAATACTGATGCAATTGTGGTATGCAAGGTACTGGGAATTGTATCGTCATGATTAAATTATATATTGGGTAATAATATTGTCATTATTGTATATATGTTGGGGTGCGATTTTTAAATGTAAACAATCACAACAGTTTTATTTACATTACATTATTTGCACATTTATGAGCACTTAACCCAACCTCTGCCCCTAAACCTACCATTTGTCAATAAAACACAAGATATAACAGGCAGATACAGCTACAGTCATAATGTATTTAAGGAGTATTAATATTCCAAGTCTTCTGAGGCAAAACAATTGATTTGTCCGACGTAAAGCTCAGTCAGTCTGTGCGTAAATTCCAAGCGGCAATCTTCCGAGCTCTCTATTGAAACCAACAGGGAAGTGACTTAAACTGCAATTCATCGACTGGCCGCTAGAGACTGGCTCCAAAAGGAAGTCAATCCCATAGACTCCCCATGTTAAAATGCCCAACTTTACAGCAGAAAAAAATATGTTTACCACCTGATACAAAAGCTGGTTTGGTTTATATAGCTAATTGTGCCCTTTATGTCAGCTGTGAGGGGGTGAATTTTTTTATAACTCATCCGTTTAAATTATATTAAGCCTTAAAGTTCTGCATAATTTAGGGCGTGGCCACTTGAGTGACAGGTGGATTGCTGCTGCTGTCACCACTGTAACGCTTAGGCGGGCATGATTTCAGCAACCAGCTTCACCCACGCCCCGCCTTTTTGCCCATTTTCAATTATCCGAGAGTGACGTAGAGTGACACGAGTCCAAGATGGCTCCCGCCCACTAAGAGCTTCAAAAATGCTCTTCAGAAACGTACGGGTGACGTCACGGACACTACATCCATATTTTTTACAGTCTATGGTAAATTCAAAAAATGCCGCCAGAAGAAGCGTTATGTCAGCCTTGGTTGTGAAATACCACTGGCTCTTGTGTGTCTCGTGAACTATTGCGTCTTGCTAATATTTTTGAGTGTTTTTGAATGAGTGAGTGTGTTAACGGAGCCGGACCATTTTCATCGATTAAAACCTTATGTTTTACTCTCTTCTTCGCATAAAGATATCATATGGCTTCAGAAGACTCAGAATACAGCAGGACTTGTTTGTAATGCATTTACACTGCTTGTTTATGATCAGTTTCTGCAATAAATACCTGTGACTGTACTTATATTATATTTGTATTTAAAATATATTTGTATTTTATATTGTTCAGAAGTGGGTAAGTCTAGGGTAGGGGTGGGGTTAGAAGCGCCAATGAAAGTATAAATTTATATAAAATTACATTTTTTACAAATGTATGGCAAACAACTGAAATCAATGGAGGACCCTGAACATCCAAAAGTTTTGTGTCTTTCTTTCTTCAGTCGATAAGAAATGATGTTTCTTGAAGAAAAAAATTCTCTTCATATAGTGGACTTCAGTGTTGCATCCAAGTTTGGAATTCAAAAATGCAGTTTAAATGCAACTTCAAGTGGCTCTAAACGATCCCAGCCGAGGAAGAAGGGTCTTATCTAGCAAAACAATAGTTCATTTTTGAAACAAATCTATACCTTTTAACCTCAAACGCTCGTCTTGTGTAGGTCTGTGTGAACTTTTCCGGGTCAATACAGTTAGGGTATGACAAAAAACTCCCATCTCGTTTTCTTCCCAAACTTCGAAATCACCCTACATCAAAAGTAACGACCCAGTGTTTACAAAGTATACATGCAAAAAGATCTAACAGCCTTTACAAAAAAAAGAAGGTAAAACAGCGATGTAGGAATGATTTTGACATTGAAGAAAAATACAGTCTCTAACTGTATTGATCCGGATTGCACAGACTACGCATGCGCATCGCAGAGATGAGACAAGACAAGCATTTGAAGTTAAAAAGTATATAGATTGTCAATTTGTTTAGAAAATAATCGATCATTTCGCTAGATAAGCCCCTTCTTCCTCGGCTGGAGTTATTCAGAGCCTAGTTATTTGAAGCTGCATTTAAACTGCATTTTGGAAATACTTGGGAGCACCATTGAAGTCCACTATATGGAGAGACATCCTGAAATGTTTATCTCAAGAAACACAATTTCTTTTTGACTAAGGAAAGAAAGACACGAACATCTTGGATGACAAGGGGGTGAGTAAATTATCTGTAAATGTTTGTTCTGGAAGTGAACTTCTCCTTTAAATATTTCCATACATATATATTTTTATCATTAAGAATAACATACATCACGAAAAAAGGCTTCCATGCAAAACTGGAGGTTTCACACTTTGTTGAGTTTTGGAGCCAAGCAAGAATATGATAAAATAAAATAGGTTATATATACAGTGGGTACGGAAAGTATTCAGACCCCCTTAAATGTTTCACTCTTTGTTATATTGCAGCCATTTGCTAAAATCATTTAAGTTCATTTTTTTTCCTCACTAATGTACACACAGCACCCCATATTGACAGAAAAACACAGAATTGTTGACATTTTTGCAGATTTATTAAAAAAGAAAAACTGAAATATCACATGGTCCTAAGTATTCAGACCCTTTGCTGTGACACTCATATATTTAACTCAGGTGCTGTCCATTTCTTCTGATCATCCTTGAGATGGTTCTACACCTTCATTTGAGTCCAGCTGTGTTTGATTATACTGATTGGACTTGATTAGGAAAGCCACACACCTGTCTATATAAGACCTTACAGCTCACAGTGCATGTCAGAGCAAATGAAAATCATGAGGTCAAAGGAACTGCCTGAAGAGCTCAGAGACAGAATTGTGGCAAGGCACAGATCTGGCCAAGGTTACAAAAAAGTTTCTGCTGCACTTCCTAGAGCTGGCCGTCTGGCCAAACTGAGCTATCGGGGAGAAGAGCCTTGGTGAGAGAGGTAAAGAAGAACCCAAAGATCACTGTGGCTGAGCTCCAGAGATGCAGTCGGGAGATGGGAGAAAGTTGTAGAAAGTCAACCATCACTGCAGCCCTCCACCAGTCGGGGCTTTATGGCAGAATGGCCCGACGGAAGCCTCTCCTCAGTGCAAGACACATGAAAGCCCGCATGGAGTTTGCTAAAAAACACCTGAAGGACTCCAAGATGGTGAGAAATAAGATTCTCTGGTCTGATGAGACCAAGATAGAACTTTTTGGCCTTAAAAACAGACCAAGATAGAACTTTTTGCTCTGACATGCACTGTGAGCTGTAAGGTCTTGTATAGACAGGTGTGTGGCTTTCCTAATCAAGTCCAATCAGTATAATCTAAGCGGTATGTGTGGAGAAAACTAGGCATTGCTCATCACCCGTCCAATACAGTCCCAACAGTGAAGCATGGTGGTGGCAGCATCATGCTGTGGGGGTGTTTTTCAGCTGCAGGGACAGGACGACTGGTTGCAATCGAGGGAAAGATGAATGCGGCCAAGTACAGGGATATCCTGGACGAAAACCTTCTCCAGAGTGCTCAGGACCTCAAACTGGGCCGAAGGTTTACCTTCCAACAAGACAATGACCCTAAGCACACGGCTAAAATAACGGAGTGGCTTCACAACAACTCCGTGACTGTTCTTAAATGGCCCAGCCAGAGCCCTGACTTAAACCCAATTGAGCATCTCTGGAGAGACCTAAAAATGGCTGTCCATCAACGTTTACCATCCAACCTGACAGAACTGGAGAGGATCTGCAAGGAGGAATGGCAGAGGATCCCCAAATCCAGGTGTGAAAAACTTGTTGCATCGTTCCCAAAAAGACTCATGGCTGTATTAGATCAATAGGGTGCTTCTACTAAATACTGAGCAAAGGGTCTGAATACTTAGGACCATGTGATATTTCAGTTTTTCTTTTTAAAATGTCAACAATTCTGTGTTTTTCTGTCAATATGGGGTGCTGTGTGTACATTAATGAGGAAAAAAATGAACTTAAATGATTTTAGCAAATGGCTGCAATATAACAAAGAGTGAAAAATTTAAGGGGGTCTGAATACTTTCCGTACCCACTGTAGGTCTGTACCTTTTAATGTGGCTCTTGAAATGAACATTATAAGAAACTGACACCAGGGGAGTCGTTATGGTTTCTGGGCCCCCTCGTCAGGTCCTTTTAATCATCCTAACTTTCCCGCCCATTACAGCAGATTAAAACAAGGCTGTATACATTACTGTTTGCACAAGTAGCATATTACATTCCAAATTAGATCTCTTTCATTCGGTTAATTTAGATGTAAATATACTTTTTTTCAGTGTTAGATCATCACAATTATAGTGACCAAAATGATTAGTATTATCAGTATTGTGAAAATGTGCTGGAAAATCTCATTTTAAAGAAGACACTTGGCAGCTTGTTGTCCGAATCAACAACCGTTATAAGAAAAATAGCTACAAGGGCTTGAATTTATTGTAGTAAGTTATTAGAAATGTTAGAAATTTATTGGCATGAAATACCTTTGACAAAAAAACAAAAAAAAACAAAACATGAAACTGGCTTTGTTGCTGTCTAGAAACACAGTGCAGCTAAATCCACAAACCACAAATCTGACAATGCAGTTTGTCTTGTGCTGTCCCGATTCACGTTTTGTTTTCACACACACTGAACACACACATTCTACTGGATGGAGGACTTTTAGATGTCTTTTAGACTTTTAGACTGTTTGATCCGACATTTCTTTAACTTCTTTGAACTTCATTTCACCTTTAACATTTATATCAAATGTCTTACTTAAAAAAAAACAACAACAATAAAAAACATTATCCTCTTAAGTTGATTCTTTTTCTGTCAACAGGTGTTTAATGGCTATCAGCTTAGTCACCTTAGTTTGTCATCAACACACCAATTAATACTGTTTTTGCTAAAAAAAAAAAAAACATTTTTAAAACGCCACTGGGTGTTTTTTGGCTTCTTATTACAGAAAGAGCCAAAAATATATTATTTAGTAGTATTCCATTCTGTGATAAGGCTATGTCGATTAGCATTGCATTACAAATATATTCTATTCTTAAAAAAATACCTGACACAGCTTCAAGACCACATATAAACAATATATTGTTACAATTGTGTTTTTTGTCTTCATGTTTCACCAGAGAAAATGTTTAGATATGTTCTGCTTTTATTCATTTATATTCAGTGGTACATATGGGATTTCATTGAACGTCACAACAGGTCTATAACTTTTATGAGTCTACCTCAGCCCTTCAGCTTTGAGTATGAATTGCACCATACATTACTGCAATAATTTAATTCAGTTTAAAACATAATTAATTGTGAAATAGCAAAACTAACCGTCTGGAAATTTAGCATGAAACTGGTAATAGTTTCATTCTTATTACAGTGTTACCGAGAATCACACAATGCTAGAATTTCTTAGAATATTACACACTTTCCACATTAAGGATGATGATACGTGGGGCAACTTTGCGCAATGTTGCCATCAACGGGCAACAGGTGACACTAGGATAGGCGATATCACTTATTTTGTTTTATTATTTTATTATATTATACATTACAGAATAGAACATGATCAATATGATCTTTTAATGTTCAGTTTAAATAAATGTAATTGCACAAACTTTGTAGGCTACAATTTCAACTTGTTTATTGTAAAATAACTCAAACCTTGACCAGCAACATGACCAGCTAAGGACCAGCATAAACCAGCAAAGGATCAGCATAAACCAGCTAAGGACCAGCTTCTAATTTTTATTCCAAAATAGCACACATTTGCATTGCAATCATTTCCCAAAATGTAATTTGTGTGGAACTATTATGATGTCTGTAAATGTCTGTTAACAGAGACCAGAGACCCTGAAGACGTATGCAAAACTGAACCAGGCAGAACGAGCTCACTATTCAGCTTATTCAGCAATATTTCCACATATATTTTTTGTCATTAGGAATAACATACATAATGAAATATAATACAATATTAAAGAAAAAAAAAAAAAGATTTCCTGCAAAACTGGAGTTTTCACACTTTGTTGTTTTGGATTCCAATGAAGTTGTCACTGCCTTAAATAACCGTAGTGTGTGAGAATGTAAACATGTCAAGGACTCATATACAGGATCGGAAATCATATTCTGCTGATGTGTGAATGTGTAAATTTGCATTCTCATTCAGTCTGTCAGCTGTTTTTTGTTTCAAACAGATATGTTTTATGTAAAATTTCACAAAGCCCTGGTGAAAAAAACAGCATATGCTGGTAGGTATGTTTTGATGCTGGGATGCTGGTTAGGTATGTTTTGATGCTGATTTAAGCTGGTCCTTTGGACCAGCATAAACCAGCAAAGGACCAGCTTAAACCAGCTAAGGACCAGCTTAAACCAGCTAAGGACCAGCTTAGACCAGCAAAGGACCAGCATCCCAGTATCAAAACATACGTACCAGCCTATGCTTGTTTTTTTCACCAGGGAGCTAAAGTCAGACAATTCTGTTTTTGCTCAAAATCTTGATTATACAACCTCATTCAAATCAAAAACAACTGCTCATGCTACATGTGTGCAACATCAGTGGCTGCCTCTGATTTTAAATGGCTACTTTTGCTTAACACAAGTTTGCCTGAGTAAATAAACATTTAAAAAAATGGTAACCTATATAGTCATCCCCAGCATAGCCTTTTCACACACCTATCATCAGACAGACGCCACAAAAGCGTTAAAGCCGACATTAAAACTAGACCGTTTTGTGAATAACACACATCCGCTGCCCCTCCTCCCATCATTGCAGACACGGATTCTGACTCTGAGAGGCCAACCACCTCATCCTGACTACACTCACACACACACACACACACATAATGCAAATAACATAAGAGACTACAGACTACCTCGGTATACTTTGCGCACACCCTTTTCATTGCGCGTGCACACGCGTCCTTTTCACTGCGACAGCATGGACTCAATCTAATCTTTGCACAATCGTGTCTTCCTTGTTTACATTATACTTTTTACATGCAACAATTTAGTTTATTGTATAATTTGCACTATTAGTAATCTTGTAATTTCAGTAATTTTGTAAATGCAAATTTCTAATTTACATATTGTGTCATTCTTATGTCCTTAACTTATGTATGTCATAAGATCTATTACAGCGTGTTGTGTTTGAATAACTTAAAACACTTTAATATTTAAACTGACAGGGCTTAAACACGTGAGAATGGTAAGCTTTATTGAGGAAGCAGCACGGATGATTCAGATGATTCGCTAGGCCATTTTGGCTATAGGAGAAACAGAGGTGTGTGTTTATCGATAGATTGTTATAATATCTGCATCTATGCAGTTTAAATACAGTTTACAAACTATCACGGGGGAGCAATCGATTCCCCCTATCTACTGAAGCCTAAGTTTTCGCTGCGTTCACCCCTCATCACACCACAGCTGTTTCCTCGAGCAAAAATGAAGCAAATATAAATGCATGCTTTAAAAAACGATCATGTTGCCATTTTCATTGGAAAATTTAACTTTCAATATAATACATATTCCAGTGCATGTGGCAAAGGGGTTTGCATACTTGAACTAAGGAAATAGAGTTGTAGAAATACAGAGAGAAAAATTTTGCAGTGTAATGCAAATATGTCTGAATGGTGTGAAATAACAATAAAGTGTAACATGAATGATATTGTATAACGCGTTGTTTGTTTACATCCCATTGCGCCTCGTATTATGAAAACATTGTTTGGGATGCCACGATCAAAACTCAGCATATAGACAGCATATAGACCATATAAATTATGGTGTATAAAAATAACATTTGTGTGTTCAAAATGTAAAGAAACGCTTTTATTACACCCCGTGACGTCACATGCTGTGGTATTGCAAGATGGTGACGCCCTTGCTCCAAAAGCTATAACAAAACATCCTTTTTTCTTTAAAATGGTTACATTAATCATGTTTGTTATATATTTTTTTTAATTCAAGTGGACATCACTTTTCTAAATAATGTAAACTTAACTGTTTCACTTCCACTTTAAATAAGCAGTTTGCATTTCAATAAAGCTGTTGATCAAAAAATGAATAAATAAATAGTAATCTACATACATATATTCACACTTACAGTATGTTTGCGTATGTAATGTAAGATAAGAGATTAGAGCAGTAGTAGTGAGCTGTTACTCCAGGATATATATAGGAATCATGTAGTTAAAATTAATACCTTTTTAAGACTCTTTGCATACATTTTAAGACCTCATCGCCACTTCAAGTTTTAACTGGTTACATAGGCAACACTTTAACTTACATTTACTATATACTGATTGTAAGATGGCACAACTAAACAGTCTTAGTCTGTGATGACTCATCAATTCAACATAATTCAGAAGAGAATTAATTGAGTGACTAACCCACTGTAAGGTTAATGAGAAAGAGAAACCCGAAACAAGAATTAGACCAGTAAACCAAACAACTGACAAAACTTAGTGAAGAGGGAAAATAAAGCTCTCCGAGCTAAGAGGACAATGAGTTCACACAATATATTCAACAGAGTATTTGTAACATCAACACTTATAACTGTCTGCAAACCATAGCTCTTTTGTGGAACATTTCTCATGACAAACACCTGACTGGTCAGTTTACCTGTTATTACAGAGTGCTTGACTTGATGCACCAGAGCAAATCCTTCAAACACAGTGTTAGTACTGCCTACTCAAGTCTTGCTTCTCAAAAGATTCTAAGCTCATTGACAAATATCATACACCGTGCATGTCCTAACAAGATGTAACGACAAGGTTCCAGCAAAAAGCAATTTAGCTGTCCACACATGAGTCACGTGACGCCACAGCCATTCAGAAGCACAGAATTGCACTGCACTCTCTGCGAAATGGACAAGTTTATAATCTAATTCATAAATATTAAACCTTTTTAACATCATTAAAACTAAATATTGGGTGACTGATACCATCTTTGTCATGAAAAACACTTGTTGGTTCCCAGTTTTAACATACGTCTGCTTAAATTTATATTCAAGATCTGAGTTAAACTATCTGTCGTTGCTTTCAGTATGGTTATAAATGCCACGCAAAATGATATTAAAACCCAAATTAGACACTTTTAACACTGAAGCACATAATCAGTACCTGAGATTAGCCGCTACATGGCTGAAATAGAAACTGTTTCTAAAATAGAAATTTCGTGTGTCGCCGTCGTGGCTAGTTAGGTCAAAAACTCCTTTTATCGAGTGTTGCGGCGTCGCGTATTAGGATATGGTGTTATATCGTAAGATGTGCTCCCTTTACATAGAGTGCACGTGATGGCGAAATCGAAAGTGAAAGTGAACAGCAAGTGCTTATTCAAAGGTGACTGAAATAAATGTAACTGTTGCTGTCATGACAGAACCAGCCGCTATCAAAATAATCTCGCTTGGACGCGGGCCAGATATTATTGCTGGCGGGCCAGTTTTGGCCTGCATGCCGTCTGTTGCCAACCACTTGCCTAGAGCGTGTACACACAAACACACACATGTGAACTGGGACACTGCCTAATGTGGGACATATAAGGTGTTTGTAGCTCCCCCATAAATACACGAATGCCAGTGAAACTAAGGGTTAGTCAAAGCTGTGGTGTCATGTAATCAAAATCACATCACCTCTGTCATATATGAGGGTAGAACAATCATCGAGGTCAGTGACATAGAGTTTTGACAAACTTGCTATGAAGGAGTATAAATTATTTTTAAACAAAATTGTGCTGCTACATGTTGGCTTAATGTCTTAAGTGTATGTATAAACTATGTATTTTATATTTTAATCAAATTTCCTAGTGTCTCACTTTAGGAAATATGGTTTCGAAAAGTGGAACAGTGTGATTAGCCTGATATGGGACAGTACTTCAGTCAGTAAAAATGTGTGGTGGGGGATGGTTTGTGGGACAAACATAGTTGGTTATTTACAGGGTTTTAGTGTTGTTATGCAATATTAGAATGCTGTTACTGTAGATGGGGTTATAGATAATGATGATGATGTCTCCACATGCAAGGACTGCTTGTTTGTTTGTATGTGTTTGTTGTTTAGTAAAATGGAAAACATTAGGCAAAATGGTCTTAAATGTTTTTTAAGACCATTTTCTTCACTGCACGTTCATGAATTCTGACTTTAGGTTGAGTCTAGCTAAAGGCTTCTTCAAATGGTGTGGGTTGATGTTTTTTTGCAAGTTGCAACATTTTATATGTTGCCTTCAAATAGGCCTAGGCTATGCCTGTTGTGGTTGTATGTGTTTGCTGTTAAGTAAAATGAACTATAGAACAGTCAGGATTTTTCTATCTACATAACATAACATATGTTTATGTTTATATCTATGATAATATTTGCTTATAATAAATGCATAAAAATCATGTTTTATCCATCCATAACAATGATAATTACCAACTTTTTAACTATTCAACATAAATACAGGTGATCTTAGCCTTTTAGCATAGACTTTTCAGACATTAGGAAGCTAAATTTTTCTCAGGCGACTTGCACTAGGAGCACTAATATGTCAATTATTTCTTTTATGAATGTGTTATGTGCATTTTCATATTTGATTTTATTAGGGCACATCCTGGTTTTTTTTTAAATGGTATTGGGTGTGGGTTTATTGTTTATATATATATATACTTACATGCTCTTACTTACCACATCCTAACAAACTAAAGGCGGGATGCCCAAATACAAACTAGAACCGCTCTTGATTCCACACAGACAAAACCGCTAATATCAGATATAACAGGTTGGAAAATACATAGGTAAAGATCATTTTTAAATATCTAATAATGTTCAGTATTTACATTCATTTTATGATAGAAGGTAAGGAGGGAGAAAACAAGAATTTGCATGAGAGTAAAGTGGTTCAACTCTTGTCCTATATTTAATTTTGCCCTATATATAATAGGTGTTTATTAAGTTGAAACATATCTGTCATGATAAATCGCTTATGATGTTCCTCATACCTAAGTCAGTTTGAATAATAGTGTCACCTAAATGAAAAAAACAAACAAACAAACATAGGGCATATATTAGGGCTGTCAATAGATGAAAATGTTTAATTGGATTAATCACACATTTTTCTGTGATTAATTGTGATTAATCACACTCTTCAGGAAATTAAGCATACTTTCAATTTTTCAATTCAATTCAAATTTATTTGTATAGCGCTTTTCACGATACATATCGTCGCAAAGCAACTTTACACCAAATTGACATTTTTACAATATATGTAGTAGTAGCTTGATGTACATATGGTAGAGATGTGTGGTAAAGATCAATTAATGATGTAATCAAACAGACAAAGAACACTATAAATTAGTAGCAGAATTCGGTAGTGCTGTATGATGTTTCAGGGTTGGTATCATCTGAAGTCCTCTGTGGGGTTGGCATCATCTCTTCTTAAGTGTTCTGGATCAACACTGGAGTTTGTGAATTCCTAGTTACCATGGGATGTCAATCCCATGGCAAAAAAAGAGAACAAATAGGAACATAATTAGCGTAGCTGCTGTTCAAACTAAGAAAAGAAAGATTTGTTAAACCAGAGCTAAAAGATTAATAATGAGCATTTCATCAGATATAACTGCAGGAAAAGTTTATGAGATGCATTATTTGAATGCTTGGCTAAAAAGATGTGCCTTTAATCTAGATTTAAAAAGAGAGAGTGTTTCTGAACCCCGAACGTTATCAGGAAGGCTGTTCCAGAGTTTAGGAGCCAAATGTGAAAAAGCTCTACCTCCTTTAGTGGACTTTGCTATCCTAGGTACTACCAACAGTCCAGAGTTTTGTGACCTTAGGGAGCGTGATGGATTGTAGCGTGGTAGAAGACTAGTTAGGTACGCAGGAGCTAAACCGTTAAGTGCCTTATAGGTAAGAAGTACTATTTTATAGCTGATGCGGAACCTAATAGGTAGCCAGTGCAGAGACTTTAAAATTGGGGTAATATGATCATATTTTCTTGACCTGGTAAGGACTCTAGCAGCTGCATTTTGGACTATCTGTAGTTTGTTTATTGAAGGTGCAGGACAACCACCTAGCAGTGCATTACAATAGTCCAGTCTAGAGGTCATGAATGCGTGAACTAGCTTTTCTGCATCAGAAACAGGTAACATCTTTCGCAACTTGGCAATGTTTCTAAGATGGAAGAATGCTGTTTTTGTAACATGAGAAATATGATTGTCAAAAGACAAGTTGCTGTCTAATATAACACCCAGGCTTTTGACTGTAGTGGAAGTAACAGTACATCCGTCTAGTTGTAAATTGTAAGTCAAAAGATTCTGTGTATTGTTTTTAGGTCCAATAAGTAATATCTCTGTCTTATCTGAATTTAATAGTAGAAAATTATTGGTCATCCAATCTTTTACATTTTTAACACACTCTGTTAACTTCGATAATTCAGAAGTTTCATCTGGTCGTGTTGAGATATATAGTTGAGTATCATCAGCATAACAATGGAAACTAATCCTGTGTTTTCTAATAATATTACCAAGGGGCAGCATGTATATTGAAAATAGTAGAGGACCTAGAACAGATCCTTGTGGCACTCCATACTTTACTGGTGATAACTGAGATGACTCCCCATTTAAATAAACAAAGTGGTAGCGATCGGACAGGTAGGATCTAAACCATCTTAAAGCCTGCCCTTGGATACCTGCATAATTTTGTAGTCGATCTATTAGTATGTCATGATCTATAGTGTCGAACGCAGCACTAAGATCAAGTAAAACCAGCAATGAGATGCAGCCTTGGTCTGACGCAAGAAGCACGTCATTAGTGATTTTAACAAGTGCAGTTTCTGTGCTGTGATGGGGCCTGAAACCTGACTGAAATTCTTCATAGATATCATTTTTTTTTTTGCAAGAATGAGCACAGTTGAGCAGATTTTAGACATAAATGGAAGATTAGAAATGGGTCTGTAATTTGCCAATTCACTAGGGTCTAGTTGTGGTTTCTTAATAAGAGGCTTAACAACCGCCAGCTTGAATGGTTTAGGGACGTGACCTAAAGATAACAATGAGTTGATAATATTGAGAAGCGGTTCTTCTGCCACAGGTAACAATTCTTTTAGTAATTTAGTGGGTACGGGATCTAATAGGCATGTTGTTGGTTTAGACACAGTGATGAGTTTATTTAACTCTTCCTGTCCTATAGCGGTAAAGTACTGCAGTTTTTCTTTGGGTGTGACGAAAGAAGTTGACATATTAGACGCAGTAGAATCTACATTGGTTATTGTATTTCTGATGTTATCTATTTTATCAGTGAAGAAATTCATAAAGTCATTACTATTAAACTGTAAAGGAATATTTAGATCAGGTGGCATCCGGTTATTTGTTAATCTAGCCACTGTGCTAAATAAAAACCTTGGATTGTTTTGGTTATTTTCTATGAGTTTGTGGATATGCTCGGCCCTAGCAGCTTTTAAAGCCTGTCTGTATCTGGACATACCGTTTTTCCATGCAATTCTAAAAACTTCCAAGTTAGTTTTTTTCCATTTGCGCTCAAGATTGCGAGTTTCTTTCTTGAGAGAATGGGTATTACTGTTGTACCATGGCGCAATACGTTTTTCTCTAACTTTTTTCAATTTGATGGGGGCAACAGCTTCTAACGTATTGGAGAAGATGGTGCCCATATTGCTAGTCATTTTGTCTAGATCCTGTGTATTAAGGGGTACACAGAGCAGTTGAGATAAATCAGGCAGGTTATTTGTAAATCTATCTTTGGTGGCTGGAACAATAGTTCTGCCAAGACGATAACGCGGAGCCATATAGTTAATATCAGTGATACGCAGCATGCACGATACAAGGAAATGGTCAGTAACATCATCGCTTTGAGGTACGATATCTATATCAGTAAGATCAATTCCATGCGATATAATTAAATCTAGCGTATGATTAAAACGATGAGTGGGCCCGGTGACATTTTGCTTGACTCCAAAAGAGTTTATTAGGTCAGTAAACGCAAGTCCTAACGCATCATTTGTATTATCAACGTGAATGTTAAAATCTCTGACAATTAGCACTTTATCAAAATTAACCAATAGTTCTGAAAGGAATTCTGCAAATTCTTTTAGGAAATCTGTATCCTGTTTTCTGAGTAACATTGAGAATATCACTATATATTGTTGCAACACCACCACCACTCTGACGGGGCTCATGCTTATAGTAGTAGTTTGGTGGAGTAGACCCATTTAGACCAATATAATCATTAGGTTTTAGCCAGGTTTCGGTTAAGCAGAGTACATCAAAACTATTATCTGTGATCATTTCATTCACAATAACTGCTTTGGGTGCAAGTGATCTAATGTTTAGGAGCCCAAGCTTTAAATATGGTTTCTGTTCATGTATTTTGCTTTTTTCTGGTTTAATTACGATCAGATTTTTTCTAGATCCTACATTAAATTTATGTTTTGACCTCACTATTCGAGGAACAGACACAGTCTTTATAGACTGGACAGTGCAAGTACTATCATTTAAGCGTTCAGAACAAAAGCCATCGTAGCAATATTTTGAGAATGTACTTACTAGTCAAATGGAGCGTAGCGTCCTGGAGATGTTGTCCGACAGCAGTTCCGCTCCGACTCTGCTGGGGTGCAGGCCATCGGCACGGAAAAGCCTAGGACGTTCCCAGAAAAGATTCCAATTATTAACAAAGAGCAGTTTCTGTTCTTTACACCATGTCAATAACCATTCATTTAGAGCAAGAAGTCTACTGAACCTTTCGTGCCCACGTCGATTCGTGGGAAGCGGTCCTGACACGACGATCCTCGTCGCGGGCGACGTGCTGCGAACCGTCTCGATCAGGCTGCTGAAGTCCCTCTTCAGAACCTCCGTCTGCCGCAGCTTGATGTCGTTCACCCCCGCGTGCAGGACGATCGCGCCGACGCTCTCACAGTCCTTCAGGATTGCGGTTATCTGCGCAGAAACATCGAGAACGCGAGCACCAGGAAAACAGTGGGTGTGGACTTTACCCTCAGCTAAAGTAGCACGGACGTACCGGACAACGTCTCGCGGAGGGGAGCGAAGCGGTTCCGGGTGGAGATCTCGAAGACCGGAGGCGGCGTACTTAGCATTGTCCACTTGTGATCAGATCGACGCATCAGAAAAGCATGTTAATACCAGGTGAAACAGGGCCTCTAATTGTTACAGTACCTCTCTCTTTCTGGTCAGTGTCAGTAATCTCAAATCCAAATCCAAAAAAAAAAAAAAGTGGGGTGTTCTCAAGTCAAACTTATTTAATATAATCGCGGAGGGGAGCATTTTCCGGGTATAATCGCAGACCGGAGGCATTGGAGGAGGCGAGGTCCTCGGCCAGGGCCTGGCTCGCGTCTTCCGCTGCTGCTGCACCCAGGGTCCGTGGTGTCCCGGCGCCGGAGTGAAGGACATCTGGGAAGATCGCGTCCAGGGTGCACGGGACCTGTGCAAAGAAGCACACGAAGTAGAGGTGGTCAGAGTGTTAGTATCGCTGTATACTTACCCGGGAGGATTCCAGAGCGGTTCTCCTCTCTCAGCTCCGTCTGCCTCCCCAGCAGCTCCTGAATCTGCTTCTCCACGGCCTCCAGCTCGAGCTGCAAGAGTGCAGCTCGAACGTGTCCTCACCTGCACTCAAAGGTGGACACAAATTCGCCATTAAAGCAAGTAACAGTGAGTAAACAATGGTAATGTGTGTAAATAGTGTGTAAACAATGAAAGCAGGATTAGCGCAACCACGCTGGTGCTGCTAACGGGCTATAAGCTAGCAACTCGGGAAATCAAAACAAAACTAGTGATAACATAGCAATCCGGATGTTTTAGTTGTAAAATACAACAGGGGGTATATTCACACGTTATAAGAAACAGAAATGGTGGTGTATAAAATTGATTTTAGATTGAAAAATAGACAATCAGAAATCAACTTGACGGAGCTCAAACTCTGCATACACCATTTATCTTGTTTAACTTTTAATTTTGTCATTCGCTATAGGAAAAACAAAAGAATGAAGGGTTATTCTCACAAAACTCTATTTTCTGCAAGCTTTTTTCAAGATAAATTTAGATGTTTTTTTAAAAAAGGACACTTGAAGATTAGACTCCAAGTGATAGGAGCCAAGTGATATTAGGAGTGATATTAGGAGTCCATACAACAGATAAATTTGTGCACACATAAAAAATAATATACAAGTTAAGTTGTGATACCAAACAGGACCACTGGAGATGTCAAAAACACCCTATGAGCTGATTGCATATACCTACTACAGCACATGGATCCATTCAGAATGACTGAACACAGCAACATACACGACAAATCAAAACATTATCCCGAATGTGCGTTAAAATAATGTGAATGTACAGAAATGTGTCCCAGGTGAAAAAAGTGCACTTCCATAATGTACTTAAAAAAAATTTTCCATGAATATGAACTAAAATGTGCTTTTAACATATTATCTCTGTATTTAAAAATGTATTTAGTTACCACTTGTAACACACTGGAACCCATCTTTCACACACTGGTACACTCAAGTGTACAACAAGTGGTAAGTAAATACTATTTTTAAATACAGAGATAGTATGTTAAAAGCACAGTCGGTCTGATTAACCATGCGCTACCACTTGACTAATACATATCTATCTGTCTACATATCTATATGCAATTTAGATATTGCAAGCACAGAATCCTGTCCAACTGGGGTAACCTTTTGACCAAAACAAATTCATGAAAACACTATGACTAAAGTTTTCCCCCTACACAATAACTGACTCCACCAATGACATCAGTACACCCTGTGTAAAAGCCATTGCACAACCTGGTGCTATTAGGACTGCCTTTAAGCCACTGCTTAGAGTGTGAGAAACAATTGTGGAACAAGCTGTTCACCAAGATTCTGAGAAATTATTGCTAAATGTCATAAATCATTTATGATCTCACATGCTGACGTTATCAGCCTATCAACATATTTTGCATTACTGATATGCAAATGTTCCTATTCTGTAACTTTTTAATTGCACTGTGCCAGTCATGTGAGTGAGATGTATGGAAATAGCATACAAGAGCTCCCAAGGAACCAGGGGTGGCATAATGAGCCAGTATCAACATGACATATTAGTCTTGCTCATTGAAATAGAGCAGTGGGTGCAATCGGTGCATAGTAGTGCAATTTGTGAGACAGACTGTTTACAGTCTAAACTGAGGTTTGTGACAGCAACAGGCTGGAACAAGCTCACACACTTTCATATCATAGTGCATCCAGACATGACAGGTGTGGCTGTTTTTTAAAAGCAAAATTCTTCTGTATAGAGGAGTAGAAGAAAGTAGCTGATGACAGGGCCATAGTGAAAAGATGACAGTGCGTTTGTTTCCGCTTAAAATAAGAACAACATCTCAAATAGAAAGATTCAGCACTATCTTCTCAAGAAACCCCACTGACAAATCTGCTATGTTAGCACAATTGTAATACAGTTGTGACATAAATACACTTCCATTCATTGAACAGTAAAAAAAGAGTAATATTGTGAAATGTTTTTACAATTTAAATTAACTTTTCTATTTCAATATATTTTAAATGCTAATTATTTAATATGTATTTTTATCATTGTGGAAAACACTTGTGCTGCTCATATTTTTATGGAAACTGTGATAAACAGAAAAAAAAACTTTTTTAAAAACATATTTCTAAAAAATCACTCACTGACCCCAAACTTACAAACGATAGTGTCTATTCACTGATTTAACTTTTGCACAAGTGACACGTTAAACTGCTTATCAGGTTACCAAGTTTACCAAACTACATTTTCACATCATGTTTCCGCCTTGAAAAACGTTTCCTGTGGTTTAGTAAATACCAGCCCAAACCAGCCAAAACCAGCCAACCTGGACAGAGTTCTCTTGAAAGTATGTATTTGAGTTGAGCTGTAATAGTATTACTGAAACTGATAAATGTCCACTGGTAGACAAAACAACCTCTCTGACTTTCAGATCATGTCTTGATGGGTTTCTGTCAGGAGATTGCGAAATCTTTTGAATACACAACTGTATTGCAGAAAAGTTTCTATGTACCAAAAAGATGCTTTCAAAATAGAATGACTCATCAGTCTTCAACGGAAACAACAAACTCATCAACATCACGTGAATGGAAACATGAATGAAAAATCTGATGATTGATGATTTCTAGATCACCTACGTGTGGCTAAAAAGGAAGTATAACAATAACTTCGATAACAATAACAGGCATTTGTGTCATAAAAAAAAAAAAACAGAACTGTTTCTATCAGGGGTCTGTGGAGGCAGTTCAGGAAAATATATACAGTAAATAATATATAAATGTATAACTTTTCTAACTGATGTGCTTAAGCATGTTGAGGCAGGCATCACAATGAACTCACATGATCACATGATTGTGATCACAGCGTGATCTCATGAATATTTGTTTGTATTTATGTAAAATGTGGTTCTACCACACATACTTAAATTGCATTTGCAGATACTAAAAATGCACTACTGAGGCATTCAAATAATCTAAAATGTAAAACATTTACACATGAACAAGTTACTGACAGTGACAAATGTTTACAGATCCTTATAGTCTATAATATTTAGTTAAAGGGGTCCGGTTTCAACTTCCTTTAGAGTGCTGCTATTTGTGCATGCCAAAGATCTGCAAAGTTGTAAAGCACGAAGTCTAAATTGAGTAAGATATCAGTAAGAACTATGTCTGAACATCATAAGGTAGGTTGAAGGATACACTACAACTTACTGAAATGTATCTTCTTTTAATCACACCATCACTGTGTTTTATCTGCAGTATGACGTTAAAGGAGAAGTAACCCCCTTGTCATCCAAGATGTTCATGTCTTTTTGTCTTCATTCGTAAAGAAATTATGGTTTTTGAGGAAAGCATTTCAGGATTTTTCTCCATATAATGGACTTGACTGGTGCTCCGATTTTAAACTTCCAAAATATAGTTTAAATGCAGCTTTAAAGGGCTCTAAATGATCCCACCCGAGGAAGAAGGGTCTTATCTAGCAAAACAAACTGTCATTTTTTTTCTTAAAATAAAAATTTGTATACTTTTTTAGGACAAATGCTCTTGTAGCACAGGTTCTGGGATGCGTGTTCATGTACTATTAAATCACGTCGAAAGGTCATGCCGAACGTAGGCGGAACTACAGACCCAGTGTTTACAAAGCAAACGCGCAAAGACTAAGAAAGTGCTAGTAAGTCAAACGCTGTTTACAAACAAAAAGGTACAACGATGTCGGACGATTCTGAAGTTGTAGGAGAAAAAAAGATGGAGTTTTTTGCCATACTCTACCTTTTTGAGCCGGAGTACACTTAGAACTTAGACGTGATCGTAGCAGTGATGGGAAGTTCGGATCATTTTACCGACTTGGACCTTTGAGTCTCGTTCAGCAAAATGAACAAATCTTTTATCGAGTCATTTAGTTCATTTCGTTAATTTTAGCAAAATATAATTTAAATGTTACGTGTTACTTCCCTAACACATCTACTGCTTACACAAACAATGATCACACTACAAACAAGACAAAACTATAATGCTATAAGAAACAGCAAAGATTAATTCATTGTTTACCTAGACTTCAGTCTATGATTAGCTTACCTCACCTCTTATCTGACAAGTTTCGGGTTTGATTCATTCGTTCATCACGTGACAGCCCCATAAGATGAACGAACGACTCGAAAAACCCAAAGACATGAAACAGGTGAACTAATTCCAGTACAGAACCTAAGAGAATGTTGCGCATGCGCAACTGAACGAACCACTCCCCGAGACGACTCGTTCTTCCTGAGTCACAATAAAGTGATCAAAATGAACAATTTTTTCAAGAACGACCCATCACTAATTTGTAGCATCGTGAACGCGCACCCGAGAGCCTGTGCTACACAAGCTTTTGTGCTTAAAAAGTATACAATTTTTTATTTTTTGAAAAAAATGACCGATCGTTTCGTTAGATAAGACCCTTCTTCCTCGGCTGGGATCATTTATAGCCATTTGAAGCTGCATTTAAACTACATTTTGGAAGTTCAAAATTGGGGCACCAATCAAGTCCATTATATGAAGAAAAATCCTTAAATGTTTTTCTCAAAAACCATAATTTCCTTACGACTGAAGACAGAAAGACATGAATATCTTGGATAACATGGGTGTGAGTAAATTATTTGTAAATTGTTGTTCTGGAAGTGGACTTCTCCTTTAATAAAACATCTTGTAAAGTATATGACTTTACATGTACCTCAGGAAAGTCATTCAGAGTCCATTGATTGTTATTTAACTAGAAAAAAAAGAACTTTGCAACAGAACATATAATATGTTCGTTCAACTGATCTGGGGAAAAAACCGAACACTCTTTTAGCGACACTCAGTGGACATTTCACATCGAATATGTCAGGAAACGTAGGCCTACATGGCAGTATGTATTTTGCGTCTTGCAAAAAAGTTCCCACAGGTACGTTTTCGTCATGAGATCAGGTTGCTTGCTTTTCTCAGAATGATTTCATATGTGCTTGAATACATCTTCAAATTTTATGTAATAAAATGTCTGAAAATAGTTTAAAATTTGTATGTACAGTAGTCAGCATCTGAGGTAGATCAAAAAAGTTCATCAAACTTGTCGGCACGGACAGCCTTGCAGTTAGTGTGTCAACATATAGCACAACTGTGCTCTCGGCGACCCGAGTTCGATTCCCGTCTTGAGGTCCTTTGCTGTTCCCTTCTCTCTGCCACTTACTTTTCTGTCATTTCTCTACTGTTCTGTAGAGTCCCTGTACCTGTAAAACAGGTATTGTTTTGGTTTTAGGACAACTTTGATGAAATGTTTTGATCCACTTCAAATGCTGACTACTGTAACTTTCTGAAAAACACAACACAGCACCTACAACATCTTGGCTGAGAGTTAAGATGAGTCATCCCTAGGTCTTTAAAGTTGTAAAAATCCCTGCACTAGGTGAAATGTGTCTTAAATGGAAAGACTAAGCAATGTCCCACATTAGATTAATGTTAAAGTCTGTTTGTCGATTTATGACTGAGAAGTTATATCAGTTATTTATTTCTACTTTACAATACTAAAAACATTGCTCATCCGGATTCCTGCTGCAACAAGTTCTGCACTGCTGTCTGGGCTGTTGTCCAAAAGTACAGTTGTCCCTGACAACTCAGGAAACAACAAAAGATTTCAGCAAGGACACATACTATGCTTTATCCTCAGTGAAACTAAACTGAGCCAAACACGAATTTGCCTGTCGTTACATAACACTTGTTTTCCTTACTTCATTTAAACTTTTCTTGTTTTCTTTACTAACTGCCTCTTTCTAAATTGAGTTATTCTTTTAATGATTGACCACATGGTTACATAACATCGAGATTTAAGAAGACCTTCATACCAAAACAAGTGTTAATTCTTTTCAGAGAGGACACAATTCAAGGCCCTATGCAATTATGTTCAAAGAAACTGTAACTGACAAAATGTTTCACAGTATTCTTCAAAAGGACTTTATGTAACAAATCATTTACAGTTATGTTTACACACTAAAACCTGAGACACCAACAACAAAACCTGAAATTCAGGTTTTTTGTCTTTCTTGAAAAGTCACTGTACTCCCACCTGAACTCATCCTTAGTCAAGGCATCAATTATGAAATTTAAATCATCCTGTCGGTTAGATACAGCCCACACCTTTATTCTTAGAACTAGTGTACATGATATCTTTGTCAACATCTGTCTTCTCACTGTTCCATTGCAACCAAAAACTGGTACAGCAACCTCACTTCTTGAGAAATCCGTTTTAAAACAAGGCCTGTCTCTAATTTTCTCATTCTAGCATGTTACTTTTGCATTTTAACAATTCCACGAACCCAATTTAATTCAAAATAGTGTTGCACGATATACCGGTACTTAAAATGTACCGCGATACACTGCTTTTAAAAAACGGTACGATTCCTTATTTTACTAATACCGGTACCTTAAAAAGGCATTTTAATAAGAGCCATATTTCTGCTTGTCTGTGTTAGTGAATGGCGGTAAACTATCGTCAAATAATGAAGACCCTAAGTCTTCACAGCAACCCGTCAAGTTCGGTTTAACTTGACAGTCAGAAACATATTAATATATTACTTAATGTAAAGATAGTAGTACTACTACTAATAATAAAAATTTTATTAAAACAATGTTTAGGCAATATTTACCAGAAAAAAATATTGACCAAAATTATTTACTAGAAAATTGTAAATACACAACACAGTATTTCTGAAAAGCATATAATAAATTAATATATAGCATATAATAAATTAATTCTTTAATTATTCTTTATAAATTCATTAGACATGTTTTTGATTATTAAAATGTAATGAATCGATTAAAATAGAATAAAGAAAATTAATGGAAAACAGAGATTCACAAACAAAACTGAATTTGAGAAAAATAATAAAATGCATTTCATAGGGCCTTAAAAAACAAATTTCTGTTTAACTTCTAATAAATTGCTGTTAAATTCTGCAAGTTTCATGATTTCAATTAATTAGACATGCTTTTTTTTTTTTTTTTTTTTTTTTTTTTTAAATGTAATGTAACCATTAAAATAGTATCGGTTCAGTAGTAGTATCATGATATTTTAGTCGGGTATTGTGTTGAAGTCTAAATTTTGGTATCTTGACAACACTAGTTCAAAATATAGTGTCACTGGCACTGTTTATTTAAAGGTTTACTTGTTTGACAGACCAGCTGTTTTTTCCAGAAATGTAATTCCTCCTGACACAAAGTGTTGAAAAAGTTAATGTTCCTGGTTAACTCCATTTCATAATACACATACGTCACTTTGCTCATACATCCATTGTCATAGTTTCAGTTATCATCAGCCCCTTTCCATTTGCATTGCATGAACATGTTTACTCCTGCTAAACACTCTACATCTACAGCTGAAGCCAAACTCTGCAAACAGGTCGTATTTACACACTGAAATTGATGGTGCTCTTGACAAACACTTTTAAACACACCTTACCACAAGCATTGTTTCTACGGAAGCTTGTTTCCGGCACAGTATTTAAAAAAAAAGAAATAATAATTGGTATCTCACAATATAAACTCAGAATTGCAGGATTTAAACTTTGAAAGATACAAACTCACAATTCTGCAAAGAAAAGTAAAACACAATAGTGAGAGTCTGAATTCTAAATCTGTTGTGACATTTTGAGATGTAGGGGTAAGCAGGGCACAGCCTATCACGGGGCTAGTTTTAACACCCAATGTTGAACAAGGGACAGTTCAAGGGAAGTTTGCTAAAAAGTTCAAATGGATCAGTACCTGCTGTTTGTGATCCGCCTGCACCTCCAGAAGAAGTCTCACACTTTTTATTTGTTTTTGATTACTTGCAAATTGCCTTTCCTCTTCCACAGAACAAAGGGGTGGGGTGAGCAGTGGCTCATTAGCATTTAATGAACCGAAACGGATCTGTGAACAAGGTAAAAAGGGTGTTGTTTTACACTACCATTGAGGAATTTTAACCAAAGTATGTTATAGACATTTCATGAAGACCCTAAAGAATCAGACCAAACTTGTGGAAAATGGGTATCCGATGTCCGCTTTAAAGAATTCCACATATTCTAGCACAACAAAAATTATTGTATTTACTAGTTGCCATATCCACACTATACAGTGAAAAAATTGTGCCAAAATGTAAAAAATCTTTGGAAGAGACCGCCGAACATTTAACCACAGCAAAATTTATGGTAAAAAAATAGCAGCTGTGGTTGCTGCAATTTTACTATAAAAAAATATGTTAGCAATGTTTTACATTTTACAGTTTTCACTTAAATTAACAGGTAAATACCGTAATTTCATTAACTGATAGAATGTCAATATACCAACCTCTTTAAGTATTGAAATCTGTCTGTACCTTTGTAATACACTGATAACCACCAAAAGCAAGTGGTGATAAGAAAGTCACATGATGAACCAAAGCCCATCACAAACAGCTTTTAATTATTAACATATATAGAAGGTGCACAGTGTCTTTCACACAAACACTAAACACCATCATGGTAAGGGTTAGGGTTAGGGTTAGGGTTAAACTGAAACTGAAATAACGCAATAAGCATTAATTTAACAACATTATATGTAACATACAACTCTAAAGTACAAAACTGCTAAGAAAAAACTAAGAAGAAAGAGTAATTTAAAAATTAAAATGTAACACAGGGAATTCTGGGAATGTGTATTTGCGGTTATTTACTGTAAATTTGACGGTCTTTTACCATTAACCATTTAACAGGATTTTGCTGTAGCATTTTTTACAGTGTAAGTATTTTTAAATGATTTAAAATTCCCATTATTTTTTATAAAACAAATATTTTAGTTTGTCTTGTAAATTTTTTATTACATCAAATAACATTTTAAGTTGTCATACAGTCATGTTACTATGGGCCCCCCCAATTACATTTCACTTCCATTCCTTTGGGGTACATAAAGAAAAAGGTATACACTGTATTAAAGGTGCTGTATATAATTTTACATTTTGTCATTTTAATTATTATTTTTTACTGTACTAAAGCATAAAATACCATAATATGTTTGCAGATGCTAAGTTCGCATACTTGTTTCTCTAAAAAAAACAATGCTACAGGCAATTATAGATGTGTGTTCCGTGTCAGAATGCCTATTTTTGTTTTGATCTGTCTGATCCCACCCACTGCCGATTTACCCAATAGTATGTCGACAACCCAGGTTGCCAGTATTTCAGCCACACAGTGTATTTCAGCCATGGAAGCCAGCAAATGAACCGGGACAGTGATTGCAGGGTTGTATTTGCACTTGAAATTGCACTGTCGATTGATGCTTTAATGTAATCTCATTGTTTTACAGCAATGACAATAATTTATTATTCATTATTAATTTATTCTGTCTAAAAAGCTCTATGACCAGAGGAATAGTAATTCGCATGGAGTTTGATTGACAGGTAATCTGACCAATTATAACACCGAATCTGCCATTTTGTCCAACAAACAAACCAGACAGGAGAGTAGATTCACGTCAGTGGACTTGAATTTGAAAAATGATGTGTGTTGACATCTATCCGTGGTTGAAACCAGATACCTTCTGATGTTAATTCATGTTTATTTTGTACTAGTAAAGAGGAAGAGCTGATCAAATTTACGTGCCGCTTGAACTCATGCAGCTACAGCGATTTGTCTCGACACATTAAAGTGCTACAAAATGGTATTTGTTGTTTGAATTTCTTAAAAAAAAGGACTCTGCTTTATCTGTCGGCATGTTGTCAGTTTCCTCTTTGCTCTGCAATTTATTTTTCACTGTGTGAGAACATGATGTGCAGTCTAAGAGTGCCATAGCTTGTCAGACATAGAAACAGTAACAAAGTGAGGCAGGTCTTTGTGAAGGGTCAGTTGCACTCGTTCCTTTTGCGTGTCCCCAATCTGGCAACCCGTGTGAGTCTGAGGAGGAGGGGCGGGAGAAATTACTCTCACCAGTATTTTGAATCTGGACCGCAGTAACCATTTTAACCACCACTTTACATGTAAATTTCTGTAAATTCATTTAGGGTTTACAATATGTAACATGATGTTACTATAGGAAAAAGGAGTGCAAAAACCTGCAGAAAGTGCATTCTGACAACTTCTTTAGAGCAATGCAATCTGCATACCACATGTTACACTGTGCAAGTAGGGTAAATTATGCAAGTTGTTCACACTTTTTTAGCTGAGAACACAAGTCTATCAACGGTTCCTTGTTTAAGAGATGCTCTGTGGCATGACACTATGTTGCCACTGACAACACAACTCTATTTGATGGGGAACTAGATGCTGGAACAAATAAGCACTTCTTGGCTAGTTTGCAGAAGGAGTGAAATTGCCTACTGGTGCATCAATCTTAATTTTCAGTTATTATGTTTTCAATTCAATTATATCATTTGGAGGGTATTCTAGTGCATAGCTGTATTTAGTGTTAATTGGTGTAGTTGGACGCTGCAGCCTAATTAAGATTATCATTCATTGAAAAACTGCTATTGCACAGATTAAATTGCATACTATATATGTATATAACTTCCTAACTATCTATTTTTCAGAGTACATTAGACTTTCTTAGAGTTTCTTAGCCTATAATTTAAAAGTGGCTTTCCAAACCATGTTCATTACAATGACATTTTATTTGCTTATCCAAAATAAACAACATATATTTAAAATTATCGAGTTTGAGTGTTCATACATATATCATGCGGTAGGTTCAGCTATTATCCCTATCTCATATAATTTACACTGGTTTCTGTCTCATCCAGTAAATGCTACTTTCGACCACCAGTTTCGCGGCTTGTCTTTCATTATGCCTGAGCTGCGGCATACACGTTTCTGCACTTACTCTCTCTTCAGAAAGCCATTCTATGTTATGCAACTCAAACTGCGGTACTCTTATAACTATACAAGATGTCCATATTTAAATCATTTATCAATTATTATACAACAGTTTTTTGGCGTGCCAATGGAAAATGTTTGCCTGCTAACAGCATGTTCAAATGCCTCTTCTCCAAAAAAGGCACTGTAGGAGGCATGTGGTGATGAGAATGTGTGAACTGTCCATGCATCTGGGATTATCCTTCCTTCTTCTTAATCTAAAACCCGAATTTTTCAATAAAATCATACTTGTGAATATAGCTTTGAGAGATTTTGTAATAAGAACAGCAGCTGAGATCAGCTCACTGTAAGGCAGAGATTACATAAACTATATTACCACCTGAAACTCATCCAAATTCTGAAGAGTCTTCCAAAATTCTGTCCTGAGAGACATGGAATGGAATGAAGTGTTCCTGGAAAAGTTATGCATTCAGAGAAGATACCATACCTGAACCAACAGGCCAGCATACTGCTTTCCAACTCAAAGCAAAAACAACAGCACAGGAAAAGATAAAAGTAAAAATCCTAACCAAAAAAAAAAACCTAAACCAAACTGAATGTTGCATTACTTTTTTTCTGAATGTCAGTGCTCCAGCTCTAAATATTGAAAGAAATAAAAACCTGTATCTATTTAATAAATCTGTAGATCCAAAAAAATGCACGTACCATTAAACACATAAAAGTTTTTTTTAGTTGTGATATACTTCACAATTGTGTTAAGGCATTTATTTTATGTGTGTACAAATATAGCTGAATCAAATCAAAACCGAAAGTTCCAGATTTTCGGGAAAAAAACCCTCCCTATTCAGAGAAAAGATCACACCCATGGGGAAAAATCAAGAGATCAAATATAAGGAGAGAGAAGCTATGATGACC
The DNA here is from genome assembly GCF_022985175.1 of Labeo rohita. Classification (NCBI taxonomy): domain Eukaryota; kingdom Metazoa; phylum Chordata; class Actinopteri; order Cypriniformes; family Cyprinidae; genus Labeo; species Labeo rohita. The sequence continues at coordinate 20,267,158 of NC_066873.1, forward strand.
TGTGGTTTACAGAAGCATGTCTGAACATAGACTGGCACGAATCGAAACTCATTCATAACATAGCATAGCATAGCATTCCAAGAAAGGAAATTTCCATCCATCCTTTCTTCAAACCTCTGGTCTTCAAAAGGGTCCTGTTTGAAAGGAAATTTCATCTGAAGACAAGTGTTTCTCATTGGGATAGCAATCATTACGCTTTTCTTTAATCTCTTCAGTCCTGAGGGAAACTTTCCATAACAATGGATGTGTATCAAATTTCACAACACTTCTTTACAACAGAAATTTCACAACAGTTTTTCTGTTATGGGAAACTCTGAGTCCACCATAAATATTAAGAGAAATATTTCTGACAAGAAAATGTGATCAAAAAATAAATAAATCTGGCGTCAGGAGTGGGGTATCATTCTCACCTGTTGCCATTTCTACCTATTATGCCCCTTTTTACAATATGTAATATAAGTCTGTAATATAAGGTGCGCCCAGAATGTGTCTGTGACGTTTCAGCTCAAAATATCCCACAGATCATTTATTATATCACTTTGAGAATGCCTATTTTGAGTGGAAGCAGGAACACGCTGTTTTCGTGCATGTCTCTTTAAATGGAAATGAGGTGCTGCTCCCCGCCCCCTTTTCCAGAATAGAGCTGCGCCTGCAGTTCCTACCTCAGATACTCTGCTAAAAAAACATCCGCTTTTAATTATCATGTATATCATACTGAAATCATGCGTTCTGAACCATATTAGTTAAAACTTCCGATATCTTTTTTTCTGAGTGCACACATTTGAAGTATGCGCACAGAAAGCAGCTGTCACACAGCATGTGAGTACTAAACTAAGTTCTCTTTCATGTCGCATTGCGCTTAAACTGTCAAATACACACAAGTTTATGTTAAAAACACACAAGTTACCTAAACAGTCGGCTATGTTTGTGAGGGTAAACACATGGGAGAGAAATCATGTTTATATTAGATCTGTGTGGCAGCAGCGTAATATACAGTAAATAAATCAATAAATGCACTGCTCTCTTGTCTCCTCTGAGGCTGGGACTCTAAATAGTGTCCTGTGCTCATCTGTGCAGCCAATGACAAAACAGTTAGCATGCTTTACTTAAACATTTGACATGACGTTAGAACTGGTACACGACAAGATGTTTTTATTTGGTGAGTGGACATTTGGAACAAGGAGGTTAATATTGTCCTCATTTCTGCATAATTATTATAATACATAATAATGTCAGTTCAAAACACAGCACACCCACAAGCGTGTGGCACGTTTTCAGATTCATATGTTAATTGATATAATGATGTGCAGATGTGATTTGGACAGAGTAAATGGGAGGTTCTTGTAATCACAAAGGTTGTTACTCTTGGGGCTCAGAAGTATTTCCTCAGCTTAGGTAGCAATGTACATCAAAATATCACTCATACTCTTTTGAAATGATTATACATCATTTATTTGTTAAAGGAATCCAAATCACCAGATGTTCATTATTAAGATAAAGATCATCAGACAGTATGTTTGTTAAACATGCTGTGATAAAACCTGGAATGTTGTTTTATATTGAATGGGTGTTTCAGGTTAGCTTTTCAGTGCCGGTAACGCTGTTATTTTAGGTTCTCATTGCCCTCCCAGGCATCCATGAGCCTGTACTTGCAAAGCTTTTACATTTGATACTTTCATATCATACCCCTCATAATTATCTTGTCAAGTGGGGAACCTGGCATAATTATGAAAGTATCTGATGTGGTCCTTCTTCTAAAAACATAATGAGGGGACAGTGTTGTAGAAAGTTGGTGGTTAAACACTAGAAACAGGAGAACAAAAAATAAAGCACTCAGAGAGACTATCAGAGTATGTCTTAAAATAAAACAATATTTCATTTTTTTCCACTTAAATATTTTATGTTTAATTCAATGTTTTACTTGCCATTTCTTTGTAACTGTTTGTGAAATTTACTAGCAGTTTCTGAGTGAAAACTGTTTCTAGATCAACTTTTTTCAGTGTATAATGCTGAGTATTGGGGTTAATTTGTTCCTGACTCTCGTACAGCAACTGTGGCTCATGCTGGGTGTTAAAATTGAAAGAGCGCCTCAGGTCACTGATATTTACTGAACCTCACATCCGTTCACTGCTTGTCCTGCTCATTACTGCAATGAAGAACATGTATGTCAGTTACAGGCATGATGGTAAAGTTTTCATATTAAGAGCTGAAATTGTTTTTATATTGTTTTGCCAGTCATTTTTGAAAGAATTTGTAAAGAATGTGAAAAAGGCCAGTTCTCTTAAAAGTGAGCCTCTGCGTAAAATACGCTACAGGGATGATAAAATAAATAAAAAGTCAATAACAAAAAAGAAAGCCCTATGCAGTATACACACGAAGATCAATCCTTGCTATAAGTTTTTTTGATCTCGTTTATACTTTTATCCTCTGGCAGGCTCAGAGAAATCTGTTCATTGCTGTTTTGTGGAACTGAAATGATTTGTGGGGGATTTCAAACACAAAGGAGACATAAAAGTCTTCACCTATTGACTTTCCTATTGAAGAGAGGGGGGAAAAAGCAAAAACATCTTGGTTGAATTACCATGGAGATTCAGCAGTCAAACAATAACAGAGAAGGAATGAAATGAGGTATTTGCCTGGTACATCTCCTTTTGACAGTTGGAAAAACTGTATGTGCAGTTTTAACCAATTTCCAAAAAACCAATCAGCAATTGCACGCACTTTTATATAGCTTAAATGAAATCAGTGTAAATAACTCTTTCCCTGCCATTAAAGGGGTCATCAGATGCCCATTTTCCACAAGTTGATATGATTCTTTAGGGTCTTAATGAAAAGTCTCTAATATACTTTCATTAAAAATTCTCAATGGTTTTGTAAAACAACACCCTCTTTACCCTGTCAAAATGAGCTCTGCAAAAATCATCTCATTCTAAGGGGTTGTTCCTTTAAATGCAAATGAGCTCTGCTCACCCCGCCCCTCTCTTCTCTCTGTGGAATGACGATCTTGTTTACTTTAACCGCATTTAGCCGCTAAACTTCCTAACTACCATGTTATTAGGAAAGGCGATCGCAAAGATTCATAAAAAAACGCTTATACTCACTTCTGCTGTAAGTGAAGCTGGATCATGAATGATTCGCGCGAACATAGATGGATATATGTAGATCGGGAGGCGCATTCCATTCACAAACAAATGTAATCTACTGCATCTTCAGCTGCTCAGATGTCAGGAGTAAATGACGACCACTATGTTCATTATTACATCCAGCAACACAACACCTCAATCGCTCAATTGGATATATTCTTGTCTAACTTACAAGCCTGTTTCGGCATCGAAACAAGGAAAGTTACTGGACTGTGACAGCTGGTCTGAGGTAAGAGCTCATGTCAATCAACTGTCGTGGGAGTGGCCTCAGGCATCTGAGAACTGCTCAATTTGAAAAAGGGGATATTATTTTTACAGATTAATTAAAAACCACTGCATGGATTTTTATCATTATAGGGTAGATTTGTACATACACTGCCAACACACATTAATGTTCAAACAACATGTAAAAGTGAACTTAGCATTCGATGACCCCTTTAACGGGAATTTTCTGGCTTTCTGTGTTTTTTTCACTGTTATACGGTAGGAGGCGCTGTGACACATCTTCTAAAAGAGTACTAAATCTCTGGATCAAACACAGAGGTGATTTTACTCAAATTAAATCAATCAGATATTCAATCATTAGTAGGCTAATATGATTTAATGTTTTATCAGATTTTACCAGTAGGTGGCGCTGATACCAAATTGATGTGGTGTGGTCAGTGTGAGGTGACAATGACACACATAGAGTTTGGTGTCAGTATGTCAAAGCTTTGCAGAGATACAGCCTCAGATGCAGTTTTGCATCCATGCCATCAAATTTATTAATGCGGTTTAGCGAAAACCAATTTGTTGATTAACAAGAAATCCATAATTTTTGCCAACATGATCTGAAGATGATTTGGGTAGAATTTGGTGAAAATTAAAACCAATGGTATAGGAGGTAGGTTTTCAACATAAATCAAATGGTGGATTGGAAGTTCAGCTGATTATGCCATAATTGGTATCAATGTTCTCAGCATAATGTAAGCATAATTTTACATAGCGGCCATCTTTGAATGCAAGTTTAGCTTCTATCTCTTTGAATGGCGAAACATCAAATTCTCTGAAACTGTTCACCAAGCTTATGATTACATTTCATATTTGAAATCACCAATGAAACCTGACAACAATTGTATCATAAATGTTGTTTCTTTTGCTCAAATAGCATAAAGGCTTATTTATCAGGCTAGATCAGCCAGTGCACACGTCTCAGAACACTGACTGTTTATATAGCAACCGGAGTGATGCCCTGAATTTACCAATTAGCGATTGGCTCTTTTATTCCAGAGTCTTCCTGTGATATTGAGCATTTTTCTCCATTCAAAATTATACAAGTGACTACATTCTGTAGTCTTTGATCTAAGGAATCTAACAAGACCAGTCACATGACAAAAGGCAAAGTGTTGGCGAAGTTCGGACAATTATGGCATAATTGGTATTTGTGTTCTTGGCATTATCCAAGGAATCTATTGAGATGTGTCTTATAACAATAGCCAAAATTAATCAAAAGTTATTTGTATTTTTTGAAATTTCACTATAATTTTTGACCACAAGCAAACTTTTTGACTACCTTCAAGACATGGTGCCAAAGAGACCTAAGTTTTGTAACAGTACTCGAATACATTCGTAAAATATAAATCAAAATGGTGAATACCCAAAATGGCTGACATGGGAACACCTCTGAATGGAAAGAGACCAGTCTTGTGATTTTTGGTCTAACCATTCAGAAGTTATAAGCAAAAATAGCCAATTTTTCATATCTCCTGACCACTAGGTGTCACTATGCTGAAAATGTGCAAGTAAACTCAAAGCATGCTTGTCATAACACACACCAAGTTTGGTTTGAATACGCTAAAGCATTGCGGAGATATGGGCTACGTCTACATTAATCCGGATACATTTGAAAACTGAGTTTTCAGTTTAAAACACACTAGTGTTTTCAAGCATTTTCCAAATGTTTCTCATCCACACTGAAATGTAGGAAAATGTTAAACTCGCCATACTGCGCATGCGTTAAAAACTCACTGAGATGATACAGATATAAGTTTTCATGCAATTCTTGGCAGGATCATTTTATTTACAGAAATATCTCATCATTCACTGACGCGTCCATGTCACGCGCTGTCACGGGCTTTTCAAACGAAAACATATTAGTGTGGACATCACGTCTACTTTGGTTCAATTTTTGTGAAAATCAGACAAATGGTCTAGGAGGAGTTCAAAAAAGTACGTTTTTTGAAAAATTCTAAATTGCGGAAAAAATTATAATGAAAAATCACATCATAGGATACATTTAATTCATCTTGACCAAGGAAAAAAGAACATTAGAGGAAAAAAGCCCTTACAGTTCAAAAGTTAGCACAAACGTGCATGCAAATTTAGACAGGTGGTGGTACTAGAGGGTTTGAGTTAGAGACTCCAAATTCGCTGTGGTTAATGTTCAGACTGTCCTCTATCTGTGTACCAAATTGTACAACTTTTTACCATACGGTTCAATGGGATGCCAAAGAGCAGAAGAAGAAGACGAAGAAAAAAAAGCACCTTTAATGCTTAGACCCTAATAATGCCATCATCAAACATTAGTATAAAAGCATATAAATCGAAACCGCTTATTGTTACCAAATGAAATGTTGACCCAGGAAGTGGTATAGGACTGTGTAGCTTTGGAGGTGTTGATGGAAGCAATCTACTCCATGTGTTTTGATCATCGTTCTAAATTCGATCCTGATATGGTGTGACGTGTGAAGTGTAAAAAAGCAGAGGCTCTGTTCTTTCTTTTGACATATTCAGAATTATTCATTACATGCTCAATATATTAATACAACAAAATATGAAAATTTTGCTGGTGGCATGTTCAAATCCTCATTACTGGTTTAATCTAGTGCTGAGATGACAGCGTCATGACACTGTGTGAAACAGAATGCTTAAGTCATCATACATACAGTATGTGTAATAAATTCCTGTCAGAGTGACAACATTCGGTTTTACATTTAATGTCAATCACTGTGACTGAGTACACATATGGTATATCCATGCATGTTACAACACAGCCTTTGACCTTTCTAGCTTTCAGAAACTACATGTATTTATCTACATGTACTTCATAGTCAACTCCCAAATCTCAGAAGACAATGACTACATACATTCAGAACAATTGCCACACATGAGCAACAACTCCAATCAATCCCAGAATTCTATTGTTAAACTGACTTATGTGCCCACTGTAGGTTACAAAGGCATTTAAAAGCTTAATGCTATATACACTAAATAAGGTTCGTCATCGTCTAGTCATTTAAAAATGTCTCATTCAAATGCATTGTCTGTATGTTGCCACATTAATGCAAATAACCTCATAGTGTTTGTGATGCGCTCTAGCTTGTCTTTCATTCATATGATTACAATGTAGTTGACAGATTATAGTATTCTTTCTAGTTGATGAAATTTTAATTTAAATATGGATTAACAGTGTTTGGAATATATCAGATGAATTACAGATGAGAAATTTTAAAAGTGGACAGCCAAAAATATTATGCCTGAGAGTGTGTATCTTTGTCTGCCACTCAAGGAACATGTTTTATCTTCCATTGCATAATAACCATTTTTGCGTGCTTTCGCTATCTCAAAGAGAACAGAAGTGGACCATCATTGCTCAGTGGAGATTTACCGATTAGAAGAACCCGTTTGTTTGTCTTTGCACCTAAAGTGGCGCCGGCTCATTCCAGTCAGGCTCAACTTTTGAGAAAACATCAGAGGTATTAGAGAGAGATCCGACTGTGTGAAAGTCTGCAAATTCGGCTCAAGTACTTAAAGTGGGTGGAAGATCTGTCACGTTTAAGGATGTGTCAAGAGTTGTATCATTTCTCATTGAGAACAAGAAGATGCCAACCAGTATTACTCTCAAAGTGAGGCTCAGCAGGGACTAATAAACTACAAATGACTATTTTGTATGACTTATGTGTTGTTTTGTGCATTTATTGCCACACAGTATGACTGATCAAAGAGTTCATCTAACCTAATTATATCCATTTCAAATGTCTTTTGAATGAAAAACTAAAAGAAAACAGCTCCATATACTTTGACTAAAGACTACCACTCAAAAGTCTGAGGTCAATAAGAATTTTTTTTAAAGAAATTAATACTTTTATTAAGCAATGGCTTTTTTGAACCAGAACTGATTTTAACATTGACAATAATTAACGTTTGAGCAGCAAATCAGCATATTAGAATGATTTTTGAAGGATCATGTGATACTGAAGACTGGAGTAATGGCTGATGAAAATTCACAGGAATAAATTACATTTTTAAATATATTAAAATAGAAATGGCATATTTTAACTTGTAATAATATTTCACAATATGACTGTTTTTTTAATGTATTTTGATCAAATAAATGCAGCATTGATAAACATAAGATACTTATGTTTTCAAAAACATTAAAAAAAAAAAAAAAAAAAGTAATAAAAATCTCATCAGCCACAAACGTTTAGAATGTATGTGAGTATAGCTAGTAATCAGTCTGAGATTTTTAATCTCATTCTTGCTCATTTGCTGGAGACATACATACAGACGTCATGTGATATTCACTGATACTCATCTCTTTCAAATTATTTTTCAGTTCTCATTATAGTAAACTAAATGCATTTAACCGCTGTGAATGTTGGGAGTTCTGCAGAATAAGTAATGATGTCCTAAAACCACACATCAATTGAGAATAAAAAGGATTGCAAAAAACAATTTCATAGTGCACTGCAATATCCCTTTAAATAAACACTCAAAATGCTCAAGATTAAATCCTAATGCAAGAAAATGTGAGGTGGCTCAGCGTAGACAGCTAGAATATATGAATGCTGTCAAGATGAAGTCGCTTGGAGGTACAGAAGAAATCAGAAGCCCAGGGGTCTAGTGTGCAGATTTTAACCAACACAGAGCTTTTGCACTAGGGAGGAAAACATTTACTCACAATTCCAGTAAAACTGCAGACATTTAGGAAAGCACTGAGCACTTACAAGATTACACAATTGTTCACCATGTAAGAAGGACAAAGGTGTTTCGTATGAATTATAGGATTTTACCTGTTACTAAAGAGATACATAAAATAATAAATCCATCTTAATTTACTTTATCTCTTGAAATGCAAAGACAAGCTCTTGGTTCCACCTAATACAACTCACATGTCAAGACAACATATAATCACATTAATTCTTGATGACATTACTGAGCTGGTACTGAGGCTAACTCATTCTTTAAAAAAACTTTAAGGACGTGGAAGAATCAGATTATTCTAATTACTGAATCTCTGGCCTTTAACAATCAGCTACATTGACATTTCTGACCTTTATGAACAAAAGCAACTCAGAGAAAGATCAAGATGGTCTTTTTGTTCTCGTTCTTCTGTGCTCTTATTGAACCTTGTATTAATTCAGCGTCAGCGTGAGGCCAGTCACGAGATGAGGTTCAATAAATTAGCTTTCAATCACAAATGTTTTGTCTCCCTCTACTGTGAGCTTATCTGTAGATGTACACTTACAAACAGAAATCAAGAGTACACGGGTTTACTTTCATAATGTTATCTTGGTTAAGAAATATTATTTTAAAAAATGATAATAATAATAAAAAGGTGGCGTGCGATTTCAGGCTATTAAGATAATTTGGGTTGAGCAGTATCCAACTTCCGGTTAGCCGCAACCAGAATAATAACAACGTGCAGTAAACGGTAAAACTGTTTGTACTACAAACCAGTGTATTCGTAATTGAGATAATGCATTAAAATAACATATTAATACACACCCATTTGCAATATCAAGCAGCAAAACGAGCTTTATTGTACAGCTAAAAATAGCTGGAAGCTAATGAGACCCAAAGCCAGACGCATACAATTTACAAATGGCCGCGCCCGCTCTTACGGTAAAAAGGTGGATTAGTATCTACTAATTATAATGAATGATTAGTAACAACAAATGCACAGCATAGTTATCATCCAGGAACCAATATCACAGAAGCTCTTAAAGTTTAGGCTCTGATACTTGTATGATATTTTAATATTATTAGATGTCTGTTTATCCATACAGCTCAACCCTAAGCGGTTTCAAAACGCAAGGTTGGTTAAGATGAAGTGCCCATGGAGAGAGAGGATTTAAGTGGACGAAAAACACGACCAGAAGATCATAAACTTAAGTCTTTGATCCCCCAAACCTCCTTTAAAATGCAGAGAATTTCTGTCTGAACATCTTTAAAGCATAAGGTTACACTTCAGAACAACTTTGACTTCTCTGAACCTTTGCTATCAAAGTACAAACAGTCTAAAGACTTGTGAGAGCCCAGGTTATAGAAATAAAGAGCCGACAGGGAGCTCACAGTCTCTCAAAAAGTGCTCAATAGAATTTTTTTCATGTTTTGTAAAACCACTAGCAAATGTCTTCAGTCATCATTCTTCGGAAACACGCCTAAAGCAACTTTCACATTGTAATGGGTTGATACTGGCTCATAGATTATGACTGATTGTTGTTTTATACACGTAATTTCCACAAACATTAGCCAGGACAAGAAAATGAATTGCAACACCATAGACCCGAGGGATGAACCCAATCATGGCTACATATGACTAAGGTGACTGGCAGGTTTAATCTGTAGTCTTGAAATCAATTTGTCACACCCAAATGAGACTACCATGAACATGTGTTCCAACCTTTTTTACCTTGTTTTTGAATTAAAGGTGGGGTTATGGGAATGGACAGACTAGTATTAAAATAATAACCTTACTTTATAGGAAGTATTTTTATGGACACACTGGATCTCACTCAGCCCCTGCATATTACTGAAGTGGTTACAATTTAATTTGAGTGAAATTTATACACACATCACAGTAAAGACATTTGGTAACACTTTATTTTACGGTTTCTAAACTAGTTGCTTATCAGCATGCATTATTACTAGAATATTAGCCATTTATTAGTACTAATTAAGCACATATTAATGCCTTATTCTACATCCCTAATCCTACCCAATCCAACTACTTTACTCACCATTAATAATCAGCAAATTAGAAATTCATTAAGGAAAAAGTCATAGTTAATAGTGAATAAGTGTACTCTAAAGTGTTACCTTTATAAGTGGAATATGTTATTCTAGAAGAGTTGCAGATGCAAAAGCCTCTAAATCCATCTGATGCATTTCTTTAAAATGAGCATTTCTTTCTGGCTACTTTGTATAGGTTTCTATGCAAGTACTGGTACTTCTGATTGGGCTGAGGCTGGAATTTAGCAAGTTTGAAGTAAAAGTATTTGATAGAGGTATACTATGTGTCAGGAGCATTCACTCAGTATATTTATCTCGAAATGGCTTTTAGCTGGTTTTGCGTCTGAACTCTTTATATTCTGGAGCTAGTATGATTCATTCAAGAAAAAGCAAATACTTGTACTATTTTTCCTTGTAGTACTGAAACGAACAACACCAACCAAATTTTGTTCAAACAGGTTTATTATCCTATAAACAGTATTCAGCATTGTACCACAAAAGTTCAGCATGTTACACATCTCGTGTTATTCCAATTGCATACCTTTTCTGTTTACAGTATTTACAACTTGCCATCAAAAATGTTTAGTACATTTGTCTATAATCAATCTCTTACTGTTCTGAAATAAAGTGATGTGAAAGTCTCTGAGAAACATTTTAACCGTGTGCTATTCAGAATAACACATTTTCTTGTAACATTCAGAAAAATTAACATTCATGGGGTGAAACTTCATAAAGACCAAATGTATGCACTGCTTAAATTATACTGAGGACCACCAACTAGTTTGACAGCAATATAAGTGTTTGTTGAATAAAGAGCAGTTCTGAATCAAATCTATCATAGATTTTATACAACTTGCATTCACCTCCTCATAATTTAGTTCATGTTTTAAGTGAACGTTCTGGATGTTTGAAATACTAATACAGATTAGGGCAGCTTAATTAACATCTAGAGAAACATGAATCTTTCTCATTAGATTTTTTGTGGTTATACACTTAAAAGGTGCCCATGGTTTCCACATCCCTGAATAGAAGAATGTAAAAGCCTTGCGTTTTATAGTGTATGAAAAAATGAGATCAAATAGTATATACCGATCTTGCATAGTCAGCTCATTTCATCCCAGCTTCTAACAGACAAACCCCTGACGTCTGGGAGAGAACCTGGCTCATCAACATAAGTACTTATTCAAAAGTAATGTAGTGGTTTAAAAGCAATGGCAGGCAAACTGTGGGCCCAGTGTTCTTCCATAATAACTGAAATGTCTTACAATAAGGAGAGATTCATAGAGGGCTGAATAAAAACTGAAGTGAACAAAGCAGTTCTACTACTGAAATAGATAACGGAAATCCCAAACATGTCATGAGACACAGGGAGCAGTTAAAATGAAACATCTTCACCTCTGTGAAAAATCAACGAATGCTTCATTCAGGACTTTTTATATCTATGAACTTCTAAATAAATCCATTAAGAGGAAAAAAAGCTACCATACCACTAATTATCATCAATGTACTCCTAAAAAAAAATCAAAAGCATAATCATGAAGACGTTTTATAGCCAGTGGTAGTGCTTTTATACAAATGCTAGCAATTTTGAAAGTGGACATATCAGGCACTTAGATCGTGTTTGAGACGACGTCAAAAGGAGTATAATTCCACTATGACCTTGACCTATGTTTAGAGCTGTGGCTTATCGAGTGTTTTTATTTTCGTTTTTTGTTTTTTTTTGGAGTCAGCCTATTCCAACTCTTGAAGGAAACATTCCCACACACCTTTCAAACACAGAGAACAAAGCCAGGCTGCCTGTACAGAGAAATTAGAGAAGATAGGAACAGCAGATTTATCTGTCCTTGGATGTGAGCTTCTCAATCAGCTCCTGAAGGGGTGCTAGTTCTTTCCGATCAATCAAATTAAACTCCTGAAAAAAAAAAAAAGACAGACGTGTTTACAGTGAAGTTGGCTATACATTCAAAGTCACACATCCAGAAGTGCATACCTGAACGAAGAAGATAAAGTGCTTGAACGAGGTGTTGAGGTGCGCCTCCTCCTGCAGCTGGATAACAGAGTCAAAGTGCTGGTGGTAGATGTGAGCGTAAACACGGAAGAGTCTCTTCAAAATGGTCTTGGCCACCGACATGAAGTTCTTTGGGAAAGGGACCCCTATAAATGTCACAAAAAAGCAACTTTAGTTTTAGAATTCAAGCAATGACTAATAGAATATACGCTGTGGATATGGCAACTAGTTTCCTTGATGTGTTTAAAGCATGCTTCATTGATGCTTTAAAAGCGCCACCGTGTGGACAAATCCGTTCATGATTATGATGAGCTCTGCAAAGAAAAAGCATGACAAATTTGTAGATCAAGCACAGGAATCTAGAGGAGTAGCACACCTATTTTTGAAGGAAAAAGCGTCTCATCGTCAAGCTGATCTTGGACCCAAGTCATCAGGTAATCAATGTACTTCGGAGCTGAACATTTAATTGGCTTTTTTATGTTGGTTCCATCGGCCCAATGATATTCATATCTGCAGACGACATAGATTTTTATAAATTTTTATTACACATGCAATCACTTTTTACACATTACCAGTACACATTGGTAAAGAAATTCATACTTTTATTAATCAAGAATGCATTCAATTGATCAAGTGACGTTTTTTTCAATGTACTTTTTTATTTATTTATTTATTTATTTTTTATTTTCTGTTCATCAAAGAATTGTTTTCAACATTGATAATCAACATTCAACATTGAAAAAGTTTTGCCATCACATGAATAAATTAATTAAATTTTAAAATATACATTATCAGTCAAAAGTTTTTGAACCGTAAGCTTTAATGTTTTTAAAGTAGTCTTTTCTGCTCACCAAGCCTGCATTTATTTGATTCAAAATACAGCAAAAGCAGCAATATTTTTTAAATATTTTTACTAATTAAAATAACTGCTTTCTATTTGAATATATTTTAAAATGTAATTTATTCCTGTGATTTCAAAACTAAATTTTCAGCATCATTACTCCAGTCTTCAGTCTCATATGATCTTTCACAAATCATTCTAATATGCTGATTTTTATTATTATTATTATCAATATTTAAAACAGTTGAGTATATATTTATTCAGAATTCTTTGACAAATAGAAAGATCCAAAAATCAGCTTTTGTAACATTATACACTATACCAATCAAAAGTTTGGAGTCAGTATAACTTTTGTCTTTTTTTGGGAAAGAAATTATAGAAAAATTCAGCTTTTAAATCACAGGAATAAATTACATTTTAAAATATACTCATATAATAATAATAATAAAAAAGAGTTATTTTAAACAGTAAAAATATTTCAAAAATTGTACTGTTTTTGCTGTACTCTGGTTCAGATAAATGCAGGCTCTGTGACTTTTTTTTAAAAAACATTAAAAATCTTACTGTTCAAAAACTTTTGACTGGTATGGTGTATTCAAACAGAAAAGTTATTTAAAATTTTAATAATATTTCATGGAATTAAGAGACCAAACACAAACCTTTCAATGGTAGTATGCTAAAAATATTTCACATGACATAGTACTGTTAATACTTACTTAGGTCCAGCAGACATTAGTGGGCAGCTTTCCTCAGTGCAGAAGTCTGTGATGGTCCCATACAGCATGTTGATCTGGTTAAAGAAGTCCACAGCTACAAGCACATGAAACATTATTATAATCCAAACCTATGCCAGCATCTTTAACTATGTAAAAACATATAGTCTGACTCTGAAATAAACCTACTTCCAAACAATAACAACATAAATATCTACAACTGCAGTTCTATCACAAACCTCAAGGGGGGAGAAACCCTGCTCTAATTATATAGCAGAAGTTGGGTACACCCAATATTTCATGAGCGGCAGCAATTAGATGAAACCCTAAACCCTAGCAACATCAGCACTGCCGCTGAGTCTGTATTCAGCCCTCGGTCCCTGCGGCTAATAATCTAAGAAAGCTCCGCTGTCTCTATTGTTAAAAATAGAAGAAGGCCAGAGGCTATGAATGAATCCAAGCAAATGTTGCAAAACTGACCTACAAAAAGGCATTATAAAAGGGATGTTTACTGGGAAGACCTCTTTAAACGCATGAGAGTATATTTTAGATGTTACCATTTGTACACATCTAATATTTGTAGTAAAAAAACACTGATATTATACAAAATCTTTAATATTAAGGGGAAATAGGTTACATGTTTCAAAGGAGACATATCATGAAAAACTGACAACCCAGTAACTTTGTTTTAGTAAGCCTTTTTCTGCAAGCATGTGAAATAACAAGCCACTCAGATTTCACTTGTCCTTGGTGTAGGAAGGGGATCTTCTTATAATATTACCGCCCCTTAATCTGCACGTTTCCACCCACAGCACAACCACGGGTTCGCAAGAAAGAAGTTTAAACTAATATGGTTTAAAACGCATGATTTCAGCGTGATACACATGATATATATACATGATCAAGACCAAACAGATGTTTGGCAGAGTATCTGAGGTATGAGCTTTCAATCTCTTTGAACCCATGAAACTGAATGTGACACATATGTTTTGGCTGAGATGTGTTTGATGGGAAGGATGCTTGAGGTCGTATCTACCAATATTAATAAGAACATGAATAATAAAGACGAATATATTTCTATATACAATTAAGAACTAATTGAACTGTCATGTCAAGTCATCTGATTTCATTTTTCACCTTTTTGAGATTTTGATTCAGCCTAATATTTAATTCTGCAGCAGCAGACCTATATTCAATTAAGAACAAAAACAAAAACCTTTATAACCACAGCAAATGTTCAGCCTTTTAACACACACTGAGGATGCAAACAAAGGTTGTTTTTTTTTCCCATATTAAAGTCACATGCTTACTGTTGACTGCGACCCATTCATTAAGGTCCTCTCCATCGGGCAGCATGACAGCCATGCGCAGGTTCCCGCTGCCCAGCGTGGCCTCTGCATGCTTCAGTAACTCATACTGGTGGGAGCCCTCGGGAATGTTCTTCTTCGGCTTGAACGTCTTTGACGAGCGGCTTCCACTGTAAAACGACAGAAGAGAAAGAATGGAGGACGTTCAGGCTTTAATGATTGCTACAAACTTACACTGAAAGAAAAGATACTAAACTCGGTTAAGAAAAATTACAAATTGCTACACTTTTACATTTAGAAACTCACTTTACAACAGAGAAAATATAAAAGGTAAATGTAAACCTCTGATACACATGCCTTGTTTACAACAAATTACAGAAGCTACAATTGTTGTTGCCTATTTGTTTTTAAATTTTCAGTAATGAAATACAAAAAATGTATAGTGTCACATTATAAAAGACCAGCACTGAACTTGTTTTAAAAAAAACATACATTCACATGGCTTTTACCTAAAATGCTTTTCTTTTTAATTGTATTATATCACTCCAAAATGTGGTATCAATGCTATTAAAAGCTGCTTTTGCCTTTATAAAATTCTAAAGCCCTTTGGACAAGCCACAAAGATAGAGAAAAAATCTTGGTGTTTAAACCTCCTGAAGACTTCATATACAGTTAAAACCTCCAAAGCTTGACACCTAAGCAGCTCCATAAAACCCAGTAAAACTCCTCCTCTGAGTTGACCCTACAAGCCTATGTGCATTTACTGGCCTATCAACACCTCACAGTGAGCCTGTCTTCACCAATTCAACAGCTGCTCTGTTCAGCATGTCCACCTGTTTAGACACAAACAGGACAGAATTTGCACAGCAAACAACGAAGGAAAACTGGAAGTGACAAACAAATACAGGCAAACCTTCTGAAGGACTCACTTGAATAACCATTCACTTGAATGTTTCAAGCCAACAATAAAGAAGATCAGACCCATTTTCAGGTCGAGATGGTCCCAAATGACATTATCTTTTACCCATAATGATATTTTCTTGAGTCAGGCGACTACATCAGAGCAGAAGTTAGACGGGGAATTCCAGTCTTCACAAAGCGAAAAACATGTGCATGCAAAAAACGTTTGAGAGCGTAATTCTGCCATTTTAGCAACATAACAACGGTGAAAAACACTCTTTGCACAAATTAAATTAAACACAAGCCATAATTCCACTTAAGAGGCTTCACTGAAGTATCTTGCGAATCATACACACTGATTTACAGCACAACCTACTTCCTATTTTCAATAGGAAGCAGAAGAAGAGAGAAATGCATTACCTTTTACATTGCTGACATGATTATATTTATGCTTCTAAAGACATTTTGTCATTTTAATCAAGATGATACTTGTTTATTTGTCAAAACACAATAAAATCTATTTCAAGGTAGCATCTCCCTATTAAAAATATATAGATATAGAAAGAAACTGAGGCATGATTTAAAAAAAAAAAAAAAACATGTGGACACGAACAAAGGTTGCAGCTGAACACAAATCAACATCTAAAAGCAAAATGTACAATATTGTGACGTGCTATACTGGGATGATGTATACTGGGATGGGATTGGTGTCAAATAATTTTGGCACGTTTCGTAAAGGTAGCAGTCATTGGTGATAATACAGTTTTGTAATAAAAATGATGATTTTCAACAACATCTTTGGATTATGATGGAGTGACACATTTGAGAAAAAGCTACTGTTATCTAAGCACAAACACGACATCTCCCGTTTACATAAGTGACATGATGTTGGGAAACACAGCTGTGTTCACAGTCAGATTACTGTAGAATTAATGATGAGTAACCAAAGCCAATTCATGCAGCTGCTGATGGCCTCATGTACTGCTAAGTATCTTCATTAGCCAGACTACAGTTTTGTGTTATGATGCTCACGTAACGTTACTAATCTGCTGCGACAGGATCAGACTGTGTTTCTGTCAGCTGTTTTATATATCGTTACTGTTAGCTTCTAATAAATGACGGCTGTGAATCAGCATTGATAATGTACAGGCAGCTTCGGGACAAAAGCAGTATTTCTACGCTTGCTAACTAGCCATCAGTGTTCCCATTTACAGATCCCACTCATACTTACAATAAAAAGCTCATCTCTCCTTGAGGAAAATGCGCTGTAGATAAGAAATTGACACTAGTCCGTTATCTTGCCTGTTGAAAGGTGGGAAAGCAAGGTATTTGAGCCGTAATATCCTTAACACCACAACAACACTGATCCTGCCCGTGCAAAAGTTCTCCTTCCCATCCAAAGTCTCTCCAGAGAAACAAATCTCGCGAGATCACGACAGCTGGTAAACCCAATGGAAAGCCTTACTTCTCAAATAAGAGTCACGTTAGCATTATGATATAAAATAGCGTTTTGGGGAACTCAACTAATAATTGTGTCCTAAATAAACTCTGTTACTGTAATTGATAGTAACTGGGAAAATTTTGAAAGAAAAATTACACCACCGCTCAAAAGTTTTTGAACAGTAAGATTTTTAAGTCTTTTCTGCTCACCAGGCCTGCATTTAGTTAATCGAAATTTCAGCAAAACCACTAAATATAAATATTTCTACTATTTAATATAACTGTTTTCTATTTGAATATGTTTTAAAATGCAATTTATTCCTGTAATTTAAAAACTGAATTTTTAGCATTATTTCAGTCTTCAGTGTCACATGATCCTTCAGAAATCATTGTAATATTCTGATTTTAATAATGATTTTTTAATCAATGATTTTTTAATCAATGATTAATAATAATAATAATAATAATAATAATAATAATAATAATAATAATAATAAATGTTTCTTGAACAGCAAATCAGCATATTAGAATGATTTCTGATGAATCATGTTACACCGAAGACTGGAGTAATGATGCTGAAAATGTAGCTTTGATCACAGGAATAAATTACATTTTAAAATATATTCAAATAAAAAGCAGTTATATGAAATAGTAAAAATATTTCACAATATTACTGTTTTTGCTGTATTTCGGATCAGGCTTGGTGAAGAGAAAAGACTGCTAACAAAAAAATAAATAAAAATAAAAATACATTTAAAAAAACATACATAAAACACACATAAAAACATTTGACTGGTTGGTTTAATTTTTTCAGCCATAATAAAAATAAACAGATCTAAATTGGCTTTAAAAAGTGTTTATTGTGAAAGGGCTATAGAAATAATTTTGAATGAAAATGCTTCTCTTCAGGTTTATTAGTGTCTAATAACTGGTAGCAGAAAATAACTTTTAATTGTAAACCTTATTGTAAAATGTATGTTTGCCAGATAATATGATGATAATTTGTTTTACATTTAGCACACCGATAACAAAAAGCAACAATGTAATTTTACAAACAACGTCTTTACAATATCTAATACTATCTTTATTGTGTGTAGACAAAAATTTTCTGCATTCTAATAAAAAGTAAATAATGTTCAGAAAATACTGTAATAATTAGCTTTATAACAATTTTAAAAAATCTAAATCCAAATCAAGCAGCGTATTTTGCTGTTTTGAACTACAACTCTTATTTTGAAAGGACTGTCAAAGTCAAGGGCGCGTGTTGTTGACGTCATGTTGTCCTTTGATGCCGCAGGTCAACGTGATTTTTCAAGCAACTGAGCCGAAACATGCCGTGTTAAAGTTGTCTGTATATTTTAGGTTTTAAGCTCATTTTCAAGGCGAAGTTTTGTACAGTACAATATGTCTGCTTTCAGTAGGAGCACGCTCTTGTTGTCTCTTGTTCGCTGTATCAGGAGACAGCAGCAGTTTCCATGCTTGGATACTCTGAATCATATTAAAACTGCGCAGTTTACAATACCACGAGGTCGAGATGTTCATTCATGGTCAGCGAGATATTCAGCAGATCGTGAAGTCAAGCATCCATGGACATTATATCAGCGAAGACTATTTAGCGAGGTACCTGATCCATTTATGTACAGTTCAGTGTTTTTACAGACAAGACTGTTCCAGACAAATGATGCTGTTTAGCGGTTTTCTCCTATTAAACACTATTCTTTTAATGTTTTAGGCACCATCTAAGGAAGATGAGTACCCACCACTACCAGAATACACCCCTTCTGAGGAGCCCCAAGCAAAAGAAGTGTTCATCATCCAGGCCAGGGGTTTTCCTTGGTCATGTACTGCAGAGGACTTGTTGAAATTCTTTTCTGGTACTTGTTTTGATCTTTCACAGTCTCAGGTCTTTTTGCAGACATGCTTCACCTATTTGATCAAGTCAAGTCAGTTTAGGATATGTTAAAATGTAAAGCTAGACATATGAAATAATAGTCAGAAAACCTAACTTTTTCAGCTGGAAATATTATGAAAGAATATTTTTTGTTTAAAAAGTATGATATGTATTTTGTGTTTTGTATCATATTAGCCCATGATATGAGAGGATATAGAACTCACAATTTTATTTAGAGCCTCAAACTGAGCAGAATTATGCAAATTGGAGTAGATGTTTTATGGCAGTAGTTTAATGTAATTATAATAGTACACTTTAGTGAATTATTAGATAAAATGCATGTAAATATCAGTTGTCCCTCTATACATCTCAATAATGTCTTAGTAAAATTATATGTATGTAAATGCTTAGTTTTCATAATCAAAGCTCTGTGGAAAAATATAATGCAATGCAAAATGTTCAAAAGCCTGATTTATCGTATTTGATTGACTCACAATATATGTTTTTTCAAAATAATAATTTATGTATGAATAATTAAAGTTACTTCAACTGAGAAAATGTTGAAATCTTGACAGTGTAAAAGTTACTTTTACATTTACTTTATGAAAATCATTAAAGATTTCAGCAAAAAAATGTTTGATTTTTGTAGACTGTAGGATCCGTGGTGGAGTTGAGGGAATCCATATAATTCACAACAGAAACGGCAGATCGACGGGCAAGGCGTTTATTGAGCTGGAGCACGAGGAGGACGTTTGCAAAGCATTGGATCTGCACAAGCATTACCTGGGACAGCGCTTTGTTGAAGGTAAGCACTATTTTTTCTTTTTATCACATGCCAGATTTTTCACGGAGCCCATATTAGAAAATACTGGTGTTATGTGTTTCAGTGTATGAGGTAACAAACAAAGACGCTGAAGCCATATTGAAGGCTACACAGCAGGTTACAGAGTCAGACGGAGTGGTGCGACTCAAAGGGCTTCCCTTCAGCTGCACGGAGAAAGACATCATTCAGTTTTTCTCTGGTAAGAACCTTAAAAATGTGACATTTGAATGTTACTGCACAGATAAAAGTCATATGCTTCATTTGTGTGTCTTAATATTCTCAAAACAGGGTTGGAGATTGTGGAAGATGGAGTTACGATAGTCCTGGACAGGAAAGGGAGAAACTCAGGCGATGCCTTCGTGCAGTTTGCCACTAAGGAAATGGCTGAATTGGCCCTAAAGAAAGATAGAGAAATCATTGGAAACAGGTTGGTATTTTATCAAGTAATACTTGACACAAACGAAATGTTTTTCTGGAAGTTTTTCAGTTATCTGGCCTCCCATAAGGCATTCATATTGTGTATAAAGTTCGAAATTACAATACATATCAGTGTTTCCCCTAGGATTCCAGGTTTTGGGGGGGGGGATTACCAACGGTACAGTACTGTGCGGTACTTTTTTCGGAACATTGCTCTCTGTGTAATAACAAAAACATTTATTTCAGTGAAAAAATAAATCACCGAAAAATCTCAGTTTCAACATTTTGAACAATAGGGCCCTACAACCTTTTTCTTTTCTTTTCTTTTTTTTTTTTTTTTTTTTTTTTCCAGAAGTTCTTGTGTGTTGTAATTTGTCTGATAATCAAATACAGGCATTAAATATTTATTTATTTTTAATGAAATTAAAATTAAACCTTTTTATTTGTTGCCAAACAAACAGAGTTTTTCTGTTAATATTATAATTTCTGCATTTAAATGTTTAATTAACGAGGGGAAGAAACACTGCATATCTTTAAAGGCCATTTTCTCAAAATGATTTTTTTCCATTTACATTTCTCAATGTCAGTAGCACTTACACCAAACTTTACAAATTTTTTTCCAACTATATTCTGAAGCATTTTACGCAGGTGTTTGTTCATATACAGTTGAGGTCAAAAGTTTACATACACCTTGAAGAATCTGCAAAATGTTAATTGCTCTACCAAAATAAGAGGGATCATACAAAATGCATGTTATTTTTTATTTAGTACTGACCTGAATAAGATATTTCACAAAAGATGTTTCCATATAGTCAATAAGAAAAAATAATAGTTGAATTTATAAAAATTACCCCATTCAAAAGTTTACATATGCAACATAGTATTAAGCATCAAGTGTATGTAAACTTTTGAACAGGGTCATTTTTATGAATTCAATTACTATTTTCTCTTGTGGACTATATGGAAAAATCTTTTATGTGAAATATCTTTTTCAGGTCAGTACTAAATAAAAAATAACATGCATTTTGTATGATCCCTCTTATTTTGGTAAAAATACATTTTTACAAAATGTAACATTTTGCAGATTCTTCAAGGTGTATGTAAACTTTTGACCTGAACTGTATAATTTGCCGGATTGTATACATTCAGAATTTTATAATTATTTAGATAATGGATCATTTGCATATATAATACAAAAATGTTTGCAATTCTCAACTATGGACGTATGGTGCTATCTCTTACCTGAAGTGTCTTGCCTCTCTTCAAACACCAAAATATTTAGAATCAAGTATGTACTCAAACATTTCAGATCTGGGTTCACAAAGGGTTTTTTCCCCCATCATATGCAGGTATATTGAGATTTTCCCGAGCAGGAAAAATGAGATCCTAGTCCAGTATGGAAGAGGGCGAAATGAGACATCAGCTTTTACACCCGAAGCGGAGGACACGACACGGTCAATGAAAACAGGTGTTTATTATAGTGTCCCTTTACAACCAGGCTTTAAATATTAATACACATGTTGTATACTGTGTGCAGTACTAAACATCTGCAATTTTGTGTACAGCAAACAGTAGCTCTATATCAACAACACAGAACCTCATTCACATGAGAGGCCTGCCATATGAAGCCACAGGAGAGGACGTTGTAAAGGTAAGGTTTTATATTGAATTTATTCTATTCAAGATACAGCATGGTTTTTGATTGGTTGCATGCTTCACTGTCATTCTGTCATTAATTACACATCCTCATGTCCAAACCTATAAGACCTTCTTTTAACTTCAGAACACAAATGAAGATACTTTTGATGAAATCCAAGAGTTTTCTGACCCTGCATAGACTTGCAGGTTCAAGGCCCAGAAAGGTAGTAAGGACATTGTTAAAATAGGCCATGAGACATCAGTGGTTCAACCTTAATTTTATGAAGCTATGAGAATACTTTTTGTGTGCAAAGGAAAGGAAAGGGTCAGAAAGCCCTGGGATTATCAAAAATATCTTAATTTGTGTTCCGAAGATGAACAAAGGTCTTACAGGTTTGGAACAACACAAGGGTGAGTAATTCATTTTGTACTAACCCCTTCATAACACCTCAATTGATCTTGCCAAGTATATAATCTGCACCAAATGACTGGAGTGTAATTTCCATTCCAGTTTTTCGCTCCCATCAGGGTGGTGAAGGTTCTTGTAGAATATGGTCCTGAAGGACGACCCACTGGTGAGGCAGATGCCTACTTCAGAACACATCAAGATGCTGTTTTAGCCATGTCCAAAGACAGAGAGTATATAAGTAAGCAATATGTGTGTTCATCTGAAATAACCCAAATGTGATCCAAAATGTTAAATACAAACATGATAATTAACCTTGCTTTTTTTGTTTGTTTTTCCTGTCACCCAGTGAAGCGATATATTGAGTTGTTCCTGAATTCATCAGCATCAAGTGAGGAATAATAGGATGAAAGTAAATTATTTAAACTGTCTGCATTGCATCCCAGGCCATTTAATGGAAGTAATTCAATGTATATTACAGTACTACATAGAACCAACAATAAAAGACAACTTTACAAATATCACCTGTTCTGTTATCTTTTTGGATATTCTTCAATAAACTTTAATTCTGAAACAATCTGAACTTTAAAAAAAAATAACTGTTCCATTGTTTCTTTTGGGAAACCCTTGATAGAGATGTAAGTATGCTATTCATCTAAGGCCCTATGATTTCCGCGATGTGGAAAATGCGGACGGAATTGCAGAATCCAGTCATAAAAACGGAAATGACTGAATAAGGCGGAATGTCAGGAATTTGTCAATTTGTCAAGTTTGAATTAATTAATCAAAAGTAGGTCATTTCACTTAAATCAAACCGCAATATGGACCAGTATCTGTAAATATTACACCGCAAAAATACTATTTAAATGTGAATCCTGAATGTTCATGCGTGTCTGTTTTAATGAATGGAGCAGACCAGGGGCCTGTTTCAGTAAGGAGGTTCAACCAACTCGGAGTTTAAACTTGAATTCTGAGTTTTCGGTTTCAGAACAGCTGATCTGAGTTAGGTCAATCAACTCTGAGTAGACTAATTCAGAGTTGAGCGCGCACACCGCGACTATAAAAAGGCATTATCAATGGAGCGCAGATATTACGAGTCACCATGGCAACATCTGAAAAAAAGAGATCAGCATTTTTTTCTCCAGCTGAACTTGATGTGCTCATGCAAAGTTATAGCAAATATGAGCATATATTTAAAAATAAAAGCAACACTACTGCATCGGCGAAACAGAGACAGTTAGCATGGGAAAACATAGCTGCTCAAGTTAATGTGTAAGTTTACATTTAAAATATTTAAAGTATTTAAATATTTAAGTATAATAAAAAAATAAGTAATGTAATGTGTGACGTTTATTGACTTTTCACTTGAAAAAGTGGGGAATTGGCTGTAATTTAGAAGTTATTTCAGATGTAATTGCATTAAATTACATAAAATAGGCTACTGCATAGTTTCTACAACAAATTTGACAAAACAAGAATGCATATAACCTATTAACTTAATGTTCAGTGGAAATGTTTAATTTAAGGTTCCCACTTTTACACACGTTGATCAGTTTAAGATAAAATTTCTAAAATTGAGTTTTTAAAAGATTTAAAAATGCACTTGTGTGTCTGCCTTTTTTATTGATCAAGTGGTAGAGGTTGATATGACATTTAGAATGTAAGCAGTACTAAAAAATAGTTTTTAGAACGAGTAATAATCCCATTAATCTAGTTACAGTGCATGTCCCTGTTGAAGGTCAGTGAATTTAAGCTAATTATTTATTTTTTGCAGTAATATCAAAGGTAAAACTGAAAACTATGGTACTGAATCTAATTGTAATTTTCATGTAGGTGCAATCCTGCAGGTATTAAAAGAACATGGCAGCAGCTGAAAATGAAATATTAAAAAGATAATTCAATCAGGTAAGGTTTGAGCATGTCATGGATGTAGGTTTTTTTTTTTTTTTTTTTTTTTTGTGGTGGTGGCTGATTTAATCAGAGAATGAATAGTGGCATATAAGGTCTCGGACCACCCTTCCATCCTGGAAATCTGCAGGGTGGATGGGGTCTTCCTCTGGGTCTTGTATGTGTAGGGCAGGATGTTGTTCCCCTCTAAAAATGGCAATATTATGGAGAACTACACATGCCACAATGATGTCGCAGGCCCTCTCAGGGGTGACCCTGAGGTGACGTAGGCACTGGAAACGTGCTTTCAACAGACCTATAGTCATTTCCACCCTGCCTCTAGTTTTACTGTGTGCCACATTGAATCGCTGCTGTGGGCCTTGTTCAGGTTCTGGGTAAGGGGTTAGCAGTGTAGGCTGGCATGGGTAGCCCCTATCCCCCAGCAGAAAGCCGTCAATCTCTCCTGTAAAAAAAAAAAAAGTTCACATTGGTTTAGTGCTGCATTGAAGTGCCCAAGTGTGTAGTGCATACATTTACTTACCACTTTGCAGTCTGTTGCTTAGGGTAGACTCACGATATATTCGTGAGTCATGAACAGAGCCGGGCCACTTGGCCTCAACATTGGTGATAATATGTGCAGCATCACATATGATCTTCACAGTGGAAAGAATAAGATATATGAGATATAGTATTGCTGGTGGTTTCACCATTGTAAACTGCATGTAACTCAGTGTACCTGCACATTAATACTGTGGATTGACTTTCTATTAACATAGTCTGCCTCATTTTCAGTTGGTGCAATGATAGGTATATGTGAGCCATCAATGCATCCAACCACATTGAGAAATCCTGAAGGTAATTTTAAATATTAGGTTACTTTCAGAGGTCACAGCAAAATGTTATTAACTAAACATATATATTTTTTTCATATTAAATACATTTGAACTGATTTGAACGCTGCAAACCAGCAATTCTGTAAAATTCCTCTTTGATGACTCCCAGGGGTTTGTGGC
The DNA here is from genome assembly GCF_022985175.1 of Labeo rohita. NCBI lineage: Eukaryota > Metazoa > Chordata > Actinopteri > Cypriniformes > Cyprinidae > Labeo > Labeo rohita. The sequence goes on from NC_066873.1 coordinate 20,292,581, forward strand.
CAGGAAACACTACAAAAACATGCAGAAAGTGTTTCAGAGCGAGGCACACTTTCCTTACAGCTCTGCATACAGTGGCCTTACTAATATGCTCTGCATCCCCGATATTGTACAGAAAGCTTCCATTAGCAAAGAAACGTAAAGCTGCACATAGTATCTGCTCGGATGGCCGCGATGGGTGATGTTAGTGATGTAAGGAAGGATTAGATTATGGATATATGTAATTGATTGCAACGAAAAACGGTAACGCTCAAACAAAAATGTATGGGGAAAAGACAAAAAATCCACTCTGGGTCTCAAAATCCTTGCCCGACATAAATGTAATTCTCTTCGAATTAATATAGCCTCCTCATCTATGGGATCCTCCAAAAAAGGACAAGCCATTCTCGTAACTTTGTTCTTTGTGTGACTGAAATGTAGGCAATGAATGACTACGGCTAAGGCGAGAAATACCGCTTCGTCTTTAAAAAAAGGGGAGGAGACCGACAGAAACTCAGAGTTTAGAGAATAAAACCTGCTCCTGACCAGGTTAGGTTCACAGAGTAAGTTACCACGGTAACTGACTCTGAGTAAAAGTTACCTCTCTTTCAGAAACAGGCTTCACTTACCCTGCTTTCTCGAGTTGGACAAACCTGCCATTTTGAAATGGAAAACCAAGAGTTTCTCTCATTTCAGGGTTAACATACTCTGAGTTTTCACTTAACCTCCTTTCTGAAACGGGCCCCTGCGGTATTGTTTACTAAACGCCCCCATGGGGTAAAACACCCCCCTGCTGTTTTCCCAAAATAACCACAAGATGAAATCAAGATACATTTTTATTGTAACTATGGACTACGTTGACAAGAATGATGTAGAGGTTTTCACCATGAAGCTTACACTGGTCATGTACTGGCGAAAAAAACGATTTCACAGTAAATGATTTAATTTTCAACGGTAAGAAAAAAAAGTGTTTTAAAGCTTGTTGTTTTGTAGTAGTACAGTAGGGCTTGTAGATAGGCAGTATGTGTTCTCATGTGTTTCATATGAAAACATGCTTAATATAAAGTGATTTTTCAATACCATATTAACTAGACCAGCTATAGGAAATACACAATAAATCAATAAATACACCTGATTTGAGTAAGAAGTAAGTTCACACGGTAAGTTGTAATCAAATCATATTATCATATTGTCTATGATGTGGGTTATTTTCAATGCATCACCTGCCACTCTGTTTTTTAATGTTTCCTCCATTATAGGTCCCCTTTGTGGATTTTTGGAGCATTTCCTCCCTAAAAATACATACCATATGCTATTGTTGTTTATATTTATATTTATTTATGATGTATCTTTCAGAAGCAAAGACTGTTGCACATTAATGTAACTGCTGCAACGGTCATGTAAAACCATATTTGAAAGTAAACCATTTTAAATTGTTGAGGTAATGAGGAATATTAAAACTCAGAAATCTCTATTCTTATGTGATCGTAATTATGATGAGAAAACAGAAATATTCAAATGTTCCTTCATGACACTTTCCTCCAGTTTCACAGACCGGGTTTAAGCCTAATCCTAGACTAAAATGTAAGTCTGAGCTGTTTCAACTGAAAGAAACTTGACTGATCTGAAAATATATCAGTGCCTTTGTTTTGTCTCAAGATGCACATCAGTACTTTATATAAAAATTACTTAAATATCCTAACTGAACTATGGCCTAATCCTGGTTTAGTCTAAGCCCTGTCTGTGAAACCGGTCCTTTATTTTTTATTTACTTAAAAATAAGACATCTTATGTCAAAAAAAAGAAAAAAAAAAATGCAAATAAATCACAAATACTAGAGTCGACTTTACATGTTTCCATACACAATACAACAACAACAACAACAACAAAAAAAAGTACAAAAGCTGGGGCAGTACCTTTTGGGTACTAATATGTACTTTAATGTACCAGTATGTACTCTTTAGGTATATGTACCTTTTGAAAAGGCACTGCCTTTTGAAACTTTTTTTCTGAGGGTTTTCTGAGAGTGAAGACTAATTTTATCAATATACAGTTGAAGTCAAAAGTTTATATACACCTTGCAGAATTTGCATTTTTATTTAGTACTGACCTGGAAAATATATTTCACATAAAAGATGTTTACATATAGTCCACAAGAGAAAATAATAGTTCAACAAATTCTTTGGTTTGTCAGCATTTTTGTGTATTTGAACCCTTTCCAACAATGACTGTATGATTTTGAGATCCATCTTTTCACACTGACGACAACTGAGGGACTCATATGCAGCTATTACAGAAGGTTTGAATGCTTACTCACTGTGTATTTGTGTTTGTGCTTCAAGGTTTTTTTTTTTTTTCTTTTTCTCCATTCTGTCACCGATAGAGTTTTGATTCCTTGCCACTGTCGCCTCTGGCTTGCTTAGCTGGGGACACTTTTTCTTTAAACGATATTGTATACTATTTGAACTGAACTGAGCTAGATGATGAAATCACTGAATCCAATGATGAACTGCCTTTACCTGAAAATTGAGTGTGTACTATTGCCCTTTTGCATTATTGATGCACTGTTTCCTATTTAATACTGTACAGCCGCTTTGTCACAATTCTGTATTATTAAAAGCGGTATATAAATAAAGGTAACTTGACTTTACTTGACTCTGAAAATATCCAAAAGATTCTACTTATAATGTGCTTTCGTAGCGCTGAGCAATGTAGCCAATCACAGACATATCTGTTGATTTCTTGAACACCTGTGATTGTCCATTGCGTTTACACACCTAACACCATTTTTTTTTTTTTTTTTTACTTTGCAATCTGCAAGTCCTCTCACTGTAACACAATGTAAATGTGTTAAACATATTTTTTAAAAAACATATTTAAGTATATATATATGTATTAGGGCTGGCAAATGATTAATCGCATACAAAATAAAAGTTTGAGTTTGCCTAATATATGTGTGTGCACTGTGTAATTATTATGTATATATAAATACAAAATATTTTTATTTATATATAATATAAATTCTATAAAAATAATAATAAATGCATATACTTGTAAATATTTCTTAAAAATATGCATGAATGTGCTTGTATGTATATATACATAAAATTTACACGCAGTACATATTATGCAAACTCAAACTTTTATTTTGTATGCGATTATTCGTTTGCCAGCGCTAATATATATATATATATATATATATATTTATATATACACTGCTTTTCTAATGGGCTACTTGCATAGAATTCTCAGGATTCAACACACTATTGTGACATCATAGTGAAGAATTCCGTTCTGGCAGCTCTAAAACTGCTGTTCTGACTCTTGTCTTCTGTTGGTGTGTTAGGAGTGAAAAGATCGAAAGCTACTTTTGTGACTTTCTGTGGATTTTGGCAACAAATACTGAATTCACTTGCAGCATTCAGTGTTCACAATGGCACTGTTTAGCAGCATACTTAGACAACTTTTTGAGCGTTTTGCACACTTCTTGTGCAGAAGGGAGACACACCAGATGTCACAGCAGTGTGCAGCGCGAGAACTGACAGCAGTAGAGAAACTTCCAGAGGCACCGTTGACGAAGGCAGGTGAGAGTAAGGCCTTCAACTTCAATGCCATGTACAGGAAGCGCAGGAAGAAACACTGCCAGGTAACTGAGCTTGCACTGAAAGCAAATTGATGTAGAAACAACTTTAACTCAAAAATTGCTAGTAAATTTCACAATTAATTACAAAGAAACTGCAAGTAACACACTGAATCAATCTTCTATTTTGAAATACAAAGACTGAAATAGTATCATCTTGTAAAATGTATTGCAACAATATTTTTTTACAACCTTGGAAAAAAAAACTTTTACAGTACAAAGAGAAAAGGGAGGAAAGACAGGTGAAAAGAAAGGTGAAGAAGGAGAGAGAAAAGAATGAGGGAGGAAGTCATAAAGACAAGGCTGAAAAAGACACACTTAGCCTTGAAAAGATAAAGGAAAGAGGACATGTGGTGCAGAAAAAAAGAGAGTCTGCCAAATTCAGAAAGATGCAGAGTCTCGAAAATTTGATGGAGGGAGAAAGTGAGCATAAAGAGGCTGGAGAAAAGAAAAGGAAGAAGAGAAAACTGAAGGAACGAAAGGCCACTGAGCCAGATCCACTTCTTGTGGAGGAGCAAACTCCAGTCAGTCCTCCAGTTAGATCTACCTTCTTGAAGCCGATAGCAGAACTTCCAGTGGTTCCAAGTGTCTCTGAACACTTCACTTTACCAGCCACTCGCTTCAAACCCCTGCCACCAGTGACCAAACCGGCCATGCGTCCTCAAATGCCAGTTCCTGCACGTGAAGAAGTGACCCTGCCAGGTACTCCTCTTCAGGTGGATCCTCCAAGTGTCCCTGAACACTTCGCTCTACCAGCCGCTCGCTTTAAGCACCTTCTGCCAGTGACCAAATGGCCCATGCATCCTCAAAAGCCAGCTCCTGCACCTGAGGAAGTGACCCTGCCAGCTGCTACACAAGTGAGTCCGCCTAAACAACTGGCTGTTCCTCCGAGCCCCACTCCTGCACCTGATGAAGCTGTTGCTCTGCAACTTTCTTCAACTAAAGTGTGTCCTCCCAGCCTGGTGAAGCCTCAGCCATCCACTTCTCCCCTGTTTGAGCCGCCTCCACAGCTCATGCTCATTGACATTGAGGATGAGGAGAACGAGTATGTGGAGTACACAGGGAAGACCCTCCGGGCCTGTGACTTACTAAAGTCAGAACGCCCCCGACTACTGGAGGCTGAGATAAATCCAAGAATGCCTGCTTGGTTGGAGAGTGACAGTGAGGTGCTAGAAGAAGTGTGGGCGAGTGAAGTGGTGGAGGTCCTGAGATTTGGGGAACAGAAAGATGACCCCGATGAAATGGGAGACTCCAAAACCACAGAAGGCCATCTGGATGAAGCCTCTCAGAAAAAGAAGGAGATGGATGCGCACATGACAAAGCTATTCTGTGTAACCTCTCCTGAAGGTCCCAAGAATGAGACCCTGCACCATGTAAATGTCCAGGAGGAGACAAAGAGCAAAAGGAAAGTGCCACTTTTTCTGTTCACCTGGGCAGAAGAGAAGGCCAAGATAAAGGAGGAGAAGAAAATACGGAAGGAGAAGGAGCGAAGAGATAAAGAGTTGCTGCTTGAACGCTACAGGAATGACCCAAAACTGAAGCACTTGTTGATTAACAAGCACAACCACCACTACCGCTCCTCTGATTGAAGTTCAGAGTCCCTCCCCAAAACTTCCTCTTCACCTTTAACCTACTGCACAACCCTGTGTACAAATAAAAAAAGCTGTGCAAAGTAAATACTGAAAGATGCATGCAAGTGTTCTGACTATTAAAAAAAACAAAAAACAAAACACATATATATTTTATATATTTCATATGAAAACAATGCCATTTTAACTACACCAGCTACAGGAATTACACAGTAATAAATCTTTACACTTGATTTGAGTAAGAAGTAAGTTCACACGGTAAGTTGCAGTCAAGTTTATCATATTGTCTATGATATAGATATTTCCAATACATCACTTGCCACTGTTTTTTTTTTTTTTTTTTTTGTTTCGTTTATTATAGGTCCCCTTTGAGGATTTCCTCCCTGAAAATACATAGCATATGCTATTGTTGTTTTTGGGAAAAACTGCACATGTATATCTATTTATAATGTATCTTTTAGAAGCAAAGACTGTTGGTGTCATGAAACTGGTCCTGATTTCCAGTCCACTCGCCACCAGAGGTTGCCTTGTCATTTCACGTTACATAGACTGTTGCACTACACCCCGGACTACCTTTCCCATGTTTGACCTCACTCACAGCTGCAGCCAATCACGAACTGCATAAATACGGCCCTTCCCCCATCGTGATTGGCTGCTGCTGTGAGTGATGTCAAACATGGGAAAGGTAGCACTGGATGTAGTGCAGCAGTCTATGTAACGTGAAATGACAAGGCGACCTCTGGTGGCGAGTGGACTGGAGATCAGGATTCATGACAGTTGGACATTTATGTTAACGGTCATGTAAAATCATATTTGAAAGTAAACAATTTAAAATTTTCTAAGCAAAGTTAAGGTAATGAGGAATAATACAACTCAAAAATCTTTATTTTTACGTGATCATAATCATGATGAGAAAAACAGAAATATTCAGATGTTCCTTCATGACACTTTCCCCTCAGTTTCACAGACTAGGCTTAAACCTAGTCCTTGACTAAAATGTAGGTCTGAGCTGTTTCAGCTGAAAGAAACTTGACTGATCTGAAAATATATCAGTGCCTTTGTTTTGTCTCAAAATGCACATCAGTTCGTTTATAAAAATTACTTAAATGTCCCAACTGAACTATGGCCTAATCCTGGTTTAGTCTAAGCCCTGTCTGTGAAACTGGGCACTGCCTTTTTAACCTTTTTTCTGAGAGTTTTCTGAGAGTGAAGACTAATTTGCAAAATGTTAATTATTTTACCAAAATAAGAGGGATCATACAAAATACATGTTATTGTTTTATTTAGTACTGACCTGAATAAGATATTTCACATAAAAAAATTCCAACAATGACCATATGACTGCTTACGTTTATATTTTATTCTGTGATAATTCTGGGGTGGCACAGCTTTTTCTTAGGGTGGCAGTTGCCACCCCGTGCCACCCCGGTAGATCCGCCCCTGCTACACACACTGAAGCGCGCGTGATGCTCGCTGTGATTTCAGGATTTGACCGTTCCTTTTTAGGAAAACTAGCGTCATATCATCTAATACTAGTAAAATGAAACAAACATTATTTTTTAGGGTATAATCACACAATCGTTCTTCCATGTTTTAATTTTAATAGTAAATTCTTAATAATTAAAAGATAAGTGAAATGAATGTTTTATGCCTTCATTTGATGACAAGAACATTTTAAATACACAACACAGAATTTCTGAGGGTCAAAAAAACCTTTCATAAGGTTATTTTAAGAATAAATTTTAATAAATTAAGTATGCATTCAAATAATTAGACATGCTAAAACATAGCATTTGATAACAATAAAACATGGTGAGAAACAATAAAACATTTCATAGGGCCCTAAACATGTCACTTTTGTTAAACCTTTATTAAATTGATGTGAAATTGTATAAGTTTCATGATTTTAATTAATTAGACATGCTCTTTGATTAATAACATTTAATTTACCTTTAAAAAGGAGTTGAAAAAAATTAAAACAGAAAAAAACAGAATCCAGAAAAATTAAAATGGAAAAAATTGAATTAGGAAAAAAATAAAACAGAATTTGGGAAAAAATAAAACGGATTACATAGGGCCCTATTTATCCCTGTACCACCCAGAAATGCAAAGCCATTCCTGTCCTTCACCAAGCTTTAAATCTGCCATAAATCTTTGCTCAACATGCATGTATAAAATAGACTTGGACTGAGAAATCCACATTATAATAAAATTTTATTGTTCTGCTAATAAGAATAAAATACATTATTACACAGGCATAAAAATACCCTTTTATCTCTTTACAAAATTTCAATGTAGGGTAATTATGGTCTTCTCTGTGATAAGCTCCATAATATGCCGTTTTGTCTGAATTGTCTTTTTTGCACAATTTATGAATTTTGGACTGAGATTTCTAAAATGTTAATGTCCCTTGTTCAGTGCCATAGTTTTCAAAAAGCTTACCTGTCTGCAATCAGTTGTCTCCTAATACATTTTTGTTAATTAATACATCACTATGTTACTGTATCATCCTGATTGCACGATTGAATGACATGGAGACAATTCAAGTACTTAACATAAATCCACTCGGTGGACAGCTTCACTCATCCTCAAGAATTATATGAAAATCTTTAAAGCATTTCCAACAAAGAGCTTCATCCCTTTTTGGCAAATGTTGTATGCAAACAAAATAATTGATATGTTGCTTAATTGAGATGCCTGATACTTTGAAGATCTAGATTGATGATCTAGAATGTGATGTGTAGTTTTTCGTCAATAACCCGTTGAAACCACTGCCAAAACAGTCTGTGCTCAGAGATGAGCGCCCCCTCAGGATGGGGAGGACGCGTATTGCTGCAGCAACTGTGAGTGGCAGACGTCACACACGTGTTCGGGGTTGATGGAAGAGGGCAGAGGAAGTTCATTGGCCACACAGTTCTCACAGAACACGCCACTGCAGTTCTTACACTGCCTCTGAAATGATTAAAGAGACACACCTCTAATGCACTTGTAAAAAAGTAATAGTAATAGTTGTAATAATAATTGTAATAGCGTAGTTTTTTTTATTGTTGCTTAAATGTTAGATTGTTTTGTTACCTTGGGTGTAGTCAGAGAGTCTTGGTTTTCACACATTGGGCAGATTGAAGGGTCAGCATCTTTACAAAGAGACTGGTCAAGAGACTGCTCCTTTCAAGAGAGAAATTTATGAATATAAGAAATTATTGCAGGGAACCTCTCTGATTAAAAAATAAATAAAAATACTGATTAAATGTAGAGTACCTGTTCATCTTCATGTGACAGTGTCCTGAGAAAAAGACAGATTTAGTTTAATTTTTACACTGCAGTAGATAAATAGAGTTGTATGCTACTGGACCAGCATTTAAGATAGACTTACAAGCTGGAACTTAGACTTGACTTTTCCTCAAGCGCAGTACGCAATGTATTGTTTTCTTTTTTGACAGACTCTAACTCCTATATAAAGACAAAAGGCCTGAACGTCAGGAAAAAGCACACTACATATAGGCAAAACAACTGAATGACACTAAAGTGGGAAGCAGGTCTCACCCTTCTGATGTCCTCCACATGCTGTCTCATGTCTCTCTGAGGAGGTGTTTTTCCTAACAAAGCTTCAGATGTGTGGCCTCCAGGATGCTGCTCTCTCCATTTCCTGAGCTCTTGTTCCAAAAGCCATCTATCATATCAAAAAAAGACAAGGGATTTGGAACATAACACCTTCATTAAGCTGTGTTTGTAATTTTTACACATTTTCCATTTCAAAATTCCATACTTTTCCAGACTCTAATTTCCAAACCTATCTGTAGATTTTAAGACTATATTTAACAAATGGTTCATAGAGCATTATATTCAGCTTTATATTTGGCATATAGTACAGTCATCTGTAAGATGTTTATTTTTTTCAGGTTTTTTTTCCATAGTTTTTGTCAAAATGACAACATACAGAGCCCCTAAAGTAAATAAATAAAAATTACAGACTTTTACATGCACACAAGAAACTTCTTCATGCCCTCTAGAAACTATTCACATGCACATGGGAATTTTTTTTTTGCATGCTTACACATTACAATTTCCTTTATGCATCACTGCCATTTTACTATGAATAAAACGAGAGCATGGATGCACATGAATTAACAGATCTACTTGTTCAAAATTTGGCTTTTCTTATGGTAGTACCTCTAATATCAAGGCATAATGTTGAATTTAACACATGTTCTGTGGCGACGGAGAAACCATGACACAAAATGGGCTGATGGCATAATATTTGCAAACTTCAAGGATCTATAAAAAGAATGGTACTGTAAAAAAGTGTTTAAAAATTGGCTTTCATTAGGGCAGTATGCCATTTTTCAAAGCTTTAGGTCTCTTTAACACATAGTGCGTGGCGGCCAACCACACTGTGAAATGGGCTGATGGCACAATAGTGTGCCTTGTCCTATATGCTAAGTTTAGTGTTTTCTTTGTGTGCAAATAAAAGTTTGTATAGCTTTTATTTTTGCAAAGGTCCTTAAGGCTATGGAATATGGTGCTAAGAATATAGTGAGAAAAAACCCCAAAATGCTTATAACTTGATTTTTGCATAATGAAATAGTGCACCTTGAATTCTTTCAGTCATATTTGACAATCACTAAAGAATCAGAAAAAAACATCTGCCATGAAACCTCACTTCTTGTACAATAAATTTATTTTCACTAAATTCTTAATTTTCTATTATAAAAAAACTAAATGAGACAAGACGAGCGTTTGACAGCAAAGGTCTGGAAACACAAATATTTTTCTATACTCTGCTTTCTTTTTTTTTTTATATTTTTCCCTATAGGAACCTTGGGCTGTGCAATCATCTGATCAGTGACCAATTTGGTGTTTAGACTGTATATTTATTTTCATTAATTTATGTTCATCTCACTTATTGACCTCTAAAATGTACAAGTGTTAAGTTTGTTACACATTCATTTTATAATATTAATAGAACTTTATATAATTCAAAGAATTTTTATATAAATATATTCCTTAAAACTATAATATTCAGAAATATTTTTACAAGTTAAAACTGTTTTCTAATTTTACATATTTTAAAATGTTAATTTTTTTGTTGTCATGCAAAGCTGAATTTTCAGCAGTCTTCAGTGTCACATGATCCTTCAGAAGTCATTCTAATATGCTAGTTTGACGCTAAAGAAAAATTCTTCAGGATTCTTTGAAAGTTCAAAAGAACAGCATGTACTTGAAACAATTTTTTGTCAATTTCGACAAAAATGTATTCAAATTTAATGCCATCTTTGCTGAATAAATGTATGAATTTCTTTAAAGGGGACATCGGATGCCCAAGTTGGTATGATTCCTTAGGGTCTTCACGAAATGTCTGCAACATACTTTGATTAAAATTCCAAAAACATCACAGTTTTTACCTTGTCAAAAGCAGCCGTTTTGGTGCATGTCTCCTTAAATGATAATGAGCTACTGCTCTAATAAAACTAATAATAAAAGTGGATCTTTCTATAAAATGTTACCACTAAATTATATAAGATCACTGAAACAAAATATGTTATCCTGGACCACAAAACCAAGTAATAGCCAAAAATACATCGTATGGGTCACTGTGTTCAAAGATTCACATATAATGTACTCACCCCTTGTCACCCAAGATGTTCATGTTTTTCTTTCTTCAGTAAAGAAATGTTTTTTGAGGAAAACATTTCAGCATTTTTCTTCATATAATGGACTGATATGGTGCCCCGATTTTAAACTTTCAAAATGCAGTTTAAATGCGACTACAAACGATCCCAAATGCGGTTGTAAATGATCCCAGCTGAGAAAGAGGGGTCTTATCTAGCGAAACAATGGGCTATTTTCATAAAAATAATACAATTTAAATACTTTTTAATCTCCAACGCTCGTCTTGCCTTGCTCTCGTTGAAAGTGTATTCTGGCTCAAGACAGTCAGGGTATGTCGAAAAACTCCAATCGTATTTTCTCCCTCAACCTCAAAAATCATTTCAAAATCATCTTACATCACTGCAGAAGTGAACATTCAAAGAAGACCAAACACCTTGGACAAAAAAGGTAAAACAGCAATATAGGACGATTTTGAAGTTGAGGGAGAACATGAGATTGGAGTTTTTCGACATACCCTAACTGTCATGAACGGGAAAAAAACAGTCCAGGCAGAGTAAGACAAGACGAGCGTTTGACATTAAAAAGTATATAAATTTTTTTATGAAAATAACTGATCGTTTTGCTAGATAAGACCCTTTTTTCTCAGCTGGGATTGTTTACAACCGCATTTGGGATCGTTAGAAGCTGCAATTAAACTGCATTTTGGAAGTTCAGATTGGGGCACCATAGCAGTCCATTATATAGAGAAAAATCCTGAAATGTTTTCCTAAAAAAACATTATTTCTTTACGAATGAAGAAAGAAAGACATGAACATCTTGGATGACAAGGGAGCGAGTACATTATATGTAAATATTTGTTTTGGAAGTGGACTTCTCTAAGTAGAGATCATGTGCCATGAAGATATTTTGTAACAACTTTATTTTCAAATTCCAGATTCCAAGATTCCAGATTTTCAAATAGATGTATCTTGGCCTATCCCAACAAACCACATATCAATGGAAACGTATTTATTCAGATTTTAGATTATGTATAAATCTCAACTTCAAAAATTGACCCTTATGACTGGTTTTGTGGTCAAGGGTCACATATATTGGTTGACTAGTAGTTGTACCGTGACAGTAGTAAATAAATCTCAGTACCTCTGTCTCCGTAACTGCTCCACCTCTTCCTGCAGACTCTCAATCTTGTCTCCAAACTCCTGCTTGAAAAGTCGATTGGCCTCGTCCGCCAGATCCCGCTCTCGCTCCGCCTTCTTACATCTGAAGTTGGGCCACATTAACTTAATGAGGTGAAATGAAAACTAAAAGCCATGGGAAACGAAGATGAATTGAATAATAAAAGCATAAAAAAAGAACAAAAGGAGGAACTTAAAAGACAACTAGAGAGAACAGGATGAAGCATGTGGCTAGAGCAGAAACTGGAAAAGCTCAAGAAGGCAAAGCAGTCTGACAAGTGTCTGATTTTTTTTTTATTAAGCTATGTTTGTACTACATTTCACATCTAAATTATGTCTACATACACTTCAGTCCGTTCACAATTTAGAGAATTTCATCATCCAGAATTCGTAAAGCTCGGTGTCACAAATATCGTTCCAAAGCTTTGACATTTGGCATCAACTACCACTGCATCAAATTCAGATTTCAGTTTAGTTTACAATAAGCTGTAAAATAATTCAGGCACGCAATCTTGCACTCAACATCATTTCTTGCAAAAAAGCTAACATAACCTCCTGAATATGCCTGGAATAAACACACTCAGTTTGTTTGTTAACTTGGACATCCATCAAAGCACTCAACATCATGAAACTTAAGCAGGCTGGTCAAATATCCACGTCCAGGAATTTTGAGAGATTAACCGAAATGAATCGAATAATATGTTGTTGCATACTTATATAGAGAGTATAAAACGATTGTACATTTTTGTTAGGAATGTTTCCCCGTGCTGTACTGAACTGGGTTATGGTTTTTATAATGCACCGACTTTGAGAAGTATCCTGCTAGCCTCAGTACTGAGAAGTAAAGATATAAGAGAGATGCATTTCCATTACTTAAAATGTACATGTCTGCCATCTTTGTTCTAAGATTGGCCAGAACAGCTGCATTTTACTTTGGCTAAAACATACAGAGGGAGACTAGAGACAGGAGCACTGGATCAGGCGGCGTACAATATTGAAAGATGAGGCTGGGAGGGGGCGACACGGAAGCAAGATCTGTAGTTTTCAGTCCGGTCTAAAGACAAAATAACGGCGATGGATCTGAAACTCAGTAATAAAATAAATACCCTAGTCATCTATGTTATGCAAAATCAAACTGAAGATCTTTTTTTTTTAATTCAGGGTTTTTTTGGAAACTATGCAGTGTTTGCGATCATTTTATTGCTGCCTCTGAAGGAGTTTTCCTGCAGCTGTGTTCAAGTTTCGTGCCTGTTTAGCCATGTCTTTCTCACTGCTCAGGAAAATGAGTAGAAACACAAGAGAATGAGCGTGTGAAAAATGTCAAATGAACAGGTAAAAGCAAAGAAGTGTTTGAGAGAAGACAGACAGAGAGCAGAAGTTATTGTAGAAACAGAAACGTTGCTGCCTCCCACAGGTTGGCAACAGAACTGAAACAGGAAAGAGTGACTTGTCTTATTTGTGCTCTGTGTGATCTGCACTGATCTGAACAATATCTTCCTTGGAAAATTACAGTTATTTACAGTGCAATTCAAAAGTTCACAGTGAAAAGCTTTGATTCAAAATCAAATGTTTCATTTGCTATAAAAATTGTATCAAATTTGTATAACTGCTTAAAGGGGATAGTTCATTCAAATATGAAATTCTATCATTAATTACTCAGTCTCATGTCGTTCCAAACCCGTAAGACCTTCGTTTATCTTCGAAACACAAATGAAGATATTTTTGATAAAATCCGAGAGCGTTCTGACCCTGCACAGACAGCAACGGATTTGACATGTTTAACCACAAAGCATGCGTCCATCTTCATCTGCTTGTAAACAAGGTGAAAGCGCAGCAGAAACTGACACGGAAGATAAGAAAATGTTGAATAAAGTCGTTCTTTTTGTTTTCTTTGTGCACAAAAAGTATTCTCATAGCTTCATAAAACGTTGAACCATTGATGTCACATAGACTATTTTAACAATGTTCTTACTACCTTTCTGGGCCTTGAACGTGGTACTTGTGTTTCTGTCTATGCAGGGTCAGAAAGCTCTCGGAGTTCATGAAAAATATCTTTTTATGTTCTGAAGATGAACGAAGGTCTTTCGAGTTTGGAACGACATGATGTATGTACTTCATTAAAGGGACGGTTAACCCAAAAATGAAAACAACCTATTATTTACTCACCATCCAGGCATCCTAGATGTATATGACTTCCTTCTTTCAGACAATGCAGTCGGAGTTATATTACAAATTATATAGGCATTTCCAAGCTTTATCATGGCAATAGGTGGGTGTTTCTCTTCATCAGTCCAAAACAAGTCCATTAAAATGCATCCATCCATAATAAAAAGTGCCTCAAACAGCTTCAGGGGCTGAATAAAGGCCTCCTGTAGCGAATCGATATGTTTTGTAAGAAAAATATCTATATTTAAAACCTAAGAATCACTTTAATCTAGCTTGTGCCAACTACTCATAGCAGCTGTGGGCGGATGACTGGATTGTGGTTGTGGAGTGCCGTGGTTCTAATTATAGACAGTTATACACTGTCATCAGCATATGTTGAAGTACATTTGTCTCATGTCGTCTCTGAGAGAATATACACAGTTAATGAAGCATTAGAAATCGTTGTCAGTTTTTTTTACTTTCGCTTTCTGTATAGTGAATTTACTGAAGTTAAGACGTTCACCAGCATAACTAATGCCCACAGTTTTCAAGTTTTTTTGTGCGATATTCATGGACTCACCTTCGAGGTCTAAAACAGAATTATTTCCAATATTGCGACGTAACCGCAAACCCCCCCATGCATATGTATCTTAAATGTGGGGAGACATGAAAGAGGAATCAACTCGGTCTGCCGCGGTGTCCGAAACACGTCTCTACGCTTGTGCACGCTTCGGGTGTGTGCAAGAGCAGAGTGCAAGTAACGAATTGAGTTCTGTTTCATTTCTTCTTCTTGTGGTTTTAAACAGCTTGAATGTGTAAATTGGCAAATTAATCTGCAGATTACATGCCAAACGGTGGGGTCTGGACCTGGTTCGTACGATCACGGATCAACTGCGATCCATTTAAGCCCTAATAGATTATATGACAGATCAGCAATCTTTAATTTACTAATTTAACATGAAATCATCAAATTGTTACTCCATATCAGTCGCATACATCGAAAGTACAGAATAATTAGAACAATCATTTACGCACAATAAATAACAAATTTTCCCCAGAACGTTCTTGCGACCCAGTGGAAATTCTTCCACTGCCAGTAGTGCGTCGTGACTAAGTGGTTGGGGACCTCTGTCCTATGTCATCTGCCCTGAGCAGTTTACAACAGTTGGCAAAAGCTGAATAAAAGTGATTATTATGTTTTAGATATGGATATTTTTCTTACAAAAACGCATCGATTCGCTACAAGATGCCTTTATTCACCCCTCTGGAGCCGTGTGAGGCACTTTTTGTCATGGATGGATTAACTTATTGGACTTGTTTTGGACTGAAGAAGAGGAACACCCACTTATTGCCATGAGAGAGCTTGGAAATGCCTGAATAATTTTTAATACAACTCCGATTGCATTCGTCTAAAAGAAGGAAGTCATATACACCTAGGATGCCTGGAGGGTGATTAAATAATGGGCTAATTCTCATTTTTGGGTGAACTATCCCTTTAAATAATGTTCAGTCAAAACAAATTGCACTGCACCTTTTGGTACAGATGGTAAGATGTTAATCTTTTGCAACTTATCAAATTATTATGCTAATAAAATGCTATATATTGCTTATTGCAATTAGAAGAGGCATTTTGCACTTGTGCTCTTAGACTTCTGGACCCCACTATTTGTTTTGCAGTGTACACGTCATGTGTAAAAGCTGTGCTTATGAAGCTAGACTCCTTTACCTGCTCTCCAGCTGTTTAATAGTACTCCCCATCTGGTTTGTTTTCTCCTCCAAACGGCTGATGATGTCACTCTTCTGTTTTGCACTGGCCTCTGAGCTCTACAAGCCAGACAAACACAAACAGAAACCAATCACAAACACAAACACACTACATCAAAAATAAATGCAGTTTTGCTACATTAGATAAGTGGTACTATTGTAGTTGTAATGTTCTGAATTTTATCAACAATTCAACACATACAAGCCATGTGAAGCAGAAGCAGGATATACAGAGATGCATATAAAGTCCTGAAATTTTAACACACTATGTGACTTGACACAACATGCCTACTCTACTTGATTCTTTACGTTAGCAGTGTCAAATCATATCACTTCATTCTCACTCCACCATAGTGTAACATTAATATGGGGATGGAAAATAAATATGCACTGCTTTCGGTGTGTGAAACAAGTCTGCTCCAGTGTTAAACCTGTGAATTGTGAGAGGCGAGTCTTTCACACCTCTTTTTTCTTCCATTTTTAACGCATTCTGTGGCAATGTTCATGGCGAGAGCCAGGTTTAGTTATTTAAAAATATAACTAAATAAGATGTGTAACCATACCTGTGACTTGATGGAGAGCTCATGGTTGAGTGTGCGCATTTCATCTAACTGCTGTCTGAGCTCCACCAAAGCATCATGTTTTTCACAGATGTCCTTCTCTAGCATCTTCATGGACAGCTCCATCTCTTGCTTCATCCCTATCTGCACTTCCAGCTCCTTCTCCACATCCTACACAAAGACACAGACACACTGTTTCTTAAGTATTCAGGTTCTT
This sequence comes from Labeo rohita, assembly GCF_022985175.1. Classification (NCBI taxonomy): domain Eukaryota; kingdom Metazoa; phylum Chordata; class Actinopteri; order Cypriniformes; family Cyprinidae; genus Labeo; species Labeo rohita. The sequence goes on from NC_066873.1 coordinate 20,309,257, forward strand.
CAGACTTCTCCTTGAAAGAATACTGACTCTTTGAATACCTCACATCAGAAGATAAAGAGAGTGATATACACATTAATGTTTTACTTACCAGTCTGAGCTGAGTTTCCTCTTTGAGCTGTTTGCGAGTTTCTCCAAGCACTTGACCGTTTGCAGTGCCATCTGCCCTTGATGCCTTCAAGAGGAACACAGATCAAATATCAGAGCAAAACAATGCAACAAAACCAAAAAAGTATGTTACAACAGCAACTGTACTGTGAACTACTATGAGCTTGTGGCTGATTAATGTTCCATTGAAAGATGTTAACAAGCAGTACTGTGGGATCAAAACAATGTTGTTCACCTTACGACTAGACTCCACTAAATAAGAGCTTTCTTCCTTCACCCTTTCCAGCTCCTCCTGCAGAGTGATGATCCTGTTGTTTGCAACAGCAAGCTAAACACCAAGAACAACACATGCAGAGACAGTTGGAACAAGAAATTAATTATTTCTAGCATCTACTCGCAGCTACTTATCTTGTTACTTAATTAGGTCCCACAAATTAAATGTGTCAGTAAACCACATACACTACCATTAAAAAAAATCTGGGTTCAGCACTTTTTTTTACTTATTTTTTGAAAATAAAGTAATACCTTTATGCACAAGGATGCATTAAATTGATCAAAAGTAATAGTAAAGACAGAAATTAAAGTCATAATATTAAAAAAAAAAAAAAAGGATTTAGCTTTGTGATCACAGGAACAAATATTAAAATATACAGTTGAGGTCAAAAGTTTACATACGCCTTGCAGAATCTAAAAAAATGGTAATTATTTTATCAAAATAAGAGAGATCATACAAAATGCATGTTATTTTTTATTTAGTACTGACCTGAATAAGATATTTCACAAAAAACTACATTTACATATAATCTACAAGAGTATTTATTTTTAAGTATTTTATTTACACAGTATTTATTCTCAATACTGTGTTGTTACCTGAATGGTCCACAGCTGTGTTTCATTTTACACTGAGGAAAACTGAGGGACTCATATGCAACTATTACAGAAGGTTCAAACACTCACCGATGCTCCAGAAGCAAAAACGATGCATTAATAGCCAGGGGTGTAAACTTCTGAACAGAATGAAGATGTGTACATTTTTCTTATTTGCCTAAATATCTTTTTTCCATTTCTTACCTTCAGAAGCTACAGAAGATAGTTACATGTTTCCCAGAAGACAAAGTAAGTTAAATTTACCCTGACCTTCAAATTCAAAAAGTTTTCACCCCCGGCTTTTAATGCATTGTGTTTCCTTTTGAAGCATCAGTGAGCATTTGAACCTTCTGTAATAGTTGCATGAGTCCCTCAGCTGCCCTCAGTGTAAAAAGATGGATCTCAAAATTATACAGTAAAAGTGTCTTATTCAAGTCAGTACTATATAAAAAAAATTGCATGCATTTTGTACGATCCCTCTTATTTTAATTTTATAATTAACACTTTGCAGATTCTGTAAACTTTTGACCTCAACTGTAAAGCAGCTATTTTCAGTTGCAATAATATTTCAGAATATTATATTTTTGATTAAATAAATGCAGCCTTGATGAGCATAAGACACTTCTTTAAAAACTGACCTATAGCTGTGTGCATGAATATGTCATGTGAATTCAGTTCTGCTAACATGTCAATTATCCATGAGTTCTATAAATCATTTGTCTCATTTGTTATGCTCATGTATTTACCACAACCTAAGTAATCCATTAAATTATAAATTATTACCCACCTCCTCTGTAAGTTTTGTGTTGGATTTTTCCAGCGCATCCACTTTGGCTTGCAAGTTATTCACTGACGCACTGGGAAAGGGGAATTTAGAGTGACAATGTGAGATTGCTCATTCTTTCCAAATGAGCAGCTAGTCACAAACACACCCCACAAGGCTGATGTTGGGTAAAGGGACTGCACCTTAAATGTCTGTTCAGCTCCTCAACGTAATTCTTCTGATCAAGAATAGCTGTGATCTGTCCATCACTGCAGGCAAAAAAACAGTTTTAGAGGAAGCACTGAGATTTTCATGATGAATCCAAAAACCTGTCAGACTAACACAATTAGCTTCCACTGAGGAAGCTGAATGTCGACTCACCCCTCTGTGCTTTTGCTGCTGTGCGCACCGTCTTTCAGATACATGGAAAAATCTATGACTCCAACCTGTTGAGACAGCATTAATCGATCACCTTTTGGCCAGCACACATTAAAAAGAACAAATAAAATGTAACAAAGATAATGCTTTGTTCCATCATTTGTTGTCCTTCATCACTTGTGTACAGTAAAAAGTAACTAACAGATACCTGTGAGTCTAAATCTTCTCCCTTCATACACAAGTTAGCATCAATGACATTCAGGCCAACCAACAGCCCAGCGATCACAGCTCCTTCCTCCTCCATCATAAGAGCATTAGGCTCATAGAATTCACTGAGGAACAGCAAATATAAGACATTTACAAAACCGGGTCATAAAACCACAGTTAGGGTTTTTATATTAAAGACTAAAAGATAGAACTGTACCTGAGCAGGTCTTTTCGGTTGATGATGGTCTTCATGTAGTCTGAGAGCTTCTTCTGCATCAAGGCCAGACGAAGCCATGCTCTGCCTCTTCCTAATGGGGTTCTGGGATAAAAGAACAACTTTAGAATCAGAAACTCAGTATGCATTTAAAAAAAAAATTCAGGTTAAAAAGCATTTTCTTACTTGAGCCCAGGAAGGTCTTTGACACTGGCTGTGATCTCACCAGCCTCTGGAGTTAACTTTTCTACAAGCTCCAAAGGACCCCAAAAAGACTTATTCTGACCAAGGAATGTCTTCTTACCTTAAAAAAAAAAAAAAGAAGAAGATATCTTTAGAAAAACAAACTGAAAGCAGACTGAGCAATCAGTAATTATAAAAGTTAATGAGCAGATGACTACATGATTATTGTGTGAAGTAATCTGGGTTGGGATTTGTTGTGCTTACTTTTAAGTCCATGTTTCAGGCAGTGCTCCATGACAACAAAAAACTGCTGCAACGGGGCATAGTCTGAGTCCAGTGTGCGGCCCAAGTTCAGTGCAGATTCAATCAAGCCTTTGATGCTCAGCTTGGCCATGTTCATCAAGTTAAGCCTCTCGATGGCAATGGGGTCCTTGGGATCTGAAAATCAAACAAAATTCAAGAATGAATTAAAACATTACAGTAAAATATGACTCAGTTCTCTTACTGTGACTTCTCCTACACACCGTGTTTAACAGGTTTCAACATGAGATTAAAGCAATATATGTTTGGACTGGAGATTTTGTCAGAGGAAGACTGAGAACTTTTTCATTTTCATTTACACCTTGCAAAGATTTATGAAATTCTGGTTGATGCAATGCAAAATGCATCAAACACAGACAGATTTCACTCCACCATCTCAAGCATGCTCCTCAGGAGAAATTTTCAGATAAAAGTGTGGTTTAACTGAACAGACAATTGTAATCTCAATCCAACCTTACAATACACCCCAATTTACATAAAGTACAGTAAATCCTTTTTTACTGAACTGAATTTCGAGTTTCTGTTGTCAAGCCTCACCCTGTCTAAACCAAAACACACCCACAGTAACGCAATTATTTTATAAGACTCTCAACTCATGTCTGTTCATGAATAGCAGTGACCTTTTTCATGAGGACAGTGCTGGGCATAAGAAAGTACACTATAAAGTTTTTTTTTTTTTCTTTAAAATCACTTGGGATGATATTACAAATGGGCCAAGATGGGCTCATTTGGCATTTAGTCAAATTTCTCATCTCAGTGCACTTACATTGCACAAAAATGTCTCCTTACTCTTCAGGTGTTGAGACAAGAGAAATGATCCAGGTGGCAGCTGGTTATTTTTTTTACAGCACATTAACTTTTAAAATGAAAAATGACGACACAAAACAAACTGTCAGTTTAAGTCTTGTCATTTCAGCCCAAGTTTATTAGCCATTACTCATACAATAATATTGAATTGCTATTGCAACAACAAAAATGAAGATGTTCAAAGACCAGATTTTATTGGTATTTCAGTTTTCTCCAGATATTAAAGGAGAAGTCCACTTCCACAACCAAAATTTACAGCTTATGTACCTCACCCCCTTGTCATTCAAGATGTTCATGTCTTTCTTTCTTCAGTCCTAAAGAAATTATGTTTTTTGAGGAAAAAAAAAAATCAGGATTTTTCTCCATATTAGTGTTTGAACTTTCAAAATGCAGTTTAAATGCAGCTTCAAAGGGCTCTAAACAATCCCAGCCAAGGAATAAGGGTCTTATCTAGCGAAACAATCAGTTATTTTCTAAAAAAAAAAAAAAAAAAAAAAAAAAAAATTGACAATTTATATTCTTTTAAACCTCAAATGCTCATCTTGTCTAGCTCTGTGTGAACTCTGTGCATTCCGGTTCATGACTGTTAGGGTATGTTGGAAAACTCCCATCTCATTTTCTTTTTTTTTAAGTTATATTTTTTGGACTTTTTACACCTTTATAACGAGAGGACAGTGGAGAGCTGAAAGGAAAGTACTGGGAGGAGAGAGAGGAACAGTTGCGCTGTATGTCAATGCACTAACCACAAGGCTATGGGTGCTGACCCCATCTCATTTTCTCCTCAAAATCGTCCTACATCACTGTATTACCTGTTTTTTGACCCTCTTTGCGCGTTCAGTTTGTATACACTGGGTCAGTACTTCTGCAGTGATGCAGGATGATTTAAAGCTTTGAAGCTGCATTTAAACTTTTTTTTTGAAAGTTCAAACCTGCGGGCACTGCAGAAGTCCACTATACGGAGAAAAATCCTGAAATGTTTGCCTCGAAAAAAAAAAATTATTTACGACTGAAGAAAGAAAGACATGAACATCTTGGATGACAAGGGGGTGAGTACATTATCTGTAAATTTTTGTTCTGGAAGTGAACTTCTTGAAAGGCCGCCTTGTAGCTTCACACAGTCACACAGCAAGAAGTGAGTCAAGGCATAGCTTCATGTCTATGCAAAGATTATACAAAATACAGAAAGCAAATTCTTTGATTGTAAGGACAAAGTGATTGTTTTATTATTTTTTTTTTTAGAAGCCTCTGAATCATAAATGTTTCATGTCTCTTAAAAGGTCTACAGGGAATGAATCTGAGAAACCAGAAATTCATCAGCTAAAATGCTGATAAAACCATGCGTTCAACATGCCAAATCAGCCAGAGAATGGGGTGGGGCGGGGAGCCAGCCAAAAAAAACAAGCCAGACGAGAGCAATCCAGCAAAATGGGTAGCTAGATATTTTGCTAGCTACAAAGAGAGCTATCGGAAAAAAGTCACAGAGACAAAGCTACTGATGGTCAACATCAAACCAAAGGAAGGGAGATAACAGACAGTGAAAAATAGACAAATAAAGAGAACAAAAGAGTATGAGCACAAGAGGTAAAGCTTTAGAAGCCGTGGTACGAATGTGCCATTCAGGCAGGTTGGTTTGATAAAGACAGGGCTGCACGACCACGCCCGCTGTGGTTTTAGAATGGTGCCCGAGGCGGAGATGAGGTGGACTGGGAAGAGTGATGCCACCATACGCACCTTTAAACTCATCAAGCATTTGCATTTGCTCCACCAAATCTGTGAAATCCTCCCATGAGTCTTTGCAAAAGGCAATGGAAAACAGAAAAAAAGCAGAAAAGGATTGGGTCATGCACATCATGGGAGTAAACCAAAGCAACAACAAGAGGGAAAACACATTATGTTGTAGGAAATTTGGGCGTAGACTCATATACAGAGCCAAGCTCACTCTCTTTCACTTTCACACATTAGCACAAATCTATTCCTAGTGAATGACTTCAGAAGCACTACAACAGAGACTATAAATAGCAAACTGAGTGTTGATGGGTTTTAAGAGCCACTATTATAACGTGTCAGCAAATCTGGATTAGAAGACAGTTACCACTACACTAGACAAGCTCTACTTGTCCTGCAAGACTCTAGTGGCAACTTATCTAAAACGATTTGTTTGACAGAAGGCCTCAGGAAAGAATGTACTGTAATATTTGCTTTTTATCCACAGCACTGGAATAATACCTTGTTTGTTAGATTCATTCCACAACAGCTTTAAAGAGATAGCACACACACAAAAAAAGTAATCTTTTACACACCCTCATATTGTCCCAAACATCCCTGTACTTTCTCTCTTCTGTAGAACATAAAAGAGCGTTTTGACAGTAAAACACGACAGTATTTTTAAATTTTTTAGATGAACTGTCTCTTTATGATTTTCTGTTGCTTGGCTGAGGGGAAAAATAAAAAACTAAAATCAAATCATAAATGACACTTAATGAGGCAGAGCACACCAAATACATTACAAAAAACATCTGCATGCAGTAAAGCAGATCAAGGGCAAAACGGCAACTAACCAATACTGAGTGATATGCAGTGATTTAATTAAAGAGAATATTTGTGACCCTGGACCAGAAAACCATTCGTAAGGGTCAATTTTTTTAAATTATTTATTATTTATTGAAAATGAGATTTCTACTTCATATATACACGTCTGAATAAATAAGTTTTCCACTGATGTATGGTTTGTTAGGATAAGACAATATTTGGCTGAGATACAACTATTTGAAAATCTGGAATCTGAGAGTGCAAAGAAAATATTGGGAAAAATCGCCTTCAAAGTTGTCCAAATGAAGTTCTTAGCAATGCATATTACTAATCAAAAATTAAGTTGATATATTTACCGAAGGAAATTCACTAAATATCTTCATGGAACATGACCTATCCTAATGATTTTTGGCATAAAAGATAAACCGATAATTTTGACCCATACAATGTATTGTTGGCTATTTCTACAAATATACCCGTGCTTCTTATGACTGGTTTTGTGGTCCAGGGTCACATTTATTGTAAAACATCTATGGAAAAAAAAAAACTGGAGAGACTATCTGAGAAAATAGTACTATCTTAACTTCCTTCGGCTTTGAACCCCTTGGGCCGACCTGACACTACAAATGTCAGATTTATCACAGTTTATCACAATGTGATAGTAAGGAGACCAACAAGTCACACAGTTCAAAGGTGACACAATTTGTGTAAATGCACAATCAACAAACAACTACTTCTGTAGTATATAATCATCTCAGAGGACGACTCTGTAAACAGACCTTACCAGATAATGTTTTCTATTCCTTGTCTTGCTACATGCCTGTTTCCTGCTCACCCAATGCAGATAAAATACATTAGATTGAATTGTTGCTGTTAGTGGCCCTGGTTGCATCTTTTCTACTGCCAGTTGATCAAAAGCCTTCAAGACATTTGACTGAGTGGGAATCTCAAGCCCATCTCCAAGGCAACAGTACTGTGTCCATATGATGTCCTCTTTTAACCTTTGGCAGTAAGCCATGACTCTCTAGTAATGCACTGAATTAGCAGAACAATTGTGAGCTCTGACATCATCACTATTCTAGAAAACAATTTATTGCTGCATTTTTTCCTTTAGAAAAGTGAATAAATGAAAAACAAATGATAAGCAAATTTGCAAAATTCCTTTTATTTTATTAAATTCCAAAAAAAAAAAAAAAAAAAAACATATCAAACAATATTAAGTCATTTGTTAAAGGCCCGTTCACACAAGCATGATAACTATAAAGTTAAATAATATGTGACCCTTGACCACAAAACCAGTCATAAGTAGCACGGGTATATTTGTAGCAAGAGCCAAAAATACATTGTATGGGTCAAAATTATTTCTTTTATGCCAAAAATTATTAGGATATTAAGTAAAGATCATGTTCCATGAAGATATTTTGTAAATTTCCTATTGTGAATATATCAAAAGTTAATTTTTAATTAGTAATAGGCATTGCTAAGAACCTCATCTGGACTATTTTAAAGGCGATTTTCTCAATATTTAGATTTTTTTTTTTGTACCCTCAGATTCCAGACTGTCAAACAGTTGCATCTTGGCCAAATATTGTCCTGTCCTAACAAACCATACCTCAATGGAAAGCTTATTTACACAGCTTATTATACTTATTCATGACTGGTTTTGTGGTCCAGGGTCACATACTGTTGGAATCCCTTTCAGAATGATTGTTTTCCAGCTGATGAACAATAAAAACAGAACCAAATCTTATAGTCTGTTGGTGTGCATGCATATAATTTGTGTTATAGTTATATTTATAGTTATCGCTTTTTGGTTTAGTATCATTTTAAAAAATTATCACCAACAGTCTAAATGTCTTACAACCAATGATAGTCTAACAGCTGTCAAAAGCTATTTTTATTTTTTGTTTATTAGAGTTACTTTCTGAACAGTGTAGTGTGCATACTTAATTTGTTCAGTGTGACAACAATTTAATTAGACTAAAGCAGGATATGAATAGGTTCTTTCAAATCACCCGTACACACTTGTGCTTCATAAAAACTACATTTCCAGGCAGGCCTGCAGGAACGCTGAGAGCATGATGGTGGAAGGTTGGGCCAGCACCGCCCAGTACGTTAAGAGCCACAGAGGCCTAGTGATGCTGTGCGCGCCTACCTTCGTGAGCCGGCTCGGGATCTGGCGTTAACGAGATATCGTTGAGCTCGCGCAGGCACAGCCATTCGCCATCCACCGACACGCGGAAGTTGCATAGGTAGATGGTCTCTCTGGCAGCCTGTGTGATCTTGTCAGTAGTGGGGGTGGGGGCTTCGCTCTGGGGCGTCAGATCAGACATGGTGACTCAGCTGATAGCTGCTGCGACGACAACAACACTCACGATGACGGCCCTCAGCGAAGAGTCAGAAGCAGGAAATAGGAATAATGCAGATTTTTTCTAAATCCAGTCCAAGCAGGAGTCTTCTCCAGCACAAAGGATGAAAGAAAAATAAGAGTCAAGCAAAACAAAGAAAGAAGGAAGGAAGGGGAAAAATAAACAAGCGTTCCACGGCAAACCTGAGCGACGGGATGCTGTTCTTCCGGGGCTCAACGGCCTCGCCTTGTGAATGAGCAGTGACAGCTAAAATCCTCCGTGTGAATAAAGGCTTCAGTGCTCTCTGGCTCAGCACAGCCAGAGGATTGAGATGCTGTGTGTGCCTCAGCGGAGCTAAAATCAGAGATGTCTCTTTCTCTCTCTCTCAGTCCCTCCCTCACAGCCCAGCTGCTTGCATTCAGCGGATTGGCTGCATGCGCTGCAAATGGGAGGGTGTTGACCAAGATGGCTGCTGTGATGCTGAGGAGGATTGTGGGAATCACGTGAGCAGATGGTGGAGTGGGGGCACAGTTCCCGAGAGGCCTGTGAGATGCAGGGGGGAGCTGTTGTCAATGATCCACATGCCGCACAAGAGAAGGATGGAAGTCCTACTGATTAAGGACCAGAACATTGCTGATAAAGCTGCTTTTTAATGGACAACATGTTTAGGAGCAGCAAAATGGCCATTTTGTGTCAAATTAAACTGTGAAACAAACGTAATGCAAAAATGTCATGGATGCTCTGTATAGACGGTCACATATCAACCACTGACCATCCTTAGGTGGCAGTGTAAAAATTTGAGCAATAACAAGGTAGACTTTCTTTGTTTAATCAGAATCTTTGAAAAGAGAACAACCTCATATGCAAAGTCATGTAAAATGGGGTTTGAATATTAGCTGTAATCTATTAATCAAATATTATTATTTTCAAAAGAAAAGCATTTATGCATTAAAACAATCAATTATTAACATTTTTTGAAACAGCATTAGGTACGGACAAATGTTTGGGGTCAGTAAGATTTTAAGGAATTCATTCAGGAAAGACATATTGATTTGAAAGTGATATTTATAATGTTACAAAAGATTCATATTTCAAATAAATTATTTATTTTTTTCTTTAAATAATCCTGAAAAAAAATGCACAAAAATATTAGGCAGCACAACGTTTTCAACATAAATAATGAGAAATGTTTGTTTTTGAGCATCAAATGTGCATATTAAAATGATTTCTAAACAATCATGTGACTGGAGTAATGGCTGCTGAAAATTTAGCTTTGCCAACACAGGATTGACATTTTAAAATATTTGAAAACAGTTCTTTTAAATTGTAATACTTCACAAAATACAGCTTTACTGTATTCAGTGAAGATTTCAGTGAAGATTTGGTAAGTAATGAAGCCTTCCTTCAAAAACACACACACAAAAAAAGTCTTACAGACCCCAAACTTGTGTACAATGGTGTATCTCTAAAACCATGCGTGGAAATGATTACACCGAATTCATTTTTACATGAGATGTAATGTCACATCATACAGTGATGCAGTTCTTAGCAAGATATATTATTACAGATCATATTACAGCCATAATACTGGACTGCTAAATAATTCAAAAGTGTGACAAATAGGCTATATTAGTCTGATTTAGCCCTCCGAAGCAAGCGATCACAAAACAAAAAGTATATTGTTTTCATTTTCACTTTTTCCACAAAAATAGTGAAATCATTTCCAATCTCTCATTTCCTCAAACATACGCATTTACAGCTGAACAGAATGGTACATTTTCCAAATGTACCTGGTATTTCACCATCACCCTTCAGCTAGGGATGGAGATTTAAAAAAAAAAAATTTGTATTCGAATATTTGGGCTCTTAATAGAACAAATATTCGAATATTTTTTATTTAAGCTCAACGAGCTCAAGCAGAGAAAACTGAAAAAATAAAGCAGACCACAGTACAGAGCAAACACACTCGAGTCTGTCTACGTTTATGGTGTTTATATTGTTTCTCATGTTAATGATGAGAAAAACAATAACATCCATATGCTCTGATGAAAGATAAAAATTCGGCTCCTCAGTCTGATAACAAGAACCTGCGCCGACACAGACGTTCCAGAGACACAAACATAACAGTGTGCTAAGCAATGTTTCTTTTTTTCTTGTTTTCTGTTCTTAGACCACTCTCCCTCAAGGAAACTTAAAAGAAGCAAGCATATGTCTCAACATCATTTCACTATCAGATAAACTGTCTTCTCGGCTCACTATTTTTCGAATAGTAATTAAACAGCAAATATTTGACTATTTGTGCACACCCCTACCTTCAACAACTTTGTTTTTGTTCTTTGATCGGTGATGTACCGGGAAAACTGAAAATAATTTACCTGGGAGTTGATAAACAAATACAGTTTAACTATGACAAAAAAACTGGCTCACAGTTCCCAGGCGTTTTCTATATTTCAGCTTTTCAGGCCTGACAGCTACTCGGCTCTTGTGGATATGGGAGAGCAAACTGGTTGCACACTTGCACACAGAATCTCAGCAGGTGCAGAAGAAATGCCATGCAAAAACTGTGTGCATACAGTTTCAAGACTATTTATTCATTTTAGACATATTTACACATCCTAATAATCTGATATCTTTTTTTTTTTTTTTTTTTTTTTTTGCAATATGCATATTTCTATGTGCAGTATGACATAAAAAGGACAGCCATACAGAATTATGGTGGTTTGGATATAATATCACAGCACAAATTGTTAAAAACAAGCTTTTAAAATACCTTAATGGACAACTTTTCAAAGGGTTCAAAAACTAAATCACCATTACACAGCAAAAGAATGGTTAAAAACACAGAAAACTAAGTGACAACCTACACAGAAAGCAGTTTTGGGAATCATATTCAGTTTCCAATCGTTTCCTGTATGACTAGGATGCCCAAAAATGTAGGCAAGGTAGACAGCTCCCTAGCTTTTCAGAAACAGCCACATCTGACAGAATAATAGTCAGGACACAAACTAAACCAAGTTTCCTATGATGAACATGACAAGGATTGAGAGTTTATCTGATTTGGAAGTTAAGGTTGTGGATATTCACATCCATTCAGTAGGTGTAATATTGTTACATGTGAGCTGATGGCAGTTTGTGCTAGCTGTGGGAGGTTTATTCATTGATCAATTAAAAGACATATTCAAGAAAAAAACCCAATCTAAGAAAGACAGCGCATACACGCCGCAGTGGCTGTCATTGTGCAATGTTGTTGACATTGAAACATAAGGCGTGTGTCAAATAGTGCAGCATGTTCACGTGAAGCAAACACTACCAGATCCTATCAAATACACCTATATGCGGACGATCATGACATGTACTCACTTCTTGTTTTCTTGTTAGTCTTCTCGATTTGGAATTCATATCGCACTGGGGCAGGAAGAGAAGAGCTCGTCTTGGTAAACTGTATACTTGAGTTATAAGTTAGCGCCTCCTTGAAGTAAATCACGGAGGCAGGAGAAAGCGACTCCTCTGGACTGTTGGCTGTATGTCCATCGCTGTCCTGCATGTGGGGTTTGAGAAATTCATTAGATGACACTAAAGTTTCTGAAACTTCACTGCTGTGCTGTTCCGTTGCTCCTGAGCTCTGGTCCGCCATCTTCAGTTCAAATTCATGTGACCACTCTGCGTCAACACAACCGTCCGCTCGCATTTCATTCAGGTCTCCATGGAAACTAACTCATGTTTATTCAAGACTGTTTTGGACAGTTAATCGGTATGACTTAACACTTGTAGCCTATATCGCTCCTAAATCCACGGCCAAAACAATAAAGAAATAAAACGTTATTGCAATACGGGTCATATGGTGTGACGTAGCTCATCAGCTGGGTGAGCGCATTTAAAGGAACAGCAGCATCGTTTAAAACGCTTTGACCTCAGTGCAGCGGGAGGGCAAACCATTTCACAACAGTGTACAATATGTCACATGACATGACACAACTGTACGGTTCTGTGACAGGCAGTATTATTGAACAGGAACTTGCTGAACAGCAATATCTGAGATATGCAGTATTCTGTTTTAAAGAACTGAAAGGAGTTTTTAACAATAAAGAAAAAAAATATATGGGTTTTGATTCATGTCTTTCTTCAGTTAGAGCAGTGGTTCTCAACCTTTTTTGGGCCAGCGCCCCCCTACCCATTATCCAGGTCCCTCACCGCCCCCCATCAAATAAATCATTGTCAAATTGTCCTCACTGAATATTAAAGTTGATTATTTTTATTTTGGGTTTATAATGAGGACTGTTATTATATTTACAGTAATTCAAATGTTTGGGGTCATTATGATTTTTAGGAAATTACTTTATTTCAAGGATGCATTGAATTGATTAAGAAAGACAGTGAAGTCCTTTTTTACGGTAAATTATTTTAAAATAAGTGTAATAACATTAATAGTTAAACAGAGTTTTTAAGCATGTTGGTGGTTTTCATTGCTACAGCTTCAGTGTTGTTGAGATGCGGATATATCTTGACTAAATAAAAATGACACTGGACATTGTTATTTTGGTGAGTAAATACCACATTTACTCATGCAAATGGAAGAAATGTAAACCCTACTTTACTATATTTCATAGATTTTGTGAGAATATTTCAAAGTTTACTAAAAAAAACTAAGTACAACTCTAATTCTAGAAAAGTTGAAAAAAGTTGATTCTAGAAAACACATTTTAAAAAATATATATTTTAATAGTTTTTTAAAAACAAACAAATGCAAACTTTTTTATGAACCCATTAACAAATCATACTGACCTTTTTTAATGGTAGTGTATATTATAGGCTATATTTTAAAGCATGTATCTTAATCCCCAAAACAGCTCATAATTTTATTATTTTTTTAATGTCATTAAATGGCACATGACATGCATCACATTTTTGATTTATCATTTTAAGTATCATTATCATTAGAAGCAAAAAAGGGAGCAAAAAAGCCACGTGGGTATAAATTAGGCTATAATTGTGAGCTTTGAATAAACTCTTTAGAAATTTGGTATTCAAACCAACCGCAGCCAATCAGCAAACAAAAAGTATTAATATATTTTTCTAAACAAGAAAAAACATCTCTTGCTTTATCGTGTCTAAATGCTTGCTATTGTTTTGACGCAGCAGCTGCGCTACAGAAAGTCAAGCAAACACTAAAGTACTGAAGTCGCTGCTACGGAAATGATACACCGTCAGGTCTAGGAGCGGGAGATTTGGTGTAAACACGCAGCGAACAGCACTACTACACTGACCGCGAACAGCTCGACACGTTGTGTTAAAGCACATCGATCCCGTTATAATCAGTCGTTCAGTAACAACTGAGCGCGAGCGCTACAGTAAACAGATGCCGCGTTCTATTTCTGCCTGCGGGATTCCACGCGCCTGCGCTACCGACAAGTTGAACAATAGATATAGAAAGTGCGTTTTGATGTATCCAGTAAAGACATCGTTAGGATGTGGCAGACCATTTTCTTTTGCAAGTTTCAGCTCATACATCTTTGGTGTAAATTCGTCTTGACCAAACGCCCCCCTTTCAAAAATATTGCTTCCAGCGCCCCCCCGATGCTGTCCGAATGCCCCCGTTGAGAAACACTAAGTTAGAGGGACCTGTCAACTCTTATTTCTCAAAAATGTACTCTTATTTTTTTAATTTCTCAGAAAAATAAATACTCTTAAATGCACATTTCATGCTCCCAGTTTGTTTACCCTGGTAAAAAAAAAACAGCATACACTCTAAAAAATGTTGGGTTGTTTTTTTAACCCAACTGCTGGGTTAAGCCTGTTGGGTCATTTAGTTGGGTTGTTTTTGTGTTGGGTTGGCTTCAATTTACCCCATTATATTGAGTAGATTCTATAGGTTGCTTTTTACAGTGTACCTTCTCTTTGATTATTGTTTATTTTCTTTATTAAATATTTCAGGTTTGTTTTCAACCAGCAACGTAGTATTTTTTTTGTCAATAGTCTAGGTAAATAAAACAGCCCAAAGTGTTGGGTCAAAGATTTAACCCAACAAGTTGGGTTAAAATAACCCAACGCTGGGTTTGTCCATATTTGACCCAGCGTTGGGTTACCAAAATAACCCAATTTGGGTTATTTTAACCCAGCGTTTTTTTAGAGTGTATGCTGTTAGGTATGTTTTGATGCTGGGATGCTGGTTAGGTATGTTTTGGGACTGGTTTATGCTGGTCCTTAGCTTAAACCAGTCCCAAAACATACCAACCAGCACATGCTGGTTTTTTCACCAGGGTAGACAGTTTGTTAAAAATCGCCTGATCTGGAAAGCATCTGCCGTGTACAGATGTGACAGACGTCTGTAAGATGTCAGTTTTACATACATTCTAAATCATAAACGTCTTAAAGACATCTAATAAATGTCTATTTGACATCTGATAGGAAACTTCCTATAGACGTATTGCAGATGAGCAAACACTCTAATAAATGCGTCTTGCAGATGTAAATGCAGACGTCAAATAGACGTCTCTGTGACGCACGTGTGCTATCAAAGTGGACGTGTATGCACCAAGAGAGAATTCTGTCATTTTTGTCCTTTTTTTTTTAAAGCTAAAACCTATGAAGCTTACCAATACAGTGTTATTTCTATCACATCTTAGATTATGTGATGATTATGTGACATTTTTGCAATATAGTGGTTGTTTCCTTGTTTCTTTGGCTAATTTCCTAGCATTTTATAACTCCTAAATGGATAGAATTAAATAATATTTCACATAATTGTTTGACAAAATGGGGAGGAACAATTTTGAAATTGTGTGAAATAGTTTATTGTACTGTTTGTTGATTATAGTTTATAGTATAAGGTCTGGATCTTGGTCAAATTGAATCCATAGACCTACATAAAAGGCATTTGAAATGTTTTGAAATTGAAAATAACAAATGATGAAGTCATGCAGAAAGGTTATAGGGAATGTATGGGTGGGATAGGAACACTATAAGCTGATTCCCCGTAAAATCAAATAAACTGTCCTAAGTATTTTACAGATATGTACATGCACCACTAGAGAGCGCCATCAGCAGCATTTTGGTTTTATGTCCGGTACAAAAGTTAAGCCTTTTCTTAACTTGCCCAGATCTAAAATAGATAGATTTAAACATTTACATAGATCTAAATATATCATGAAATTTACATATAATGTACTCACCCCCTTTCATCTTTCTTCAGTCGTAAAGAAATTATGTATTTTGAGGAAAACATTTCAGGAATGTTCTCCATATAGTGGACTTCTATGATGCCCGCACGTTTGAATTTCCAAAAAGCTGTTTAAATGCAGCTTCAAAGGGCTCTAAACGATCCGAGACAAGGAAGAAGATTTTGAAGTTGGAGGAGAAAATGAAATGGGGGTTTTTCAACATACCCTAACTGTATTGACCCGGAATACACGGAGTACACTGTAAAAAACAATTTGTTGAGTCAACTTAAAGTAATTTGTAACTTGGCTGCCTTAAAATTTTAAGTTCAGTCAACTTTTAAAAAAAGTTTATTCAGATTGAAATGTTAAATTATACTAAGTGACAACTTGGATATTTGAGTTAACTTTACTTAAAAATTTACTTAAAATTTTAAGGCAGCTAGGTTACTTACCCATCTGTTAAGTTTAGCAAACACAAATATCTAAGTTGTTACTTAGTACAACTTAACATTTCAAGTTGAATAAACTTATTTTAGTTGACTGAACTTAAAATTTTAAGGCAGCAGAGTAACAAATTATTTTAAGCTGACTCAACAAATTGTTTTTTATTTTTTAGTGTATGCATGCATATGGCAAAGTTAGACAAGACAAGCATTTTAAGTTAAAAAGTATATACATTTTTTTTTTTTTTTTTTTTTTTTTATAGAAAATTACCAATCGTTTCGCTAGATAAGACCCTTATTCTTCGGCTGAGATTGTTCAGAGCCCTTTGAAGCTGCATTTTGGAAGTTTAAACTCATAGGCACCATAGACGTCCATTATATGGAGAGAAATATCCTGAAATTTTTTCCTTAAAAAAACATAATGTTTTTATGACTGAAGAAAGAATGACAAGAACATCTTAGATGACAAGGGGGTGAGTACATTATCTGTAAATTTTTGTTCTGGAAGTGTACTACTCCTTTAAATCTAAACTCTGGACACTTGCCTTATCTACAAAAAAGAAAAAACACTTAGATTTTGTTTTTTTCTGTAATCTTTGGATAACACAGGTGCCGTTGCTTAAAGAAGAGTTGCATAACAGTCAGGGAGATTCCATATTGCAGTTATTTCTTCAGTACACACTCACTACCCTACCACAGGACTTGTAAAAGATAAAAAAGATTTTGCACAATCGTGTGCACAGTAAGTCTTGTGATTATCTACAATACAGCTGCATTTTCCTTTAATTGTAACATTTTCCCCTGTGTGACTAGTTCCTAGTTTGTTTTTTTTTTGTTTTTTTTTGTTTTTGTTTTTGTTCTATGATACTTTGCTCATATGCTTTGTTCCATTGTCTTTGATTCCTGTCAGTTACGTTTGTTGGCTTGTTTGTTTAGTTTACACAATGACACTGCCTGTTTGTGTTGGCATACATATATCAGATTTACCTTTTTGGTTTAGTTAAACAGAATATTGTTACACATTTTTGTGCGTGGATTGTAACCCTAAGCCTTCTTCAAATAATTACACTCATTCATTATTTGCAGCACCATAATTGAAGAATACTATAATACAATAATATATTTTGCAATTCTGCCCATTTCATCACTTGCCAGTGCCAGTGGCAGTTTAGTTCAGTTCTTTAGCTATCTACTCCCCTCAATAACCTTGGCACAGGGAGTGAGCTGAACTCCCCCTTACTTCACCATGAAGTAAGGAGCAGAAATGAAAACCACAAAAACACCAAGAAATCAGTGTCACATCTTATGACTGAGACCTTTTAAGATGTAGGAAATCAACCTTCTCAAATCTCACATTTTTTATATTGTATCAATTAAGTTTCAGAGAATCAGTGAATATAGAAAATTAAGTAAAAGCATACATTTTGCAACATGATTATGACTACATATTTACTCATAATCATGAGTTGTGGCAGTCATCATTTTTAAAAATAAAGGTGCTTTAAAAGGTTCTTCACAGTGATGCCATAGAAGAACCATTTTTGGTTCCACAAACTATTCAGTTAAAGGTTCTTTAAAGAACCATCTCTTTCTTAACTTTTTATAATCTGAAGAACCTTCTTTTTAACCTTCTGATCACTTCCTTTCCATAACATGCCACATCCAAATTAGATACATTCCTGTATGGTATTCCTGTAAAGTATGTGAAAAGAACACTCTGAGTTACCCTCTCACCCCAAAAGGCAAGCAAACTAAGTAGGTGAATGTTAATGTTTGACTATAGTACTAAACCTTGTTAATACAACACTAAATGATAAAAAGCTTTATTCTGACTTGCAAAAAAAAAAAAAAAGAAAAAGAAAAAATATTAATACTAAAATTAACAATGTGTTCTTTCTCTCTGCATACTCTTTAGGGATTTTTAAATGCAGATTCTATAGACTTTCAAATGTCAAAACAAGTGGTCATTTCTGTTCTGTCCAGGCAACTTTATCCTCAAGGATAATAGACGTGTTGTTGGGAGTATTTCATTGGAAGATTGGAAAATGAAAGTAAGTGCTTTATAAGGAACAGACCGTATAGGGAGGAAACATTTCTCTGGAGCTGCCTATGAGGTGAATCATGAATCAGGTTGTTCTCATACTGTTGTGTGCTCTGGTGTTTGGAGTGACTCTCACACACTCTGCAGGTAAGCTGATATCTAATGTCTTTCATTACATTTGCATATACTGGTACTATATATATATACTTGTATTATACTGTATATGTATGTATATATATATATATATATATATATATATACATACAGTACAAGTAGTAAAGCCTTTTAGTTAACATTGTTAACACGTGAGAAAATTGATTATTTTATAAAACCTTTTAAAATGGTAATTGTTGTCCAGGAAGGTTTCTGAACAAAACTTGTGTTTGAGGGCAATCTGACACACCATTACCAAACTAAGAAAATATTAAAACTTAAAAGATCAGCTGTTCATGTTTCATTAATGAAAGTATACAAATATATGAATCAAAGTATGACATTTCTAAACCTTAAATAGACTGTAATGGATAATACTGTCTGTATTGAAAAATAGCGTATCAGTTTATCTGTTGTAATACCAACAACAGAAATATTTGACCACAGAATGCATGATTGCCCAATCAGAATGAAGTATTCCAGAGAGTCACAAAATATCATGTTTGTTGATGTTATTGATGAAAGAATGTTATTCTAAAGTACATAAAGAATATGCATCATAACAAATATATCTTAATATGTGTGTGTTTGTGTGTTTTGGCCTGGGGTTTATTTTTCTGTCAATCCAATCAGTGATTTCCGGGCTTGGAACAATAGCTTTCCTGCTCTGGATCTGTTGCATAAATTAAACGTATCATAATTGTGTTGAAATAGGACAAGCAGGGGGGTCATCACAACGCTGTTTGTGCAGAGGCACATTGCTGAAAGCAGTGAAGCTCGGATGGATTCGTCAAGTTGATTTGTTCCCACCAAGTCCCTCTTGCTCGAAGACAGAGATTATGTAAGTATGCATACATCTTTATTTCTTCTAGAGATTCAATATAATTGATATAGTTAAATAATTGCAATGAAACAATTGCATTTGTTTCATCCCATGCACCCCCTTGCTGATCTTAGATTGACTCTGACTGGAAAAGGAAAGGGAAAGTTGATTAACAGGAAGTCAAAGGTGTGTTTGGATCCGGATGAGAGGCAAGGACAAAGGGTTCTGAAGGGCAAATGGTGAGATATACATTTTTGACACTACTAACTGAATGTATATGTTCATGTATTATGTTGTGTGAGAATTCAATTCTGTGCCACTGTGCTAATATTTCTAGGAGGCGGAACAAAAAGCAAAGGAACAGAGGAAGAAAAAAAAAGAATAAGAAGTTTGACGACAAGAATGGTTACTGAAATTATTCTGTTGTAATACACAAGATTTCAAAGCCATTTAGCAATAAATGTATTCTTTTCTTTATATCTATTGTTTTGTGATTTCAAACACTTCTCTGATGAAACTACAACTAATCTGGTTTTAACTGATGCCAGTGAATGTTTTATTCTGTTCAAATGAAATGATGAGTACATTGACAAACTTTTGAGCTGAAACACTGTCTTGATGAAGTATTTAATAGCTTGAGTCCACACTGTAAAAAACAAACAAACAAACAAACAAACAAAAAAACACAATTAGTTGAGACTTAAAATAATTTGTTACCCTGCTGCCTTAAAATTTTAATTTCAGTCAACTCAAATAAGTTCAGTCAACTTGAAATGTTAAGTTGTACTAAGTAACAAATTAGATATTTGTGTTTGTTAAACTTAACAGATGGGTAAGTAACCCAGCTGCCTTCAAAATTTAAGTTGAATCAACTCAAATATCTAAGTTGTCACTTAGTATAACTTAACATTTCAAGTTGAATAAACGTTTTTTTAGTTGACTGAATTTACAATTTTACGGCAGCTGGGTAACAAATTATTTTAAGTTGACTTAACAATTTTTTTTTACAGTGCCTAATTACTACTTCATTCACTGTTTAACTTTTATTAATTGCTTTTTTTACAAATCTTTCTAATCCAGATTTAATCCAAATCTGTGTGTGATGTAACCATGAAATAAAAAAAAACATGCTATTTTGGTGTTTTGTTTACTTAAAAAAATTAGTGTGAAGCAGTAAATGTGTTTGATTTAGTGCTGTCAAAATTAGCGTGTTAACGCAGGTCATTAATTTTTCCAGTTTAACGGCGTTAAAAATATTTAATGCAGTTAGCGCAGGAGCAGAGCTAGCTAACTGCTGCTTCTGTGTGTTTATTTAGTCGTTTACGACCACATCAAATAGGAGACTTTTCAGACACACACTCCAAATTCACTTCAGCTCCAGGCAAACGAATGCAGGAAATGTACAGGTGAGGAGGGAGCTTCAGTAGAACAACAGTGAACTGCCTGTATCATTTCATATTAAAGCACAAATGAAACTACGAATTTGCGTGTCAGATCCGCGTCACATTCAACAGTGGCAGCTCTTAAAGTAATAGCAGCCAAATAAGCTAATAACCCAGCTGCTGTGATGTCTGTTAATCGAAGATTAATTTAAGAATTGATCTATATTTCATTTAGTATTTTTTGTTTGATAACTTTATTCAATTTCTGTACATTTCCTACTTGCTGAAGGGCACAGGTAAATAATGGATTTATGTGATGATTGTTTTAAGTTCACTTATTACACAGCTCTGTGGAATACTTGATTCCGCGTTGGGCTGCTGATAAGCCTGTCAGGCTTTGTTATGCGATAACAACTGGCTGGATGTACATTATTCCTTACTTAAACTAGAAGTTGTTATTTTTTTAAGTCTAATAAATAATCTCTCAATTATAATGTAAAGTTGAATGGCTATAGTCAATGGTTAAATATTTAGGAGGGGGGGAACTATTTCCTAGAGACATCAGGAATATTGGTATCAGTGATACTCACCTTCAGTCATAAAAAAATAAAAACAAATGTAACAAATATTAAAAATAAAATGTGTGATTAATTAGTTATTTTTTAATTGATTAACAGCATAGTTTTATTACATAAGGATGAATCACAACAGACCTTGACTATTCAATCTCCAAATAACAAGTCCTCTCATTTTGCAGTCTAGTCTATTGCTACCTACTGATGCAGATCATAATTAACTGAAGAATTCATTACAACAAAGCAGTTTTTGTCATGCTCATACTCTGTAATAAATTACACTTTGTCACGAAAAATGAAGAAACTGCATATGAATTGAATCCTTTGTTGAGTAGGACATTCAAAAGCTGAAATTTTCTGACAGAAGATTCTGCTTCTGCAGAAAAGACCTTGGAAAATCTGCTGTTCACACACAAACACAATGTGTGCATTTATAAGAAAAGACCACAGTTTTCAGAAAATGAAAGCACAAAAGGCCACTGTAGATGTGTAACACAGTATGTAATTTTAGACGGGAAAAAAACAGTTGAAACAAAACCAACGGCACATGTTTATATCAGATGTTGCAACCCAATCAGGTTGCACAGGTAATTAAGCTCCTTCAGGATGGCACGTGGCCCTGGGCAATTAGCAGGCGATGCAGGAAACAGAAGGTCGGATGGGACCAGCGTTAGTCTAGACATGGGATGGCTGGTAGAACACTCCTCAGCTCTAGAATGCTGATTTGTACTGACATGGGGACTTGCTCACACACCTGGCAGAAGGCTCCAGGACAGACAGTGGCTCCGGCTCTCTGTCCGTGGTGGGTTCAGGTTTTAGATCCGTAGTATTAATGGCTTTGGTGAGGAACTGGATAGGCTCTTGGTCTGCATAGGTTTAAGATAAAATTTTTGGTTCCAGGGTCAACAAAATATCTTGACCCAGGAACACATCTAACTCAGCAAAATCAGGTTGTGCGGAATATCACCATGATAACATTACATATTGAAGTATTAATAAATCCCTGTAAATAAATATTTACACCTTTAATACATACCTGTGATTTTGTGGGAGGGTAGAACAGTGGTGTGCAGTGGTGTTCTGAAATGAGAAGACAAAGTTTTTTTTTCCTTCCATTTTCTTTTCTTTTCTTTTCTTTTCTTTTCTTTTCTTTTCTTTTTTTCTTTCTTTCTTTCTTTCTTTCTTTCTTTCTTTCTTTCTTTCTTTCTTTCTTTCTTTCTTTTTTTAATTAAATGTAAATTCATGTTCCAGTCACATTTTCTTGGTTAAATAAACACTACTTACACTATCAGAAAAAAAAATCTATTATATATTTTTACACTAACAGTGTAGTCAATATTTTTTTTTATTAAAGCCATGTGTGAATCTCATCATGAATCTCAGTTTAAGCATTTTACATTTATTAAAAGGCAGTAACATAATATTGTTTTTGTGAACTTATGTTCAGCTATTTTTTTTAATAGTTAACTTTTAACTCTTTTTGAATTTTTAGGTCATCAGTCATCAAAAATCTGTGGGCCTAAATACTGGTCACAGACATGGAGATTTACTTTAAAGGGGTCATATGATGTTGCTAAAAAGAACATTATTTTGTGTATTTGGTGTAATGCATTGTGTATACGTGATTAGAGGTTCAAAAAACACATTATTTTATACATACTGTACATTGTTGTTCCTCTCTGCCCTGCCTTTCTGAAACGCATTGATTTTTACAAAGCTCATCCTTCTGAAAAGTGCAGTGTGCTCTGATTAGCCTGCTTTTTGTTGTGCCAAATTCTGAACCCCGCCAGATTACTACCCCCTAGTATTGGTAGGTTTAGGGTTAGGTGCGGGGGAGGGGTTAGGATTAGGCAATCAGGTAGCGATTTCAACGAGAGGGGGTAATAATTTGGCAGCGGTCGAAAATGGGCACAACACCGGCACGATGAGACACAAACAATAAAACCCATTATAAATGAAGCATTTGTTGCATCCAGTGAGTACATGATTACTGATCTATAAAGTACTGTTTTTTTACATGTGGTGTTGCATCGCGCTGTGTAAACACAAAACCATGTCTGCATTTGTGATCTTAGAAACAACAAACAAGCACTACTCCACACTGCTCAAAACTCACGTTTAAATAGCCAGTAGGAAATTCTTTAAATATGAAACCGTACTTACAGGCTGTCAGTCAGAAGTGCCAGACTGTCCTTGCAAAGTTGGAATTGCCTCACTTTACAGTGTGCAAATTTCGTCAAGCTGATTACTCATTAAAAACTCCCACAGATCATGTCTTCATGCCATTTTAAGTCTTATGTTGACGTAACAAAGTAGTTATATCTGAGTGTGTAAGTTGTTTAGCTACTTCCTACTTTTTTAATTAGTCTTCCCATTAAGGCTATTATATTGTTAATTGGCGGAACGCCCACAAACACAAGAGGAAAAAAATGATATGTTATTTTATTGTTTGTGTATTTATTCATTTAATAAAATGTTACTTTTACATATGGAAAAAATTACCTTGTGATCTGACGCATAAGGCAAACAACTGAAAGCAATTCCTGTAAGTTAAAGGGGTATGTTGGGGGTGAAAACGCCCTGGTCCATTCCTCAAGGGAGCAATCATCTGTGTATGAGCAGAAGTCTAATGTCTGCTACATCTGTGTATTATTCATGTCTTGGTCAGACATTCTGTCAGACCTAGGGCGGGCAAAGAAAAAAGCGGACCAGAACTGCAGCACTATTACTTAAATAAACAAAACAAAATGATAATTCAAACAGGATAGGCTATTCATAGAATGTAAACACTCATAACAGTGAGCGCTAAACATAAACCACAACAGATCAAGCACTCAATGAACGGATGGTAATTTATATGAGGCAAATAATGAACAAAACAATAAACAAGTGATATAAATTAATATAGACAGACAGACAGACAGACAGATAGATAGATAGATAGATAGATAGATAGATAGATAGATAGATAGATAGATAGATAGATAGATAGATAGATAGACAGATAGATAGATACAGTACAAAACAAATAATAATACAATTATTATATCTCTTATTTTATTTATTATATATTATTATTTTATATTATTTTACATTTTATATCCGATATGACTTAATACAGTACTGTGTGACATAAACCTGATGACACAGCACCTAAAACCTAAACAAAATGATGAAACTGTCAGCACACTGCTGTTTATTTCTCAGAAACGGAGTAAAATATAGAAAGAGTAACTGGAACTCAGCTAGATCTTATCCGTCAGTAGAGCATCAAACAGGGAAATCCCAGAATGTCTCAGATACGTATAAAAATGAAGTCAGCCAGCTAATTAACTCACATTTGGTCAGCTGAGTGGCATAAGGTAAAGACCTTCAAGAGACTGAACAATGAAGACCATTGCAGTGCTAGTTTTTGTCAGTTTGGCCATTGTTGCTATTGAAGGTAAGATTGTTTTTGCTCTTTTTAATATCTCACAAACTCTCTTTCTTTCAGAGTGATCATTTCCTTCATTTGTTTCTATCATCCTCCAGGGAAGCCCGGGATTGGAATCCAAAGATGTTTGTGTGCTGGTGCTGGTCTCAAAATGGTGAACCCAAATCTGATTGAGAAAGTTGAAATTCACCCTAATAGTCCATCCTGTGGACATGTGGAAGTTGTGTAAGTACATAATCATTTGTAATTGAATTTAAGACATTATCAATCTATATGCTCTTTAAATAACCTGATTGTGTGTCTGAACAGTGTCACTCTGAAGAATGGTAAAGGACGAAGATGCTTAAACCCAGAGTCAAAGTTTACCAAGTATATAACTGAGAAGATTGAAAAAAGGACCAGGTGAGTCTTATCAATGACATTACACATTATAATGAAGACTTGAGCTTCATATTTTTCATATGTTAAAAATAAAAAAGGATAATGGAGTAATGTTTATCTATGTTTCTTCTGTTTAGGAGTGCTTAGCAAAATGCGTGAAGTGTTTCAACTGCGATTTCAAGTGTGAAACTTGAGTCCACTGTGGGCATTAAAAAGCTGTATTGAGTCTTTCTGATATTATAATAAAGTATTTTATGTATTATGTTTACACATTATTTTATGAGTACTTTATTTAAGAAAAATGTTGTATGTTATTCTGTTTATGTCTGTTGTTTAATGTCAGAGGAAAGTAATAAAGTCTTGTGAAGGTTTCATAACTTTTGGTCTTTGTTATTGGTTCCTGAATAAATATTAGTTATGTTAAATATACATGCTTCTGTGTGTGCAAGTGTGTTTGGACTTTAAGAGCAAACAGGACATCAAGAAAGAACTTTTTTCTCATATCTTTTAGCATTTTGAAATACTATTTTATATATTATTTTGAAATAGAAAGAATATAAGTACAGCAAAAACGCCATATTAATATAGCACCATCCTAAAACCAAAGTTAAATGAGAAGTTCACTTCCAGAACAAAGATTCACATGTAATGTACTCAGCCCCTTGTCATCCAAGATGTTCACGTCTTTCTTTCTTCAATTATGTTTTTTGAGGGAAACATTTCAGCATTTTTCTCCATATAGTGGACTTCTATGGTGTTGTTCGAACTTCAAAAGGTGGCTTCAAACAATCCAAATGTGGTTTTAAATGATCCCAGCCAAGGAAGGAGTGTATTATCTAGTGAAACGATTTGTTATTTTCATAAAAATAATACAATTTATATACTTTTTAATCTCAAATGCTCATCTTGTCTTGCTCTGCCTGAACTCTAGGTTTTTTTTTGGTTCATGACAGTTAGGGTATGTTGAAAAACTCCCATCTCTGTTCTCCCTCAACTTCAAAATTGCCCTAAATCGCTGTTTTACCTTTTTTGTTAAGGGTGTTTGATCTACAAGTCAAGTCAAGTCAAGCTTTATTGTCATTCCGCTACATGTGTGGACATACAGTGGAACGAAATGTCGTGTCTCGCAGGACCACGGTGCTACATAAATAAACATAAATATGAACATAAATACACTAGACATAGAAACAATTTTTTAAACCTATACATGTAACTATACATATACTATAAATAACTGACTATACATACACATAACCTAAGACAGACTATACAAGTAGTTTACATAATAACTGTGCATGATAATCTTCTTTGAATATTCACTTTGCAAAGACTGGGTCTGTACTTCTGCAGCGATGTAGGATGATTTTGAAATACAATACACATAATTCAGGCAGAGCAAGACAAGACGAGCGTTTGAGATTAAAAAGTATATAAATTGTATTATTTTTATGAAAATAACTGATCGTTTTGCTAGATAAGACCCTTCTTCCTTGGCTGGGATCATTTACAACCACATTTGGGATCGCTTGAAGCTGCATTTAAACTGTATTTTGGAAGTTCAAAATCAGGGCACTGTAGCAGTCCATTATATGCAGAAAAATGCTGAAATGTTTTCCTTAAAAAACATAATTTCTTTACGACTGAAGAAAGAAAGACATGAACATCTTGGATGACAAGTGGGTAAGTACATCATCTGTAAATTTTTGTTCTGGACATGGACTTCTCCTTTAAGACAACACGAAACAGCAAGGGCAGCTAAAAAAGTCCCCATATCGATGTAAGGGAAAATACCTCAAGACCACAGAGAAAGGGTGAACACATGAGCTATCAAACAAATGCCATGAGTAGGGCACAAAAACAGAACTGTAAATAAGTTTTCACTTGAGTCTGTGGGAGCACATTCACCGGTCACAGAAACTGAAAAAAATCTAAATTTAGGACCTACAGGAGACTCTTTCAAAACTTCTTTTAACATCCCACAGTGTCTTCAATTCACAGCTCGTCAGGGTCAAAGATGTTTGACTAGGATGTCTATTGTATAAAATGCAATCTCATGAGAAAATGTAGCTCTTATGTTTTGGCAAAACACATGAACAAAAAATCAAGACAATGCATTTGTAGCTTATAAGCATATAAAACAGACTGGGTTCATATATATTAATCATACTAAACACAGCCTGTAGATGATGTGATAGAAATAGAACATTTAACAATCAGCACTAGTGTACTAGATGTATATGTACACTTCACCTACTTGTTCACAAAACATCTTTAATCTTTATTTGTGTGCTGGTCTTTTGCTTGTGCATTAGAAATGCAACAAAAAAGATCCAAGTAAACCATTTGTTCAGGACATCAGTGTCTGTATGAGTTTGCATAAGCGTGAGCTTCTTATTAAAATTCTATTTTGTACACAGAGGTAGTGAAAACTGATGATGACTGATTCTGTTTCTCTGAAAACAGAAGTTGGTTCAAGTTTGACGTGATGTCACTGATTTTCATCATCACCATAACACTGGTCATTTCACAATCCAAAATATTGCAATTTAAACATTTAAAGAGTGTAGTTATTGTGCAGACAGGTGTTACATTTGGTTGCCACATTTATCTTGGGCTGCAAAGATCAAAAAAGCAATTATATTTCATCGTCACTGGCCAGAATAATGTTTACACAACAAAGCACAAGAGAAAGCCTTGAATCAAAGCATTTCAAAGAAATGGGAAATCAAAACTGCTGTACTTGTGAAATTGAAACCAGGAACTGCACCCTGCACTGTACCACTGTACCACTGTCCAACGGCTATATAAACACTGAAGCTGCAGTGTCTTAATCGTCAAATTGACAATCACCAAAACCCTAAAAACAATGAAGACTGCTGCAGTTTTTGTTTTTCTTGCCTGCATACTTGCAATGGAAGTAGAGGGTGAGTGCTGCCTATTAAGACCTATAATTTAATATTTATTATATCTTATATAATCTCTTATAACTAGTAGTTTGTTATCATGCTGTTCTGCAGCTAAAACATTTTCATCTTTCTTCCAGGGCAGAACAAGTTTCACAAAGGCAGGTGCCTCTGTGCTGACAAAGGAGTCGATGTGGTTTTACCGAAGAACATTGAGAAGTTTGAAATCATCCCTCCGAGTCCGTCTTGTGGAAAACAGGAGATTATGTAAGGACAACAAGATATTTACGCATTAATGTCATGTTGCTGTCTTAAACACCTTCAGCTCATCTTTCCTTTTTTATTTCCAGTGTCACTCTGAAGAGCACAGAGCGGAAATGCTTGAATCCAGAGTCTAAATTCACCCAGAATTTTATCAAGAGGGCTCTTGAAAAGATATGAGTGTAACATTGTTTTTGTTTCTTTGACCTACTGAAATAAATTATATTAAGAAATCATTTAAATATTAATATATAATGAACAATTTCTGATCTTTACAGGGCCCAGCAGTAGATACTCAGCATGAATCCAGATTATCTGCTGTGTTATAATGCCACTGAAGAACATCCTGATACCAATGAAATCAGACACTGTGTGACCTCTAGTTTACAGTTTGCATACATTGCATATGTCCGACTAGTTTAAAATGTTGAGTAGTGTAAATATTTTCTGCTTGTTAACTTATGCAGCTGACTGTGTAGTAGTAGTATAAAATATTTAATTCTTTTTTTCATTTTCTGTATATTCTTTTTACCTGCATTTGTAAAATGAATAAACACTGTTGTTGCAAATTTATTATTATATTGTCCATCTGTGTCCACTATGTTATCAAATAAAAGTTTTTTTCTTCCATAAATTAATGGTCTCTGTCAGTTCTTAGTGCAAAAACTGAATTATCCACTGTACATGCCAATATAGGGTAAGAATATTCAGCATATTTTAGCAAAAAGGACAAGGATGCACCTTCAAGAGATGGAAACATGCTCTAATTTAGTTTTTAAAGCACTGAAAATTTGAAAATCAAAGAAGGCTATCAAAGGGGTGGATTCTCGAATCCATTGCTGCTTCAATATATATCCTTTCGAGTGGTTTGTTAAGTTGTTATTTAATATTATTCTTTGAAATATTGTTTCAAATTATTTGAATTCTTTGAAAATGTTTTAAAAGACTTTAAAACATACATGTACCCTTCTGTCTTACTATAACAGCTTAGATCACAAAGGTAATTTATTTTATTCTACATCTTTAAACATTAGAAAATAATGTTGAATATTGCATGAAACCTCTAGGTGGGAAAAGGCACTTCATATCTGGATGTTTGGGGAAAGTTTCTGATTATTTGAAGAATTTGCGTATTCTCTATGTGTATGAAAATCAGAATCAGAATTAGTTTTATTCGCCAAATGTGTGCAAACACACAAGGAATTTGTTGTGTTTTTTTAAGGTGCTCCTGGTACATACATGCATACATACATATCTGACGTAAGAACAGAAAAACATTTAAATAAAAACTAATAAAATAATAATGTGTATGAATCTGGAACAGAAGATTTATGTAAAGATTTGTGCATTATTTACTCTATATACAGCTGTATAAATAAAAGAGATGCACATATGTATTTACATAATAATACTAGAGAAAGAGGCAATAATTAGATATGGAGAAAAATTACAGAAATGAATTGCAGAACACAGGTAATGATTCATGTTTTAGCTGTTTAAGCTGGAAATGGCATGGGGGAAAAAACCTTTTTTATGCCTAGATGTTCTAGTGCTCAGAGATCTGTAGCGTCCGCCTGAGGGGAGAAGTGCAAACAGGTTGTGTCCGGGGTGAGAGGGGTGTTCGATGATGTTTCCTGCCCCTTTCCTCATTATGGAGATGTACAAGTCCTGAAGGTTGGGCAGGTGCACACCAATGATCCTTTCTGCTGTCCTAACAGTCTGTTGCAGTCTTCTTATATCTGATTTGCTGGCTGCACCAAACCAGACATTTATAGAAGAGCACAGAACTGACTCAATAACAGCTGAGTAAAACTGTGTCATCAGTGCCTGTGGTAGATTGAACTTTTTCAGTTGACGACAGACTTTTTTTTACAATGGAGTAAATGTGAATGTCCCACTTCAGTACCGGGGAGATGTAAGTTATAGGAACAGTGCTGTTCCTGATGGTGAGAGGGGGGAGTGCAAGACGGAATACGCATATGGATATTTTCCGTCACCCTGGTGCATGGGTGGCAGATATATGTCTTGGGAGCAACATGTTGTGTGTGACCTCTGATCACTTAAATAACCTTGGGAGATATGCTTTTAAACTTTATGTACATCTGTTAAGATTTTGCTTGTTTGTCCATGATTTAGCCAATCAGAATCCATTTTACCTATAAGTAATGACATAGTTAGTGACCTTTGTTACAGTATAACTACTGTTGTATTGGGAGTGTAGGCAGAGTGGCCTCAATCGAGAGTGTTGAAGCTGACTTCTGCTGATGGAAAAAAAAAAACCTTAAGTAATTCAGTCTGCAATTAATTGTTTTTCTGACTTGTGGTCTTCCTTCATCATACTTGGTCCTTGGGTTTAACTGTAAATTCCCCTACACTATCTTGGACCAATAGGGTAAGATGACCTTGTTTTTCAGACATGTAGACTCCTGAGGTAAACATACTTAATATTATTATTATAACAATAAATTTGGCCAATATACAGTACTGTGCAAAAGTCTTAGCCCACTAGTATTTTCCACCAGCTAAAAAATGGTTTAAAGTAAGTTATTTCTATCTTTTGCTGTAGTGTGTCAGTAGGAAATATCAGTTTACATTTCCAAACATTTTGCCATTATTTGTAATGATCCATTGAGATTTCTGACAACAGCCAGTGCTCCACACAGAGATCTGATCTCACTATCATCATGTCTGTCTGGAATGACATGAAGAAACTGAAGAAACTGAAACAGACTAAATGCTGAAGAACTGTGACAACGTCTCCAATATGCCTCAAGAAAGCTCCCTGAAAAGCTATGCGCTTTAAACGCAGCTACTTTAAAACGCAAAGGATGGTTGATTGTTGATTTAATTCAGTTAATATAAGTTAATTGATAAATAAAATCTATTTGTGACATTATTTCTGACAGCATCCTCATTTTACAGCAAGATTTTACAAGTGCCTAAAACGTTTGTCCCATCATGCACTGATGCATGAATAGTTGTATTAACAATTTGCTTTCGAGTTGTATTAACGCTGTTTTATTGTTGCTTTTGTTGTTAGGTTTAGTAATTTACGGTTTTGTGACATCTGGATTTACACAAATGACATACTCAATCACTATACACTGACTGTTACTGTCATTGTGTATGGTGTATATAGTACTGAGGTCTGTGTGTTAATTTGGGTAAGAATTATATTGAGTGGACATATTAAAAGGATAATAAGATGTCTATCTGCTTACTTACTGTTTGTAAGTAAACCACATGCTTTTTTAGTATGCTTTTTTCAAGTGCTACAATGTTTTTTAGTAAATCTTACGTTTTTTTCAGTATGTATGTCAGCATCTTTTTACCATCAGATGTTACAAATATTTTTTAGACTGGCTCTAAAAAATAAAAAGAGGTAGTGAAACCAACTGACCATCTTCCAGAAAATACACCTTTTGTCCCACATCCTTTTCTTAACAGCTACACAAATAAATTCAACATCCACAAGCACACCAGAAAAACCAAAAGATCCCAGCCACACTTTGTGATGATGGAAATGAGTCATTATTATTATTTTTACAAGTGTAAATGCGTTTTGACAATTTAGTGTAATTATCACACACTGTAAAAAAAAAAAAAAAAAAAAAAAAAAACACAATTTGTTGAGTCAGCATAAAATAATTTGTTACCCTGCTGCCTTAAAATTTTAAGTTCAGTCAACTAAAATAAGTTTAGTCAACTTGAAATGTTAAGTTGTACTAAGTAACAACTTAGATATTTGTGTTTGCTAAACTTAACAGATGGGTAAGTAACCCAGCTGTCTTAAAATTTTAAGTTGATTGTCAAGTTGTCACTTTGTATAATTTAACATTTCAAGCTGAATAATTTTTTTTTTAGTTGACTGAACTTAAAATTTTAAGGCAGCCAGGTTACAAATTATTTTAAGTTGACTTAACAAATTGTTTTTGCACACAGTGACAAGTTTTGTTTATGCAAACCAGTGAGAAAAAAAGTGAAACAAACTGCCAGAGCATATAAAAAGTAATAATATAATACAAACATAGTGCAGACATACATATAAATTAATATAATATAATATAATATAATATAATATAATATAATATAATATAATATAATATTAAATATAACACTAATAGTAAAGAGCAGACTAGAAAAGATATAAATGGAGAATATACAATAAAATCAAAATGGAATACTATATACTTTAATTTCCAAAGTAAGAAGGCAAGGAATACAAATGTTAACATACTGAGTTAACATACTGAGTTTGAGGAAAACTAACTCCACAACAAAACAAAATATGAATTGACCTATATATATATATATATATATATATATATATATATATATATATATATATATGGTTTAATAGACACTGCTTCATTATTTATTATTTATTTTTTATTTATTTACTCATTTAATGGAAAAAAGACTATAATAAAAGAGAAACTTGTATATTATATATTATTATATATTATATAGTGCATATATACTGTGTTTCAGAAATATGTAGCAGTTGAAGTGGTATTTCCAGATTTTACAAAAAGTTTACAGTTTTAAGTTTTTCACAGTTTCAGTTTCAGTTTTGCTTTTATTTTCATCAGCATAATTATCATTAGCTGCTTTCAACACAAAGTCTGGTAAGAGAGTCTATATAAAGAAAAAGGGTAGTGAAAACACTTGATGATATTCCTGTGAAATAAGAAGTTTTGTCTAATGAACTGATTTGTGGTTTATGTATTAAACTGTTTGCTATTTCAACATTTGAACTCTCATAATCACTGAATTTCATCATTAGAAAATTTTTATCACTGACATTTTTAATAATCTGCAAACAAATGTTACTTGCTTTACATTAAGTGTTGCTCATGCCATAAAAATATATGGCAAACCCAGACATTTATTTTTTAGATTGGTTTATGCCAGCTTATCCTCAAACCTATCTGGCTTACCAAGCAAATCTCATTTGAAAAACATGCCTCAGGAGTGCTTAGAAAATAACTGTAAATAATTTAGACTGGACCAAAAAAAAAAAAAAAAAAAAAAAAAAAAATTTATGGCCAATATATGTCAACATATTTTAAGACTTAAAGCTTTAAAAAAAAGAGGTAGTGAAAGCAACTGACCATCTTCCACAGAATATTCACCTCCTGGTTTGTGGTTTCCTAACGCCTTCACAAATAAACCCAGAAGATCCCAACCGCACTTTGTGGTGATAGAGACGGGTCATTATTCATTTTTTAATTTCACAGTCCAAAAATGACTATAACAGAACTTGCATTTAATAGGTAAAGGTAAATGTTTGTAAATTTTAGCAGCTTGCTAAAAAAAATGGTCACACTTTATTTTAAGGTCCAATTCTCACTATTAACAAACCATTAACTATAACTTTTGCCTCAACAAACAACTAATTTGCTGGTTATTAGTAGTTTGTAAGGTAGTTGTTAATTTTAGGTATTGGGTAGGATTACATAAAATATAGTCATGTAGAGTATGTGCCTTATAAGTAATAATAAATAGCCAATATGTTATAAATAGGTATGTTAATAAGCAACTATAGTTGCTTATTAATGAAAATTTCCTTTAATGATGACCAGCAGCTAAGAAGAGTTAAGTCTGGTTAGGACTTGGATGGGAGACTCTCTGAAAATTAAGAAAAAAAATCTGCAAAAAAAAAAAAAAAAAAAAACAAATAATGTCCTAGCAAAAAAGAGTGTTGGTGGTTGAGGGGAGTGGGTGATTAAGAATGACATAAAACTTAATTATCAAGAAAGCTGATTTAGCTGAAGTAGGACCACATTTACATCCAATCGGTAAATGAAACAAAGTGTAGATACAAACTACTAAATCAGCATGTTTTAGTCAGACTGAATACATAGAAATTGTTGGTGGTTACTTGGGTGCCTGTCGATGTGTATCCGTGTTTTACCTGCACAGACATTTTCTCTTCCAAACAGTCATTAGCGTTAAAATGATTGCAAAAGATTGTGTTAATAAATAGGTTTAATGAGCATTTTCTATATTTCTGTGTATTGTTAGCTTAATTTATACACAAAATGTATACAACAACTGGTCATGTGTTTAAAAACAGACAATGTTTTAAAAAAAATCGGAAATGTTTTAGTCCAATATTACTCCCACCAAATCATAATTCACACAAATATTCTAGTCTAATTAAGCGCAATTTTATTCCTCATTCATGAAAAGTTACACAAAGGTGCCCTAAGACAAGGCTTCTCTCCATAAGGTTTAAGGACGGTGTTTCCGAGAAATCGCAATCACAATCACAAACAGAAAAACAAGAGGAAGCTGGAGTATTGAAACCAAAAATGAGAAGTAGAACTGAGGGGAAACTCTGATCCTACAGTATTTAAATGAACTCCTGAAGTCCTTCAGTCACAGTGTCACTGACCCAGACACAACACAAGCTCAGCTCAACCAGAACAACAAGACAATGAAGACTATTGCAGCTTTTGCTCTTCTCGCCTGCCTGATCGCTGTAGGGGTAAAAGGTGAGTTTGAGCTCTGAGAATTGCAGATCAAGAGCATTCAGCTTAACTTTACACTGTGTATTTGTTTATGGTGATGTTCTGCAGCTAATAGACTATAATGAAATACATGATATTTCTCTTCCAGGACAGGACAGGTCTTCAAAGGGCAGGTGCTTGTGTGTAGACAAAGGTGTAAACATGGTTTTATTGAAGAACATTGAGAAGGTTGAAATCTTCCCTCCAAGTCCATCTTGTCACAAACATGAGATTGTGTAAGCATAGCCTACTTTTGTATACATTCATTCATTTTTATCTTCAATTAATTCATCAACTATCCCGAATAAGACTCAGCTCATTGCTTTTGTTTATTTCACAGTGTCACTCTGAAGAATGGTGCAGGACGCAAATGCATGAATCCAGAGTCAAAATTCACTAAAAATGTCATCATAAAGGCTCTTGAAAAGAGGTGAGAATGTCTACTTTGAGTATATTTACTCATACTTCACATACATATTCAATGCAAAAAATGTATGAATTAATGGGAAAATGAGTTAAATGTAAACTGTATCTGATCTTCACAGGACCCAGCAGACTGTCCCACACACCACAACTGTTTCTGTGCCACTGAAGAGCACCATGACATCATCATCATCACCAACATCCTTCAAATGACTTCAAAGACATCAAATGTATTAATATTCTGCCGAATAAGTTGTTCAATTAAGGGGGGACTTTGAAACTAAGCTGATTAAATTATTATTTATATGACTGCTGGGTTGTTTCACAAATGTGTTTTCATAAGATCACTGAATAATGTGTCATATGTACAGTCTTTTTATAGTTTGCTGTATGGTTGTATTTTCATTGTCCACAAAGATGTAAAATAAAGCTTTTTTCAATCTATGAATTTGTATTTTGACCTCCTTCAGACTAGTTTTTGCATTATGATATACTGAGAGAAAATACATATGATACTCCATTTACAATAGGTCTGTAATGGAAAAATTCAATAAAGCTTTAAACAGTGTCTCAGTTATAAGCAGCTATTTTTGGCAGATCTGGCTGGTAGAAAGACTTTTGCCAATGAAAACTAATGTAGATTGCCACTGCAGTGGATAAATCAATCTACTAAAAATTACATACAATCTACATTTTAGTCACCATGATTTTGCCAATAAGACATGGATCAACATTACTGTCCAAAAATATAGACTTAACCCAATCCCTACTCCTAAATCTAACCCTATCCATAATTTATTCCTAAAATCAGAGGGAAATGATAGCTGATTAACAAGGGTGTAGAAGCATCTAACTCTGATCGTAAGCCTAAAACTGACATTTCCTGAAAAGTTATCCCTCAGCTGTGATTGGTTGATTGAAATGTTGTTCCAGGATCAACAAGGATGTTGAATCAGGAACATGTTGTACTTGGTGAAATCATGTTCACCTTACATTCACATAATGAATTTAAACAAAATCTAGGCAACTAATTCCAACTGTGATCAGAAGAAGCTGTTAAAAAACATTAAACAGCCTTAAACTTTTAAATGTGGGAACTTCTGCTCTGACTATTGTTAGTTGCCTCATCATTATTAATAGAAAGAGTTTAAACAAATGAGTCTCTCCTGAAAAAGGAAGAGAGGAGGAGGTCACTCATTCTCTGCAAACAGATCGTCATCTATATCTATATCTAATCTATAGATAGATAGATAGATAGATAGATAGATAGACTGTTGTTCAGAAGTTTAGGATCAGTAAGTTTTTTTATATTTTTCAAAGAAATCTATATGCTTATAAAAGTTTTTCCTATATTGATGTCATTTGTGCATGTCAGCATTTCCAAATTTTAATAAATCACTGTTTAAATTAAAACATGTATTGTAAAGTAAAAGGGTAGTGAGAGCCACTAACCACTGACCTCTATCACACTTTATTTTTAAAAAGAAGTGTTGGTCTAGTTAATGTACTAGTTTGTGGTTCACTTCACCACACTGTGATTCAGCTGTTTGCACAAGGCCACAGAACAACAACAGCACAAAGTATACAATGTCTCAATAAAAAAGGAATTATTATTGAGTGACATACACTTTAGATACTGTCACACCCCTGTGGACTGTTTTGTGTGTTTTCCCCCATGTAAGCCCTTATTTGGTTTTTCCTGTTCCGTTTCTAATTATGATGTCACTGTTTGATTGTTTTCACCTGTCCTCCCCTGATTAGTCTGTGTATATAAGTTTGGTTGTGTTCTACATCTGATTGTCGGTTCTTGAAGTCTTTTACGTTGTGTTTGCATTTGTTTTCCCTGCTGTTCCTGTTCCCTGTGGATTATATTAATAAAACCCTATGTTTTGGATCTCCTCATTCCTACTCCTCATTCCTCGCACACGACGACGCCGTGACAGATACAACATTGTTAGTTACTTTTGACTATTATTCATCGGCTAAGATAAATGGTTTGAAACTAAGCCACAGCAGATTCAAATGTCTCATGTCTCTGTGGAGTGTTGCACTCATGAATGAGTAGTTGACAGGAACATTTCTAGCATTTCTTTCTGTACTGGGCATAGTAACCCCATCAAAAACATGTCCTCATTTTTGATACTCTTTTATATACTACTGGATGGATATAAATTGTCTTTACCTGTAGTACAGACTCGTTCACAAGCTGCACACAATAAAGAGCTGCTTTATAGCTGACAAAGTGTTTTTTATTATTTTTTTTATTTTTTTTACAAAGGATTGTAGGTAAAAATTCACCTTATCCTGCCACTCTTTTTGAAAGGTTCTTTGGGGAACCAAAACTGGTTCTTTTATGGCATTGCTGTAAAAAAAACCCTTTTGGAACCTTTGTGTACATAAATGAAAATGATTCTTAGGTTGGTGTGGAGTCATCTCCATTGTCTGATATTTTACTAGAGCACCGTGGCATTTCAACGAGGTTTGTGCAACAGTAAAAACACTTGTTTTGTACCCGAATGTATTGTTTTTTGAACAAAACTATTGCAAAGTGGTTCAGTGACTCACCTGGTGCAATGTTACCTGTTCTTTATAAAGAATCACCAGCAATCCCCACTAATACTGACAGTCTGTCTGTAAATTCATAATAAAAAATGTGCATGAAATTACACAATATCCCAGTATAATTAAGTGAAATTTTGTTCCTTATTCATGGAAAGTTACACTAAGGGTGCCCTAAGACAAGGCTTCTCTCCATGTGGGTCAAAGACAGTGTTTCTGAGAAATCACAATAAAAAAAAAAAAAGAGGAGGCTGGAGAATTGAAACTTAAAATGAGAAGTAGAACTGAGGGGAAACCCTGATCCTACAGTATTTAAATGAACTCCTGAAGTCCTTCAGTCATAATCTCACTGACCCAGACACAACACAAGCTCAGCTCAACCAGAACAACAAGACAATGAAGACTATTGCAGCTTTTGTTCTTCTCGCCTGCCTGATCGCTGTAGGGGTAAAAGGTGAGTTTGACCTTTGAGAATTACAGATCAAGACCATCCAGCATATCTTTACAATGTGTATTTGTTTATGGTGATATTCTGCAGCTAATAGACTCTAATGAAATATATAACATTTCTCTTCCAGGACAGGACAGGTCTTCAAAGGGCAGGTGCTTGTGTGCAGACAAAGGTGCAAACATGGTTTTAATGAAGAACATTGAGAAGGTTGAAATCTTCCCTCCAAGTTCATCTTGTCACAAACATGAAATTATGTAAGCATAGCCTTCTTTTGTATAAATTCATTTATTTTAATTTTCAATCAATTCATCAACTGTTATACTATCCCAAGTAAGATTCAGCTCATTGCTTTTGTTCATTCACAGTGTCACTCTGAAGAATGGTGCAGGACGCAAATGCATGAATCCAGAGTCAAAATTCACTCAAAATGTCATCATAAAGACTCTTGAAAAGAGGTGAGAATGTCTGCTTTAAATATATTTACTCATGCTTCACATACATTTTCAATGTAAAGATGTAGATTTATGTGGCAGAGAGAGACTTACAGCAATTTATAAAAAATGAATTAATAAATTGGAAAATAGACTAAATGTAAACTATTTCTGATCTTCACAGGACTCAGCAGACTGTCCCACACAGTCCAACTGTCTCTGTGCCGCTGAAGAACACCATGACATCATCATCATCATCATCATCACCAACATCCTTCAAATGACTTCATAGACCTGTATTAATATTCTGTGTAAAATGTTGGAGTTCAATTTAAGGGGTAAAAACTTTAAAACTAAAACTATTTCCTGGGTTGTTTTCACAAATGTATTTTCATAAGATCACTGATCAGTGTGTCATATGTACAGGCTTTTTATAATTTGCTGTTTGATTGTATTTCATTGTCCACAAAGATGTCAAATAAACCTTATTTTTAATCTATAAATTTCGTCTTCTTGTTCCATGAAGATATTTTGTACATTTCCTACTGTAAATATATCAAAACTTAATTTTTGATTAGTATTATGCATTGTGAAGAACTTAATTTGGACAACTTTAAAGGCATTTTTTTTTAGAATTTAGATTTTTTTAATTCACCCTCAGATTCCAGTTTTTACAGATTTCACAAATATTGTCCTATCCTAACAAATCATACATCAGTGGAAAGCTTATTTATTCAGCTTTCAGATTAAATATAAATCTCAATTTTAAGAAAAATTGACCCTTATGACCCTAATGGTTTTGTGGCCCAGGGTCACATATGATACTCCATTTACAATAAGCAACAGTCCCATGGACATCTAAAACAGAAGGTTTGGGATGGGAAGCTCAATAAAGCTTTAAAGACTGCTACTATTGTAAACAGTGTCTCAGTTATAACCAGCTGTTGTTGACTGATCTGGATGGTATAAAAACTTTTGCCAGTGCAAACTAATGTAAATTACCACTGCACTGGATAAATCAATCTATTAAAAATGACATACAAGCTACATTTCTGTCCTACATAATGAATTTAAACAAAATGTAGACAGCAATTTCCAACTGTGATCAGGCTAAAAAAAAAAAAAACTTAAATATCTTAAATGTGGGAACTTCTGCTCTGACGTCATTAACGATGAGGCAATTAACAATAGTCAGAGCAGAGGTTCCCACATTTAAGAAGTTTAAGGCTTTTTAACAGCTTCTTCTAATCACAATTGAAATAGCTGCCTAGATTTTGTTTTAATTCATTATGTGGGACAGAAATGAAGCTTGTATGTCATTTTCAGTTGATTAATTTATCCAGTGCAGTGGTAATCTACATTAGTTTTCATTGGCAAATGTCTTTATACCAGCCAGATCAGTCAGAAATAGCGGCTTATAACTGAGACACTGTTTAAAAAAAGCTTTTTGAGTTTTCCCATCCCAGACCTCATGTTTTAGATGCTCATGGGACTGATGTTTGTTATGAAAAGAGTATCATATGTATTTTTCTCTCAGAATATCATAATGCAAAAACTACTCTGAAAGAAGTCAGGGTTTCTGTATCTGTACACAAACACACATACCTGCCGTTTAGAAGTTCAGGATCAATAAAAAAAGGTTTCTTAAGTTCATTGAGGCTGATCAAAAATACAGAAAAAAACGCAATTTAAATTAGTTCTTTTGTATGTTAATATATTATAAATTGTAATTTATTCCTGTGATGGCATGCTGGATTTTCAGCATCATTACTCCATTCTTCAATATCCCATGATCCTTCAGAAATCACTCTAATATGTTGATATATTATCAATTTAGGAAACAGCTGTGCTGCTTAATATTTTTTTGGAAACTGTGATACTAACTGATTTCTGTTTTGAATAAATGTGTTTTTTTTTTTTTGTTGTTGTTGTTTTACTTTTTAATTATCAAAGAATCCTGAAAAATGTATTACATGTTTCAAAAAATATTAAGCTGCACAACTGTTTCCAAGATTGTTAATAAATCAGCATATTAGAATGATTTATGAAGGATCATTGTGACACAGAAGACTGGAGAAATGGCTGGAGAAATGAATGATCAAAATTCAGCTTAGCATCACAGGACAAAATAATATTTTGTTATTATACTATAAAATTATATTATATACAAACATTTATTTACAATTTTAATAATATTTCACAATATTATTGTTTTTTCTGTATTTTTGATCAAATAAATGCAGTCTTAGTGAGCATATAAGAGACTTTTTAAAGATAAACATTAAAAATCTTACTGATCCTAAACTTTTGAACAGCAGTGTATATAAATTCTCTATATACTCTATTGATATGCCTGAAAAAAAAATATTTTACATGAATTTTGTCCCATATTGATGTCATTTGTGCATGTCAGCACTTCCAAATTTCAATAAATCACTTTTTTTTATCAGACTTCAAATTAGAACATGCAATGTAAAGTAAGCGGTGAGTGAGAGCCACTAACCACTGACCTCCATTAAGCCGTATTTTTAAAAGAAGTGTTGGTCTGTGTACTGTACTCTGTGGTTTCAATCACCACACGGTGATTCAGCTGTCTGCACAAGCAGTGTTTCATGACTTTGTGAAAGAGTAGTTGACACTGGGCACAGTACCCCATCAAAATTGAGTGCCCAAATTTTGATACTCTTTTTTTATACTATACATCAAATGGATATAAATTGTTTTTACCTATAGCACAGAGTTGTTCATAAGCTGAGCGCACAATAAAGAGCTGCTTCACAGCTGAAAACGATAGAAGGTTTGTTTCCTACAAAGGATTTATAGGTAAAAATTCATCTCATCCTGCTAATCCTTTTCTTTTCTGCCTTATAAAACATCTTGTTACTAACCATTTCAGACCTTTACAATACATTGTGCCTGAATGTATTGTTTTTTAACAAATGTCTTGAAAATTGGCTCTCTTGCTTGTCACCACGCCACCTACTGGTGCAATCTCACCTGCATAAAGAGAAATCTACACAGATGTTTACATTGACTGACAGTCTGCCCGTAAATTCAACTTTTTTATGTATGTTATGTTTTATTGGCCTAATGCTTTTCTTCACAATAATAGTCTAATACTGACAAATGAAAATGATCATTCAAATGACTCCTTCCTCATTCTTGGAAAGGTCAAGTCTGCTACTCTGCTAAGCAGTGTTGAGTCTGGTTAGGACTTGGATGGCAGACCAATAATGTCCTAGCAGATAGGGGTGTCGATGGGAGTGGGTGATTAAGAATGATATAAATCTTAATTATCGATAAAGCTGATTTCAGTAAAAAGTATGACCACATTTACATCCAGCTGGTAATCAGTCAGAAATGAAACAAACCCTAGCTTCAAAGTGTAGCTATAAACAACTAAATCAGCAGGATTCAGTCAGATTGAATGCATAGAAATTGTTGGTTGTTACTAGGGTGCCTGTCACTGTGTATCTGTGTTTTACCAGCACAGACTTTTCCTTTAAACAATCAGTCATTAAAAATAAAATTATTGCAAAAAAATATGCTAATAAATAGGTTCAATGCTCCTTTTTTATATTTTTGTGTATTGTTGGTCAGGTGGTCATGTGTTTAAAAACAGACAATAAAAATATTCAATCAAATAAAATGCTTTAAAAATATCTGAAATGCGCCAAGAGTTTTTCACTTTCAATGTTTTAGTCCAGTATTACTCCCATCAAATCATAATTCACACAAATATCCCAGTCTAAACAAGCAAAATTTCCTTCCTCATTCATGGAAAGTTACACTAAGGGTGCCCTAAGACAAGGCTTCTCTCCATAAGGTTTAAGGACAGTGCTTCAGAGAAATCGCAATAGAAAGAGAAAAACGAGAGGAAGCTGGAGTATTGAAACCTAAAATGAGAAGTAGAACTGAGGGAAAAACCCTGATCCTACAGTATTTAAATGAACTTCTGAAGTCCTTCAGTCACAGTCTCACTGACCCAGACACAACACAAGCTCAGCTCACCCAGAACAACAAGACAATGAAGACTATTGCAGCTTTTGTTCTTCTCGCCTGCCTGATCGCTGTAGGGGTAAAAGGTGAGTTTGAGCTCTGAGAATTGCAGATAATAAGCATCCAGCATATCTTTACAATGTGTATTTGTTTATGGTGATGTTCTGCAGCTAATAGACTCTAATGAAATATATGATATTTCTCTTCCAGGACAGGACAGGTCTTCAAAGGGCAGGTGCTTGTGTGCAGACAAAGGTGTAAACATGGTTTTAGTGAAGAACATTGAGAAGGTTGAAATCTTCCCTCCAAGTCCATCTTGTCACAAACATGAAATTATGTAAGCATAGCCTATTTGTATACCTTTATTAATTTTCGCTTTCAGTTAATTCATCAACTACAAAACTATCGTGAGTAAGATTCAGCTCATTGCTTTTGTTCATTCACAGTGTCACTCTGAAGAATGGTGCAGGACGCAAATGCATGAA
Organism: Labeo rohita; assembly: GCF_022985175.1. Taxonomy (NCBI): domain Eukaryota; kingdom Metazoa; phylum Chordata; class Actinopteri; order Cypriniformes; family Cyprinidae; genus Labeo; species Labeo rohita. The sequence goes on from NC_066873.1 coordinate 20,352,394, forward strand.
TCCAGAGTCAAAATTCACTCAAAATGTCATCATAAAGACTCTTGAAAAGAGGTGAGAATGTCTGCTTTAAATATATTTTCAGTGCAAAGATGTAGATTTGTGTGACAGTGAGAGACACATGGCAATATAAAAATGTATTTATTTATGTATTTAATGGAAAATAAAGTTAATGTGACCTATTTCTGATCTTCACAGGAGTCAGCAGACTGTCCCACACAGCACAACTGTTTCTGTGCCACTGAAGAGCACCATGACATCATCATCATCACCAACATCCTTCAAATGACTTCAGAGACCTCAGATGTATTAATATAATATAAGTTAATATAAGTTGGAGTTCAATTTAAAAAGAAAAAGGGAAAAAAACTTTAAAACTAAAACTATTTCCTAATGTCTAAGCTGATCAAATTATTATTTATCTGACCACTGGGCTGTTTTCACAAACATATTTTCATTTCACTGAACAGTGTGTTATATGTACAGTCTTTTTATTATTAGTAGTAGTAGTATTATTATTTTATTATTTGCTGTATGATTGTATTTTCATTGTCCGCAAAGATGTAAAGTAAAGCTTTTTTTCTATGAATTATGTCTTTCAGAGTAGTTCTTGCATTCTGGAATAATGAGGAAAAAATGCATATGATACTCAATTTACAATAAACATCAGTCCCATGAGCATTTAAAACACAAGGTCTGGGATGGGAAAATTCAATAAAGCTTTTTAAACTTTTGTAAACAGTGTCTCAGTTATAAGCAGCTATTTTTGACTAATCTGGTTGGTAGAAAGACATTTGCCAGTGTAAACTAATGTAGATTGCCATCGTACTGGATAAATCAATAAACTGAAAATGACATAAAAGCTACATTTCTAGCCAACATAATGAATTATAACAAAATCTAGCCTTGAACTTCTTAAATGTTGGAACTTCTGCTCTGACTATTGTTAGTTGCCTCATCATTAATAATAGAAAGAGTTTAAACAAATGAGTCTCTTTTGAAAAAGGAATAGAGGAGGAGGTCACTCATTCTCTGCAAACAGATCGTCATCTATATCTAATAGATAGATAGATAGATAGATAGATAGATAGATAGATAGATAGATAGATAGATAGATAGATGCATTTTAAAATAAATTATGCAGTGTAAAGTAAAAGGGTATGAGAGCCACTAACCATTGATCTCTATTAAGCTCTATTTTTAAAAGAAGTGTTGGTCTGCTAGATTGTGGTTTACTTCACCACACTGTGATTCAACTGTCTGCACAAGGCCACAGAACAACAACAGCACAATGTATACAACTGTTCAATAAACAAGAACAATGATAGAAGTTTTGTTTGCTACAAAGGATTCTCTGTAAAAAGTCATCTCATCCTGCCACTCATTTTGTTTTCCTATTACTAACAATTTCAGATGTTTTTCAAAACTCATTTGATCAACTGATTCAAAATCTGCCATCCCTAGTTCTGATTCAAAACAGCTGATAGAAAACACAGATTACATAACTGCTTATGTACATAAATGAAAATGATACTTTGGCCATGATGCAGTCATCTCCACTGTCAGATTTTAATTAGAGCAAAATGGCATTTCATTGGGGTTTGTGCAACAGTAAAAACACTTGTTTTGTACCCGTTTTTTGAACAAATCCATAAATAAATGGTTCAGTGGCTCACTCACTTGTCACCATGCTACCTATTGGTGCAATGTTAACTGTCCTGCATAAAGAGTCACCAGCAATCCCCACTTATTCTCACAGTCTGTCTGTAAATTCATAATAAAAATGTGTATTAAATTACACAATATCCCAGTCTATTTAAGTGACATTTCCTTCCTCATTCATGGAAAGTTACACAAAGGTGCCCTAAGACAAGGCTTCTCTCCATAAGGTTTAAGGACGGTGTTTCCGAGAAATCACAATCACAAAGAGAAAAACGAGAGGAGGCTGGAGTATTGAAACTTAAAATGAGAAGTAGAACTGAGGGGAAACCCTGATCCTGCAGTATTTAAATGAACTCCTGAAGTCCTTCAGTCATAATCTCACTGACCCAGACACAACACAAGCTCAGCTCAACCAGAACAACAAGACAATGAAGACTATTGCAGCTTTTGTTCTTCTCGCCTGCCTGATCGCTGTAGGGGTAAAAGGTGAGTTTGAGCTCTGAGAATTGCAGATAATAAGCATCCAGCATATCTTTACAATGTGTATTTGTTTATGGTGATGTTCTGCAGCTAATAGACTCTAATGAAATATATGATATTTCTCTTCCAGGACAGGACAGGTCTTCAAAGGGCAGGTGCTTCTGTGCAGACAAAGGTGCAAACATGGTTTTAGTGAAGAACATTGAGAAGGTTGAAATCTTCCCTCCAAGTCCATCTTGTCGCAAACATGAGATTATGTAAGCATAGCCTACTTTTGTATACATTCATTCATTTTCATCTTCAGTTAATTCATCAACTGTAAAACTATCCTGAGAAAGATTCAGCTCATTGCTTCTGTTTATTTCACAGTGTCACTCTGAAGAATGGTGCAGGACGCAGATGCATGAATCCAGAGTCAAAATTCACTCAAAATGTCATCATAAAGACTCTTGAAAAGAGGTGAGAATGTCTGCTTTAAATATATTTACTCATGCTTCACATACATTTTCAATTCAAAGAAGCTGATTTGTGTGGCAGAGAGAAACACATGGCAATTTAGAAAGGAATTAAATAATAGGAAAAGAAACTAAATTCTAACTATTTCTGATCTTCACAGGAGTCAGCAGACTGTCCCACACAGCACAACTGTCTCTGTACCACTGAAGAGCACCATGACATCATCATCGTCATCATCACCAACATCCTTCAAATTACTTAATTGACAGATGTATTAATATTCTGCCGAATAAAGGTGGGGGGGTCTAATGTCTAAGCTGATTAAATTATTTATCTGACCACTGGCTTGTTTTCACAAACATATTTTCATAAGATCACTGATCAATGTGTCATATGTACAGTCTTTTTATAATTTGCTGTATGATTGTATTTTCATTGTTCGCAAAGATGTCAAATAAAGCATTTTTTTTATCTATGAATTATGTCTACTGACCTTTTTGCGTTCTGACATTCTGAGAGAAAATGCATATGATACTCAATTTAAAATAAACAACAGTCCTATGAGCATCTAAAACACAAGGTCTGGGATGGGAAAACTCAATAAAGCTTTAAAAAACAGTGTCTCAGTTATAAGCAGCTATTTTTGACTGATCTGGAAAGACTTTTGCCAATGAAAACTAATGTAGATAGCTATTGCACTGCATAAATCAATCTACTAAAAATGACATACAAGCTTCATTTCTGTCCCACATAATGAATTAAAACAAAATCTAGACAGTTATTTCCCACTGTAAACAGAAAAAAAAAACCTTAAATTTCATAAATGTGGGAACTTCTGCTCTGCCTATTGTTAGTTGCCTCATCATTAATGATAGAAAGTGTTTGAACAAATGAGTCTCTCCTGATAAATTGGAAGAAGTCACTCATTCTCTGCAAATAGATCATCATCTATAGATAGATAGATTGTGCATATCAGCATTTCCAGTTTCACTAAATCACTGCTTTTATTAGAGACTTTAAAATAAAACATGTCATGTAGAGTAAAAGAGTACTGAGAGCCACTAACCACTGACTTCTATTAATCTCCATTGTCAGATATATATTTTACTGGAGCACAGCAGCATTTCAACGAAGCGTGTGCAACAGAAAGGTCCAGCTACGCCCCCGGTTGTTGAACGATTTGTTTGAGCATGATTCACTTACTCACTCATAATCACACTTGTTTTGTACTTGAATGTATTGTTTTTTAATAAATCTGTTGAAAAATGGCTCAGCGACTTCCTTGCATGTCACCACGCCACCTACTGGTGAGATCTTACCTGCATAAAGAGTCACTGGAAATCCCCACTAATTTTTACACTGACTGACAGTCTGCCTGTAAATTCCGAATGAAATGTGTATTAAATAACACAATGGGTTTTTTTTTTTATGTTTTATTGGCCTAATGCTTTTCTTTATAATAATAGTCTAATACTGACAAATGAAAATGATCATTCAAATGACTCCTTCCTCATTCTTGGAAAGGTCAAGTCTGCTACTCTGCCACTAAGCAGTGTTGAGTCTGGTTGGGACTTGGATGGCAGACCTCTTTGGAAAAACTACATTGCAAGAAAAATCTGCACAAAAACAGATAATGTCCTAACAGATAGGGGTGTCGAGGGGAGTGGGTGATTAAGAATGATATAAATCTTAATTATCGATAAAGCTGATTTCAATAAAGAGTAAGACAACCTTTGTTAATCAGTCAGAAATTAAACAGACTACTACAAAGTGTAGCTATAAACTACTAAATCAGCAGGATTAAGTCAGATTGGATGCATAGAAATTTTTGGCTGCTATTGCGTGCCTGTCACTCTGTGTCTTTGTTTTACCTGCACAGACTTTTTTTTAAACAATAGGTCATTAGCAATAAAAATTATTGCAAAAAATTGTGTTAGTAAATAGGTTTTATGTGCATTTTCTATATTTCTGTGTATCATTACCTTAATTTATACACAGAATCTATAAAAAAAGATGTGTTTAATGTCACGTGTTTAAAAACAGACAATAAAAGGCATAAAATTCAATCAATTGAAATGTTTTAAAAATATTTGAAATGCCCCAAGAGTTTGTCACTTTCAATGTTTTAGTCCAGTATTACTCCCATCAAATCATAATTCACACAAATATCCCAGTCTAAACAAGCGGAATTTCCTTCCTCATTCATGGAAAGTTACACTAAGGGTGCCCTAAGACAAGGCTTCTCTCCATAAGGTTTAAGGACAGTGCTTCAGAGAAATCGCAATAGAAAGAGAAAAACGAGAGTAAGCTGGAGTATTGAAACCTAAAATGAGAAGTAGAACTGAGGGAAAAACCCTGATCCTACAGTATTTAAATGAACTCCTGAAGTCCTTCAGTCACAGTCTCACTGACCCAGACACAACACAAGCTCAGCTCAACCAGAACAACAAGACAATGAAGACTATTGCAGCTTTTGTTCTTCTCGCCTGCCTGATCGCTGTAGGGGTAAAAGGTGAGTTTGACCTTTGAGAATTACAGATCAAGACCATCCAGCATATCTTTACAATGTGTATTTGTTTATGGTGATATTCTGCAGCTAATAGACTCTAATGAAATATATGATATTTCTCTTCCAGGACAGGACAGGTCTTCAAAGGGCAGGTGCTTGTGTGCAGACAAAGGTGCAAACATGGTTTTAATGAAGAACATTGAGAAGGTTGAAATCATCCCTCCAAGTTCATCTTGTCACAAACATGAAATTATGTAAGCATAGCCTACTTTTGTATAAATTCATTCATTTTTAACCTCAATTAATTCATCAACTGTAAAACTACCCCGAGTAAGCTTCAGCTCATTGCTTTTGTTCATTCACAGTGTCACTCTGAAGAATGGTGCAGGACGCAAATGCATGAATCCAGAGTCAAAATTCACTCAAAATGTCATCATAAAGACTCTTGAAAAGAGGTGAGAATGTCTGCTTTAAATATATTTTCAGTGCAAAGACATGCATGGCAGAGAGAGACACATGGAAATTAATTAATGGGAAAATAGACTAAATGTAAACTATTTCTGATCTTCACAGGACTCAGCAGACTGTCCCACACAGCACAACTGTCTCTGTGCCACTGAAGAGCACCATGAGATCATCATCATCACCAACATCCTTCAAATAACTTCACAGATCTCAGATGTATTAATATTCTACTGAAGAAGTTGGAGTTTTAACTTTAAAACTAAAAATATTTCCAAATGTCTAAGCTGATTGCATTATTATTTATCTGACCACTGTTTTCACAAACATATTTTCATAAGACCACTTAACTATGTGTCATATTTCTTTTTTATAATTTGCTGTGTGCTTTTTCACAAAAAATGTGTCAAATAAAGCTTTTTTATGTATGAATTACATCTTCTGACCTCTTTTTGAGTAGTTCTTAGATTCTGACATTCTGAGAGAAATACCATATGATACTAAGCACTAAGCTTGGAACCTGTGATATTTTAATCATAATCTTTGATGAAACAAAGTTAAAAAAAAAAGAGTGGCATTAATTCAAAATAGAAATCTTTTGCTATAGCAAAATATTGTATACAATATCCATTCATATACATACCGTTTTTCATTTTTGGTGAAAAATTAATAATAAAAAAAAAATATATATATAGAGAGAGAGAGAGAGAGAGAGAGAGAGATTTTCTTTTTTTTTTTTTCTTTTTAGAAAGACATTAATTTTTCACCAAGGATGTGTTAAATTGATTTTTAAAAAGTGATAGTAAAGACTTATATTGTTAAAAATTATTTCTATTTTGAATAAACGCTGTTCTTTTTAACTTTTTATTCATTAAAGAATCCTAAAAAAGGATCCAAATAAAAATATTAAGCTGCACATCTGTTTCCAAGACTGATAATAAATCAGCATATTAGAATGATTACTGAATGATGTGACACTGGAGAAATGACTGGAGTAGAAGCTGATCAAATTCAGCTTAGCATCACAAAAAGAAGTTATATATTTAAAGTACATTATAAAGAGAAAACCATTACTTTAAACTGTAATAATATTTCACAACATTACTGTTTTTTCTGTATTTTTGATCCCATAAATGCAGCTTTAGTGAGTATAAGAGACATTTAAAAAAACATTAAAAATTTTACTGAACCTTTTGTTGAACTATTTTGTTTACTGATCCTTTTGTTGAACTATGACCCACTGCTATCAAAGATAAAAAATAATGTGGATAAATGGGAACAGTTGAAATTGTCTTTATGGGGTAAAGTGAATGTTGTCAAAATGGTTATTGCTCCACAGTTCAATTATATATCCATGATGATACCTGTGAACATTCCAGACCCTATCTTTAAAAGATATGATAAAATTATCAAGGATTTTTTGTGGGAAGGAAAAAGACCTCGGATTAAAATGAGTAAATTGATCTCCCCAAGGGACAAGGGGGGACTTGGATTACCGGATGTGAGGATGTACAATCTCTCTTTTGAAATGGCCAAACTGGCTAAACATTGGAGTGAGACAGACTCCGAACTGGGCTGGATCAAAATAGAACAGAAATTGGCTTCACCATTTCATCCCATTAGTATTCTCTCGCAAAGCTCTGGAGCTAGATGGGACTCAAATCCAGTGATAATACACTCAAGACACGTCTGGAGCAAAATTCATAAACTGTGCAAGACATCACATCATAAACAGTCATATGCTTCATTGTGGAAAAATCCTGAAATCTGTATAGGCAAAACAGGGGTGTTTTGGAAACAACGGCAGCTGAAAGGGGTAACTGTAATTGGCGATCTATATGAGAATGGAATTTTTTTGTCATATTCTGAATTGGTGAAAAAAATATAATATTGTCGGCCAAGGAAATTTTTGGAAGTATCTGCAGATCAGACACTGTGTTAGGAACAAATTTAATGCAAGTGATAACCCTGTGTATGCCTATCTTAAGTTACCCTGTGAAACCCGAACGGCTTCTATGTGTTATAAATTAATGCTCAATGTAAATGCAGATACCTGTAATAACTTAAAAACAATATGGCAGAAGGATTTGGGGATCAATATTCATGATAATGACTGGCTAGATATCCTAGCTAATGTAGGTAAGAACATAAGGGAAGCAAGGGGGAAATTCATTCATTACAAAATAGTACATAGATATTATCATACACCATCTAGACTTTACAGGATGGGGATAGCTGGAAATAGTCTATGTTGGAAATGTAAGGAAGAAGAGGGCACTTATTTACATATGATTTGGGAATGCTCCTTTGTTCAGCAATTCTGGCATAAAATTGTGAGAATACTTGAAGAGTGTTTGGGCTTTAATGTACCTGTAGAACCACAATTATGCCTTCTTGGAGATAAATCAGTTGTACCTAATGTAGAAAAAAACACATTTACCCTTATTAAGATTGGTTGCATCACAGCTGCCAGGATGATTTTACGAAATTGGAAATGCCCCAAAACCCCTGATTTGAAAGATTGGACTGATGGGATGATTGAAATTGCGTCATATGAGTGCATGTTGGGAAGACTGCAAAATGAGGGAGGAATTAAGAAAGCATGGGATAATTTTTGGCAGCGTATAAAAATGGTGTAATGACCAGGACCCCCACTGTTTAATTTCCATGTACTTTTATTTTTGTTTTGTTTTATTGAGGGTGACTAGTGGCTAATTGATTGGGAAGGGGAATATTGAATACTGTGACAATGTACGAAGTTTTGACTGTTGAACAATAAAAAAGTTGAATTATAAAAAAAAACAATTTTACTGAACCCAAGCTTTTGAACAGCAGTGCATATATATTTTCTAAATACTGTACTGATATGCCTGGAGGTGAAAAAACAGCTGTGTTTATACCAGTAATAATATCAGTCTTGAGTTTTTCTAATACTGATGTCATTTGTGCATGTCAGCATTTTCAAATTTCAATAAATCACTGCTTTTACCAGACTTCAAAATAAAACATGCATTGTAAAGTAAAAGGGTAGTGAGAGCCACAGACTTCTATTAAGATCTATTTTTAAAAGAAGTGTTGATCTGTGTACTGTACACAGTGGTTTCCATCACCACAATGTGATTCAGCTGTCTGCACAAGGCCACAAAACAACAACAGCACAATGTATACAACAGTTCAATAAACAAATAATTATTTGTGAGTGACATTTTTGATAATATTTTCAGTTACTTTTGACTTTTATTCATCATCTAAGAAAAACAAATCAAAGCAAAGCCACAGCAGATTCAAATGTCACGTGTCGCTGAGTAGCAGCGTTTTACTTGGGAATGAGTAGTTGACACTGGGCGCAGTACCCCATCAAAAACGTGTCCCCATATTTTGATGCTTTTTTTATATATTATTGGATAGATATAAATTGTCTTTACCTATAGTACAGAGTCATTCACAAGCTGCATACGCAATAAAGAGCTGCTGACGATAAAAGAAAGGATTGTAGGCAAAATTCACCTCATCCTGCCACTCCCTTTGTTTTCTGCCCTATAAAACATCCCATTACTAATGATTTCAGACCTTTTTGCAAACCCATTTGGCCGACCGATTAATTTAAGATCTAGCATCCCTATTTCTGATTCAAAACAGATGATAGAAAACACACATTACATAATTGCTTTTAATTGCTTAAGTACATAATTGAAACTGATACTTTGGCTGGTATACAGTCGTCTCCATTGTCAGACAAGGGTTTCGGTAATATTTTACTAGAGCACAGCGGGACTTCAATGGGGCTTGTGCAGCAGCAGACAAAAGGTCTAGCTATGCCCCTGGTTGTTAAACGATTCAGTTGAGTAAATTATGGTTTTAATGCCCTAATGCTTTTAATTGCAATAATAGTTTAATATTGCAATTATAGTCTAATATTGCAATATAATTGCAATTTCATTCCAATTATAGTCTAATATTGACAAAAATAACAGTCATTTAACTGATTCCTTCCTCATTCTTGGAAATGTGAAAAGGTCTGCATGAAAAGAAAGTGTTTCTGAGAAACAAGACAAGTACAGATGCTGGACTATCAAAACAAAAACTGAAAAATCCTCAGTGAAGGAAAGCCCCTAATAAAAGCATAAAAACAAAGCAGCTGAACTTCATCCACAGCTTCATTAACCGGCCGTTAGGAAGGTGAAAACAGAAGATTAACACCATGAAAATCATTGCAGCTATGGTTATTCTAGGCTGCCTGCTTGTTGTAGAGGTGACAGGTGAGTTTGATCTTTTTGCAGATTGAAGAAATGTAAATATTCACATTTTTCATATTGTAAACCCTTGCATGGCAGGTGTTGGAGATGGTAAAATGCTCTGTTTTTCTCTTCCAGGCCAGGCTAGAGTTCCAAAGGGCAGGTGTTTTTGTGCTGACAAAGGTGTGAACATGATTCCTCCAAAACTGATTGAGAAGGTTGAAATCATACCACCAAGTTCATCTTGTAAAACCCATGAGATTGTGTAAGCACATACCGTTATTCTCATACAAATATTCTCTAAATATTGTAAATCTGTTTAAATATGTGGACTGACATAAATAATAATGCAGCTTATTTTTTCTTGTGCTTTTGTGTAGTGTTACTCTGAAAAATAGTACAGAGCAGAAATGCTTGAATCCAGAATCTAAATTCACGCAGAAATACATAATGAAAGCTGTTAAAAAGAGGTTTGTATAACCTAATATTTTTAACATTAAACTTTTTGTTTATACTTGATGTCCACAACAAGATGCAAACACAGACTTGCAGAGTGAGAAATACAGTAATTTCTACTAATAAGCAGAGAAGACTCACTATCAGCTGTTTCTGATTATTTTTAGGAGCCTGCAGAATGAAATAGCCTGACATATGAATCCATATGAGCTACTGTTCAGTGAAGAACATATGACAACAGCACCCTACAATCAGTAACCAGCATATGACAAATCTTGAACTGAAATGATGTAATGAATCTTTCCTTAATGTAATTGTTTTCTGATAAACATGATCATTAATCACTGCTGTACCTTTCAAAAACATTAATGCAATGCATGCCTGATTACAGTGTGTCATATGTATAGTCGTACAAAATAAAGCTTTTGTTGGCATTTTAGTAATTTTTGTACTTATGGTCATTCTATAGAGCATAAAATATAAAATAATCCAAATAGAAAGTCATTATAAGTAGCCTGTTTGAAAAAAATATTTTCTATTATTAAATCTAAATGTGAACATGAAACGTTAAACATGAATTTAAGCTTGCACATTAAGTCTAAATGGTAAATCTAGAATTCAAAAAATGCAAATTGGTGAAGTAATGCACTCTTAAGAAAAAATGTTCTAAACAGTGCCAGGAAAAAAAGAAATACAGAACCTTTTTTTGGGGTGCTAAATAGAACCCTTTTACAGCTTTGAAATGCTGTATATGACCTTAATGATGTTACAAATAATTATAATAATGTTTTTACCTCTCTATCTACCTGGTCTTGTCATATCTTGCAGCCTCTATTAGGGTTTCACATTAAAACAACAGCATGTTGTGTGAAATAGGTACTTTTTATTATTGATGTGAAATTGTAGCAAAATGTCAGTGCTCTTAAGTTATTAGCTAAATATATCAATACATGACTACTGACAATGAACATGAACAAACACACAAAACAGAACAGAAAATAGATGTGATAAAGACCAAGTTCCAGTAAAATATCTTCACAATTCACAGTGATGCCTTGAAGTCAATCATTTTGGTGTAACTGAGTGGCAGATGGTTGTGGGATGTGAAAGTATTTGAAATACACAACAAGTTTTAGCATGTCTTAGTTGTTTATGTGAAATCAGTTATGTTCACAAAGGCTAAAAGTAGTAAAAATGGACACTATGTGAGCCCTTCACAATATTAAAAGGAAAAGTGATAGCGCTTATGTTTTTTTTGTGTCTGGTCATGTATGAATACATCCAAATATTAATTAAAAATAAAAATCTAACAACATGGATTATAAATTTCTAAATCTCTGTTACTTATTAAGTGGTGAAGAGGAGGGAAGTGTCTTCATCTTAACAGAGCTGCTTACATGAGACCAAAACTCTAAAAAGAGAAAAGAACATTTGTTTGGAAACCAGTTACAATTTTAAAGTTACATCTGTATTTAAAATTCAGAATGAAATCATTTACCTGTTGAGAGTGGTAGAGAGTGGTACTATCTTTGGTAGAGATATGAAAAACAAAAAGGTGAGAATAAAGAACCCTAAACTCTAAAATAAAGAATCATTTCAGCATAAAAGGGTTCTTTAGAATGATGTGGTTCTAAATAGAACCATTACTACAAGCAAAGAACATTTTAAGAACCATCTTTAGAGTGAGAACGAAAGCTAAACAATGCAGCTACCAAATAAGCATCTATGAAATCTGGTACAAAGCTATTATTCATTATTTAATATACAGTTTTGACTGAGGTAACGAAACACCAAATGTTAAGGGCAATGCCTCCAATCTGATATTTATGTTACGAGACTGTTATGACTATCAACGTATGTACATGGGACCGAGAGGCATTGAAAAGAAGGGCATCATCATGGCTGGTTTCCCCTCAAGTTCACAAAAAGGAAAGTGATATTAAATCCCCATCACTTTATTATTGTAAGGGTTAAACCAAACCATCCTCCATAAAAAATAAAAGGATGGTGCACTGCGCTTTCAGCCGGATTAAATTTTAGTCAGTGTTGACAAGTCTGCACAGATGATGTTTCAATATATTATGAACTGCCAAAACCACACAAGCATGATGTGGATTTCTCAAGCTCCTCAGGTTAATTTTCATACAGGACATTACATGTGTCAAAGCCAGATCCATTAATTGGATGTTGACCTCAATCCTTGAAAATGAGGTTAACAGATTTGGCTTGTTAAAAGTTCTCTCTTTTTCTAATTTTACCTCAGTTCTGTGTACTAATGCGGTTTATGCTTTTAATTTGCCATTATGTACTATAGACATATTGACTTCTGACAAATTGCTTGAGATGTTCCCCATTTGTCAGTCACTTTAGGTGTCCAAGATGTAGGGCTAATTTTATTCTTAATCAGATAAGCTTTTCTTTTTTCCATGAAACCCAAAGCAGAGAACCGCTGCTGAAATGGTCAGCTGTGGGTGGAATGTAAACATGTCACTACCTACGCTGATTTACAGCAAGATAAGAAAACGGCATCTAAGCATGAAGCCAAGAAAACATCGACTGTATCAAACAGGTCAGATAAGGACCGATTTCACATTTTGTATGTATTCGGTGGTTATTTCTGCCCTGGAATTTCTTGTGAAATAATCTTTGAAAACCAACCTCGATTTTAAAGTAATAAAGAATCGACATCTAAACGACAGCTCACGTCTGATCACCAGGAGGCAGACAGGTGATGCAGGGAGGCATGATGCTGACGCTGATGCTGATGCAGACAGGTGATGCAGGGGACAAAAACTATGGACATAAATGAAATGATATAAAGCTGGAGCATGTGGATTCTGTTTTAGAATGCAATAAACCACATGGATTTTACAATTTACAGAGTCTTGTGTCTCCTGTAAGAAAAAAACTGATTGTATAAAACACAAAATGTGATATTTGGTGTAATTCGCCTATGCCATTTTGTATATTACTACTTAGACAAACATAAAAATAAAACATAATTCAGTCAATTATCAAGAAAAGTGGTATGGCACATAGTAAAATAGGATTCTGGGGGTAATGTGCTTTTTAATAAACCTGTTTTTCCAAAGGACACTTTTAGATGCAAAGGACGATTGTACTCCCTTTGGTTACAATTCAGTAACTTTACTTTAGAAGCTCATATCTGAAAGATTCCTTTTTCTGGTGCATCCTGACACCCAGTGGAATCAAACAATATCAGTTGCAGAGAGCTGGAGCAAATGAAACCTGAATAACAGACTTTCAAACAAAAAATTCTGGAAAAAAAAAAGCACCTATGTTTTTTTAGTGTTTAGCAATATTTAAAACCAATATAATGTTCTTTATGAAAAATTATAATCATATTTTGTAGTTCAGAGGGTTTTCTTTCTAATGGCACCATTTTTTTACATGTCCTTGTATGTGTGTAGGGTAAACATTTGAATTTGCGTATGTAAAATTTAGGCGAAAATACCAAAAAACACCCCAGAGCTTAAAGGGTTAAAAGCCAAATCCAAAACATTCGAATACTGTATTGCGTATTTGGAGTTTAAGGCTTATTTAAAATCTTATGGCGCCCTCTACTGGAGATTTGAAGAATGACACTAATTTAATGTGTATCGTAGTAACAGTCGTCATATCTCTAAAAGGGCGGTGACTGTTGGTGCGTGCAAGCAGAAATCTCGAGGAATATGGTGTACACAAGACTGCACTGAGCGCCTTGCGTTTGTATCTGACCGTTTTCAATACACTGTTCCGTCGTCCTCGGAAAAAAAGAAGTGATCTGACGTTCTGAAGAGCTTTTTAAAGGCGTCGGGCAGGAAAAAAATATGGGGAATTGCCACACGGTAGGACCAAACGAAGCCTTGGTGGTATCAGGTAACTTATCCCATCAACTGCCTTCATTTTTCCTCAAAGCAGTCCGTTTTCGCGTGTATTATATTCATTTGAAATGTAGCTACCGTGGAATGTGTATGTAAATCGTGTATGATATTCGACGGTGTAACAGCAGCCAACGCTTATTTTCTCACGCGTTTCAGTCGAGTAGCGTGTAACGTTAGACATTCGTGCTTGCCTGTTGTATTATACTTTGTGTTGTATGAAAGAAGACGATCCATCACTCGGCTTTTGTTGTTGTGCCTCACTCCTGCTCTGTTCTGTTCGATTTCGACGTGCTTGCACAATTAAATCGATTTTTCTCTTGAAGTCATCTTGGTCTTGAGTATCGATTGCGTTAGATTAAACACATGCTGTTTGACTGTACATTTTGTTCCTGTATTATTTGATGATGCTACGTCCGTATCTTATTATAAATCATCTTAAATAGTATCTATGTATTGTCAGCTCATCACAGCATGATCGTAGGCCTTTGTTTGAAGGCTACTATAACACGTTTTCTCGCTAAAGAATAAAAGTGGGCGTGTTTACCACAGGGGTGCCCAATCATATTACTACAACCCTGATTAAACAAAACTCAACCACCTAATCAACATCTTCAGGGGCCCTTGATAATTACAGACAGGTGTGTTTGAGCGGGGTTGGCACTGAGCTCTGGAGGTAGGATTGGGCACTCCTGAGAAAGACAGTTTAGTAGACCAAGTAAGCAGAAAGGGTGCAATATTTTGACAAGCTAAAGTTAATATGTGGTAAAATACATACAAGCAGCCTTAAGAAGATATTAGCATAATATCTGTGAGATTCTTGCCCTGGAAAGCCTGGTTCAGTTTGGGCAACCACAAATGCCTTCTTTCCTCAGACAGTCTTTTGGACTTTTCTCCTTTATTTGTTATAACTTTTGGCAGTCTATAAGTACTCCAAATGTTTTTGCCGAGCTGACCAATTTGTACAGCCCAAAACATGACAATAACTGACCATTTTCATCAGCAAAAACCAGCAAAATTTGCACATTCTGTTCGGTTCTGTGGCATTGTTTACGTTCAGTGCCGCCAATATGGCCATTTGATGACGTGTTGTGAAAACGCACTACTTTTTATGTCATGTAGTTTATCACACACACTTTTATTGTAGTTCAGGAGCAGCCTTAAAATTTTAAGTTAAATCAACTTAAAATTACAAGTAATTTCAACTCACTACAATAAAATGATTTTTTTTTTTTTTTTTTTGTGGATTAAAAAAGAGTGAATGGATTTTTATCATTGTAGGGTGGTTGTGTCCACACACTTGTAACACACATTTATATGCAGACACCATGGAAAAGTGAATTTTGCATCTGATGTGCCATCTACAGCTTTTTTTCTAACTGTAGTTTTTTCAGAAGTGTCACTTCCTCTTTGCTTAACTGAACATTGTGTCCGCATTGGTCATGTTTAATGAAATAAAGTCACATGACAGAAACTTCAATGGGGTAATTCGCCTGTCTTTCATGCGATTGATCTGGCTGCAGTTGTGCAAGCCACAGCTGAGGATTGCACACTAATAGCTGATGACATGTAGGGAATTTGTTGGAAGAGTTTCCAGTACTTCCACTGCAGCATGAAAAGAGAGAGACCGCCTCTGACTTGAACATTCAGGGAACAGACCCATATACATAGATTTGTGAGGAATTTCCTCACATATCTCACATACCTAATGGTTACAGGCCCCCACTGTTTATACATATCACATGTTAAACATAAGCCCAGAGTCCAGATTGATGCATTCTTCAGACAACATAACCTGGATGTTGTAACATTGACAGCTGGATGTAATAGATTCTAGATTTTTTCCCTGAAGTCCAGGTCACCTGTTGTGACCTAAATATCTGGAAGGTCTGTTTTACACTTACCTATCTAATAGCTTGGCTCCCATAGCATTAGTTTGTTAGCCAAATCACAACATGAGCGACCGACTGTATTTTACTTAATGAAAATGAAAGGCAAATAGGTTGTGCGTGTTCATGCAGCTAAAAGATGTGTATGATTTAATCCGCTCTTGGTCGAAAACTGTGATACTTATATGAGTGAAGAGTATTTTGTTTGTTTGTCTGTTTTCATATACACTATCAATCAACAGTTTGAGGTCAGTAAGTTTTTCTGAATGTTTATGAAACAAACCTCTTCTGCTTACCAGTGCTGTATTTATTTGTTTTTGGGATTTTTTAAAACGCAGAAACATTTAATGTTGTAAAATTCAATATTGCAATTCAAAATAACTCTTTTTCTAGTAAATATGTTTTATTAAGGTAGTTAATTCTTGTTTATTCTTTTTAGTGTCACGTGATCCTTCAGAAATCATACTAATATGCTGATTTGCTGCTCAAAAAACATTTCTTCTTATTATTAATGTTGAAAACAGTTGTGCTGCTTAATATTTTTTGTGGAAACTGTTATAATTTTAACCATAAAAATGAATAAACGTCTTTATTGTTATTTTTGATGCAAATCTCACATCCCAAATATTTGAACTGTATGTAGTAAGACATTTACTGGTGCACAAGCTGTTTTATTTGGAACAGGTGGTTGATTATTGGCTTGAGCTGATTTCTGTAAACATTTAACCATCATAGTGGTTTGGTTAGCCTGAAAGCCTGAGTTGGGGCTTTCCAATGATTTTCATTGCACGTGGTTATAATGGTGTTGTTGTTGAGTTTACAGTTCATAAACCAGTTTGGTAAGGCATGTATGAGGTTTTTACCTTTTGTATGTTGTGAAAGTGGTAACTGACCAATAGCTTGTAAAATGGGCTGAAAGATTTCAATTATTGCAATGGAAATATATGGTTTAATTTATTTTTTAATACATTTTAAAATGAATTTGTATGATTAATTATTTGTATCAAGCATCCACTTTAATGTTAGATTGTCATTCTAGAATACCTCAAATGATTGCAGGTAGGCGTTGAACAGACTGTAGTTGATCCTTGATCCGTACAGACCAGGTGACACAGTTCAGCACATATGTGATCCATAACAGAGTAAAAGTAAACTGAATCCTCTTCCACATCTCCTTGCATTTGAAAAGACACATAATCATACATATATGACAAAATGCCCATCTCGACAATCTTTCTGGTATGTCGTAAGTGAACAAAAACAGCTGAGGAAGAAATCGCATGTGTATCATTATGGATCCGTGCATCAGGTCTTAAAGAGAAAGCAGCCTATAAATACCTGCTGCTGTCATTAATGCTAATCAACAAAACACACAAAGATTAATCTATATTTATTTTATACAGTAAACACCTGCAGTGTTATTTTACACTTAATTATTTAATTTCTGTACCTGAATACTTTCTACTATTTGTAACTTTGCCCTGTTGTATATTTGTGTATTTGTTATTTTTACTATAGTAGTTTTGCTGTGGTATCAAACAAGTAGTTCGTTTTAAAGGGGTCATCGGATGCAAAGTTCACTACATGTTGTTTGAATATTAATGTGTGTTGGCAGTGTATGTACAAATCTACCCTATAATGATAAAAATCCATGCAGTGGTTTTTAATTCATCTGTAAAAATAATATCCCCTTTTTCAAATCGAGCCAGATGCTCAGATGCCTGTTGTTGTTGCATCACACCGACAGAGGCCGCTCCCACGATAGTTGATTGACATGAGCGTCTTACCTCAGATCAGCTGTAACAGTCCAACCTCCATGTTTTGATGCCGGAGCAGGGATGTAAGTTAGACAAGAATTGAGCGATTGAGGTGTTGTGTTGCTGGATGTAATAATGAACATAGTGGTCGTCATTTACTCCCGACATCTGAACTGAGTGGATTACATTTGTTTGTGAAGGGAATGCGGCTCCCGATTTACGTACTGTATATCTGTCTATGTTCGCACAAATTATTCATGATCCAGCTTCACTTACAGCAGAAGTGAGTATATGATGATGAGTATATAAATGCATTTTTTTATTAATCTTTGCGATCGCCTGTCCTAATAATGTGCTAGTTAACAAGTTTAGCGGCTATACATGGCTAAATGCGGCTAAAGTAAACAGGCTCGTCACTCCACAGAGAGAAGAGAGGGACGGGGTGAGCAGAGCTCATTTGCATTTAAAGCAGCCTCGACCAGAATGATTTTTGCAGAGCTGATTTTGGCAAGGTGAAAAGGGTGTTGTTTTACAGTACCATTGAGAATTTTCAACCAAAGTATATAGACTTTTCATTAAGACCCGAAAGAATCATATCAACTTGTGGAACAATGGGCATCCGATGACCCCTTTAAATAATAAATGGAAAGTAAAGTTATATTGGAGTATTTTTCTTCCTGATCCGAAAAGCAGTACAAGGCTGCGTTCACACTGCAGGCAAATGTGGTCCAATTTTTTTTGCTCACATGTGACTCAGATCTGTTTTTCTCATGACAGTGTGAACAGCAAAAGCCAGATGGAATCTGTTCTTTTCAATTCTGGTTTGTGCCGCTTCCATATGTGGTACTAAATCCAAACATCAGGTCAGATGTTTTACAATGCACCCACAGTCTATACAGAAATATCGGAATTCATGTGAGTTTTACTTCACTCTAGATCAACATTCGTTGTGATTCTGCTCATCCTTGTCTTTATTTTTCATATTGTCAGCCATAATTTTGCTGGCTTCTACAGCAGATCGCACAGTAAATAATCACTTTTTTGTCCTCCATGTTTGCTTTTGTATGACGGTGCACTGCGCAAGTGATGCCAAGTCCACAATTTTCCAACTACGTGGGTTGAAGGTATTTACCCCCGGAAAAGCAAAACTAGTTTTGGACTAGTTTTGAGAAGCAATTTGTTGTGAAAATCTGGCAGCCCTGTTCGTATTATTCTTGTGCACATATGGATCAGTTCAGAACCTTGATCTGTTCACACTGGAAATCTGATATCGGCCACATTTAGAACAAAAACATAAAAAGCTATACAAAAAAATTCAGATCTGAGCAAGAATCGGAATTGAGCACTATGGCTCGCAGTGTGTATGTAGCCTTAAAACTGTAATATGATCTAAACCGTGAGTTTTGTGATTCGTTGAACCATTAATTGCAAGCACGTTAGCGCTTGAAAAGAAGATTAGTATGGAATGTGTATTCGTGCTAAATATGCCATGTTTATTTCCTTAGGTGGGTGCTGTGGCTCTGATGAGAAGAGCTATACAGTGGGCGGCTGGGCCTGGGCATGGTGGCTTATCACCGACATACAGAAGTAAGAAAGTTCATACATCACATTCACTCCTGTTGTGTTTACTCACTCACAATGTAAACAAATCATTCTCCCGCTGACTGAATGACTCTATTCTCCATATATGTACATTTCAGTCCTCTTGAGTGGGCGACAGGATCATTTTAGAGATGTGTCACAACATGCTCACATTTCTCTGGATAGACTATTTAACCTTGTGAATATAGTAAGTCTACTTTAATGAAATTCCAGAATGCACACACCTGTGCTTGTTTTCTTCCTAACATATTAAAGACATTAAAAGTAACTAAAATAATAATCCAGAAAGCAAATAGCATATCTGATGAGCAGTCTTCTTTTAAATGTGTGTTCAGTGATATAGTCTTCAGCCTAGACACCATACAGACGTTAAACGCAAACATCGTCTAATATATCAGTACTCAGCCCCCCCGTTCACATGACCTCGCTTCATTAGGCCCAAAGTATCCAGGGCCAATGTTTGGAAAAATAAACAGAGTTAACAATACTGGAATGTTGACTGAAGTTGAGCTTCAGTGGCTACAAATAGAAGCTCAGCATCTGCTGATGTATACATAGTACTTCTAAAAATCTGTGGAACTGCAGTTGTGCTAAAATTACATAGGGCTTTTGACATTTAACATTGTTAACACTGGGTTATAATTTTTTGGTTTCACACATTTTCATTCTTTGTGCTGGGTTAGGAAATATCCCTGGCTATTCAGGTTTCGTACTGTACAATCATAAACCCAGGGTTAATTACTTATTTGCATAACGGCTTGACTGCACATCAGGCTTTTTTATTACTGACTATCCAGTTTGTCCTAAATAGACATTTTTGGACCAGAACTGTAAGAATAAAACATTTTCTGTCAACTTAATTTTTCCTCAAATGATTTTTCTCTAAAAGTAATCTTTAAAAAGATGATAATCCGAGGTTAAGCACAGTCTATATGTGTCATTTAGTGAGCACTGTTTATTGCTTGTAGCTATTAGAACATTAGCTTGACAAGTCATGTGTATGAAATGAGTGAACTATATATATATCATTCTGAAATGTGATTTATTTCCATTTCTTCTTTCCTTCTTTAATCATTACTGAGATAGTTATGCATGTGCGATCTATAATAACCAGCCTGCCTTTTCTCTGATGTTCCTTTCCTGTTCATTTCTTTAAGTGTTTGCTGAGCTAACCTGCCTTTAAGCGCTGGACTCACTCGTGTGTGTCTGACCATCTGATCTGTTTCTGGTATCTCACTACTGGGGATCATAAGATTATTATGCTAAATCAGCTCTGTGGAAATACAGATCAGACTTTTATCGCACTTCCGTGTCCGCACAGCTAAAGGATTTAGTTCTAGAGTAATTGATCTGTTTGAGAATAACTTCCACATTTACCAACTTCGATGTGATCATGCATTCAAATAAACTGTTTGAAAGGTTTATTGGGAAGTTCAGTAGTAGTACAGTTCATTTGATTCACCAAAACTAACCGCCATCCATTGACAGGAAAACATGCAGGAAGTTAGTCATTAATCAGTGTTGACACATAATTGTGTGGGAAAAGTCTATTGCGGAAATGCAGCTATGAGTTTAAATGTTACAGCTAAAATAAAAATGTATTTTTCATATTGTGAGTCAATAGGAAGGTGAAACAACTGTCAGTTTCAAGAGAGGGAATAGAAGTCAAAAGCAACTGTAAATATGGGTTGTGTTGTACAGTGGTTACAATAGTTGTTCAGCTGAGTGCATAGCTTAGAAATAAAGCAAGGCTGGGTGGGATATCTCTTACCATC
Organism: Labeo rohita; assembly: GCF_022985175.1. Lineage (NCBI taxonomy): Eukaryota > Metazoa > Chordata > Actinopteri > Cypriniformes > Cyprinidae > Labeo > Labeo rohita. The sequence goes on from NC_066873.1 coordinate 20,373,555, forward strand.
CCCCTTCTCCGATAAAATACATGGTAATCTAGTTTGCTGGCTGCTCTAAAAGCTACATTGATCTAATTTTAAAAGATTGAGTGAGCGGTAGGGCTTGCTGCAGCACAAGGGCTGAAATGAAATGTTTAGTTGAGGATCCTACTGCATAATATTGTGCATGTTGTCTATTCAGACACACCCTGTTGTTGTTGTTGTTTTTTTTCAGTCCAATTAAAGAGCTGCTCATTTTAAAAGAGACAAATAAATTTGCTTGAAGTATACAGAACCATGGCCATTGATGAGCAGTCTATAGTTGCTGCTTACAACAAATGTATTGGTAGATGTTGCAGAATTAGTTGCTGAATCCTAGTCTGTGGTCTCTTGACTGTGAACTCTTTGGGGTTTGGGCTATATTAGGGTTGAGCTATATTAGTCCAACAATCCACTAGAAATAGTATACCATCAGGGACCCTGTTTCCACCCAGTATGTCAGTTAGCTTGTGCTGAACTGCTCGACTTAACAATGTGAAACATTGTAAACCTGCAGGGAGTGATTGCTTCAGTGGTTATAATTAGATCTTTTTTTCACATTTGTATTAAAATAATTGAACTTAAAATGCTTAAAAACATACAATCTAGATTTAAAGGGGTCATGAACTGCCTTTTTTATTATTTTGTACTGTTCTCTGAGGTCCATTTATAATGTTATTAAGATTTTAATATCAAAAACATGGTAATTTAGAAGAAATAGGATATTTTCTGTCCTGTTTTGACTACCCTCATCAGAACGCTCTGTTTAAATAGGTGTGGCGGATTGTAGACTCGGAAATAAACGCCCACTGCTATGATTGGTTAACAGTTGTGAATCATACCTTGTTTGTAAACCAATCCGCAGTAAAATGAAGTAAACAAAGAACCAAGTTCTTACTGCCATGGTCTGGAGCTTAATTAAAAATAAAGTTCATCCACTCTTTCTAGAGGTGCACCGATTGACTGGTTAGGGACAAGAATTAGCCGATTTTCCGCATGGTCAGTCTGTTGATTCCAAGCCTGTCTGTTTTGAACTCACACTGACGGCGACCAATAATGTATTTATGTCGTGCTAGATGAAGCTATCACAGCCTGAGTGAGTATGTGAGAGAGAAATCAAAACAAACTTATAGATGGATACTTTGGTAGAAAAAAAATATTTGTACATTCCACAACCTGTCGTTTGGGCAGACTGGCTTCAATGCAAGCTGTTTTGAGACTAACAAGATGTTTTGAGTTCTGAAACTTGTGTCGAAAGATCAAGGGTATTTTGATTTCTCAGTTCATGACCCCTTTAATTTAGTAACTGTTATTATCTTGGTTTGAATTTGTAGCCTACATAAAGAATATGAGATGCAATTGACACAAAAGTTTTATATTTTAAAGCACATTCTGTTAAAATGTTTCAAATCTGTTTAAAAATGTAAGAAAGATGTGCCTTTTGTCCAAATCTACCTGTAGCATACACCTTATCAGAAATGAAAGTTACTTCTTCATAGTGCAAAGGCAAAGCATAATGGATATACTGAATAAGTCCTCCATTTAGAGTCATTTAGAGATTTCAAAGATAAATGACATGATATAAAAGATATTTCTCCATATACAGCAGACAGCGGTTTCCTGATGGTCTGGATTCAACTGCAATCAACACCAGCACCCATCCTCCCTAACCTTGAACCCTGTCCTCTATCCTCCCCCTTCACATATGTTAACACACTGATAATATTGTGCTGTCCTGCCTCCCCTCCTTCCCTACCTCCTCACCCTCTCTCCCCCTCCCCTCCCCCCCCCCATCTCCCCCACATAGACTCTCTCTGGAGATAATGACCATCCTCTGTCGCTGTGAGAATATCGAAACTTCGGAGGGTGTCCCCTTGGATGTGACAGGGGTCGCTCAGGTAATCACACTGAATGAAACAAGCCAACCAATTGAGACAGTGAGAACAATTTCAAGCGCTCAGGATGTAAAGGGCGGTGGCCTGGTTCCATTTCCTGCGTTGCATACATACACATGCTTCCACACTCTCTTCCACACTCTTGTGTTGGTCTTCCACTGCAGTGAAGGAGAGCCAGTCATCTCTCACTATCCTTGTCTGGAGTTTGGCTACGCGGCGCTCATGGCTCATGTAACTAATGTCTCACATCAGCCTATTTTGACTGTCGGGCCTGTAATGGATGACGGGCATATCAGACGGGCTTTCGGGAAAATTGTGGGGTGGGAAATTATCTTTAAGCTTCTGGGAATCTGAATGCAGAGGATGCCATTACAGCCCGCGGTCAAAACACCTGATTTGTGCTGACCAAGTGGTTGTGTCTTGGTATTTTCACCCTACAGATCCATTTTGTGTTGTTTACCTTCACGTCTTTCTTTAATCCCACCTTCTTTCCTGTTTTCACGCCGCTTGACATTCTTCCCGTAGATCATAGCCAACTTTTTTGGTTTGTTTCCCTTTTTTTGCGTTTTCCACAGGATAACCCTTGAGATTATGACCCTGCAACCCAAGTGTGAGGATGTAGAGACAGCGGAGGGGGTAGCTATTACTGTCACAGGTGTGGCACAGGTAAACCACCTTACCTCACCTAACCTCAGCTCCAAATGCCACTTTCAGGTTTGCCAGACTGGTTTCAGACCCAGCACCCCTTTATCATGCTTTTTCCTCTCATTTCCTTCCCTCCTTTTCTGGTCCCTAAATTTGATACCCCTCAGGGATAAACAGTGCCAATCTTTGTATGTTAATCAGACTGAAGGTCACTGGTTTGTGTTTGACATGATAAATTGTTTTTCAGATAATCAAAGGCTAAAAAGGTTGTTAGTACTTACTGAATGTTCATTTAGTGATAGTTTGGGAAAAAGCTCCTTCATAATATGGTGAATTTTTTTTTTTTCTGGTAAGTAAAACAACAAAACAATTTACAAGAATGGCTCTGTTCCAAAACCCAGTGAGATGTCTTGTTGTATACTTTTAAAGACAGCACCCTATGAAACGTAACCCTTATACAGTAAGTGACTATAATCACTAGATGCAACCCAGGATGTTTTCAGAAATTATACATTTCTGTTGCAACAGATAAAACAAAATGCATCTGTGTAATCTTAAAGGGATAGTTCTCCCAAAAATGAAAATTAGCCCATTATTTACTCACCTTCTAAGCATCCTAGGTGTATATGACTTCCATCTTTCAGACAAATCCAGTTGGAGTTATTTTAAAAATGATCCCGGCACTTCCAAGCTTTAGAATGGTATAGATGGGTGTTTCTCTTCATCAGTCCAAAACAAGTCCAATAAAGTGCATCCATCCATAATAAAAAGTGCCTCAGGTGGCTCCGCAGGGGGAATAAAGGCCTCGTGTAGCGAATCGATGTATCAATGAAGAGAAACACCCGTCTATGCCATTCTACAGTTTGGAAGTGCCAGGATAATTTTTTAAATATAACTCCGATTGAATTCATCTGAAAGAAGATGCCTGGAGGGTGAGTAAATAATGGGCTAATTTTCATTTTTGGGTGAACTATCCCTTTAAGATTACACAGATGCATTTCGGTTTTTCTGTTGCTGCAGAAATGTATAATTCTGAGTCTGAAAACATCCTGGGTTGCATCTAGTGATTATAGTAACTTACTGTATAAGGGTTACGTTTCACAGGATGCTGTCTTTAGAAGAAAATATGTATATATAATGTGTATATGTATGTATATCACTGAAATACTGGATAAAGTATAAGACTAAAACTGGACTTCTCCACGAAAGATATAGAATTTGTCCAAAATAAGGTGCCTATTCTTCCTATATTTTGAAACCGCTGTTGCATCGGAGTGCATCTGGAGTATGATGCCTTATATTGCCGCCTACTAGGTTTTAGAACCGAGTCAATATGTTGCCATATTCTGTGACCTTCATGTCATTCTAGTGTAGATGTTACAGATGTTTGTATTTGCTCTCTTTTTTTAAGCATCTAAAAGCTTTTCTCAAACAGTCAAAAGGAATCTGGATGAAATTATAAGATGATTTGTTTTATTCTTTGATTTCTTAACCATGACCCTCACCATTTTTTGATTGTTCTCTGTTGTCAGCGTGCCAAAACTTCCAATGGTTAACTGAACTCGCATGTTTATTCTAATGAACATCTGTCTGCTCTTTTGAAAACCCAACTTCAGAGAGGAAATACTAATTTCCACTATGGTTGCAACTGAGCATATTGCATTACCTGTATTGCAAGGTTTTTAATTTCAGTTCTCAAAGATTCTCTCTCTCTCTCTTTTTCCCAAGTGTTATTTTCTCTCTGTGAATACTTAGTCTGGTGTGAACAATGAGAGCATTATAACAACGAGGCAGTCCAGCCATTACAAGGCATTTATCTCTGGAAGTCACATGTGACTGGATGAGGAACTTAAAGACATTACACAATTCATTCTTCATAGAACTTGAGCTTAAGGTCTCTTCATAGGGTGACTGTAGGTGACCCTGGACTAAAAAAAACAGTCACACGGGTCATTCTTTTTTTTTAAATTGAGATTTATGCATCTTCTGAAAGCTAACAATTGATGTATAGTTTGTTAGGATAGGAAAATATTTGGCCGAGATACAACTATTTAAAAATCTGGAATCTGAACGTGCGAAGTTGTCCAAATGAAGTTCTTAGCAATGCATATTACTAATCAAAAAGGAAATTCACTAACGTAGGAAATTCACAAAATCCTATTGATTTTTGGCATAAAAATAAAAAAACAATCATTTTGACCCATACAATGCATTTTTGGCTATTGCTACCAATATACCCATGCTACTTAAGATTGGTTTTGTGGTCCAGGGTCACATACGGTTACATTTGTCCATTGTATCAAAACAGCGAGGATTATTCAGCAAGAATGAGTCTATAACACACTGCTTTGCCCTGCATGTTATACCAAGGGGTGTAATTTAAATGTTTCATTAATATAGTTGATTTATATACTCTTAGCCAGCAGTGCAATATTTGCAGATACCTCAAAACATATAGTTATGATTTGAAACAGCGAACGCTATAAAAAAAATAGCAAATTCTGTAGGTTAATTAGGAAAATTCTGAGTATTAAAATAATGAAAAAATCAAGTTGCACATGAGATCGTCTGTCATCTGATGACAGGTCATCATTGGCTTGTGCAATGAGAAACGTCTTGTGCACTGACAACAGTCAAAAAAGTAATTCGCTCGTCTGTGCTCTCTAAAATGTGTATGTCTAGTATCCCCAAATTGATTTTTAATGCATTGTATTATATTGTTAGTGCCTCATTTGATTGGTGCATCAGTCTATGTCAATACCAATCCCTAGTTATACCCCTCTAATTTTAGAGCGACCGTGGGAAGTCCGTCTCGTGTGATTTAAATGGAGGGCTTGCAGCTGTTGAACTAATGGACCCACTTATCTGTTGACCACCCAGTCCTCTGCAATATCCTCCTCTTTGAGTCTGTTTTCTATTATGAATCAGTCTTTATATATATTTATGTTCACCAGCAGACAAAGATACGGATCCAGATATACTAGCACTGTGTTTTATTTATTTATTCATTCATTTTTAGTTCAAGATAACTTTCACAACAGTCTGGAAAGCTTCAAGAAGAGAAAGTGTTTTTTAATCTTAGAGCACATTTTTAGTCTTGCCCTACTTTCACTTTTACTGTGTTGCATGATTTCCTCTCTTTGAGTTTATGTTGTGGTTTCCCATGAGCGCGACATGTGAATGGTTCATTTTGTTCTAGTTTGGTTGAAAATGTGGTCATCCATGCATGCAGTGTCATTTGAGTGCTTGTTAAAGCATGGCACCCCAGTTTACTGTGAATGTTACAACATTTTTGACATTTTTTTTAATTTACATGTCTGTCTTAAATGACTGCTGATTCCAAAATAACTCCATTAATAACAAAACTCTGTAATATTCTTTTTTTTACACTGGCCTTTCAAGGCCCGTTCACACCAAAGGGAGTGTTCAGCGTGAAATTTGTTCATGTTCGCATGTGATTTGACCAGTTTTAGAAAAGCAGAAATACCTGGGTTACTCCGGGATACAGAATACTCTGTTTCTGCATGCCACCAAGTCATGGTTTTGTGTAACAGCAGCAGTTCTCTGGGCATGAGACCAATAGTACAAATGTTATTGGTTGGCCAGTTTTCTTCACAGTCCAACTGAAAAGACATTAGAACAAACATTTTTTTTTTTTTTTTGTACTGAATATTAATCTTTGTGTGAACAGGCCTTCATTCTGATTAATCTAAAAATGTAATGTCAGTATTTCTATTTGGAAATCTGGTTCCAGACCTGGAACATTTATCTAGAGCATCTAGTATCAGCCATTACCAGATGCCATTCGCAGGGCATTACTCCTGTAATATGGAGTCATTTGGGATTTATTCTGCGGCTAATGTTTTCCCCCACCCACATTTGTGGCGTCATGTTGCCGTGTATTGCATTGCTTGTCATATACCACATCTTTAACAGTTTGATGACTGCTCAACTACCCTCCTGCCAGAGTTGGTTGAAGTTCACCTTTGACACTGCACTTAAATCAGCTTTCATCATTATAATGTACTGCTGCAGTAACCAGGCCACATGCAGATTTTTTTCAGCTCTGAAAAAATGTAAATAGGAAGCTGGTTGTAGTTCAGTAGAGGGGGGCGGCTTCTAGCGGGAGCCTTAAACTCACAAAAACTCCACCCTCTCTTTCTGAAGCATGAGTTCATTCTCCTTTCCTTTTCACAGCCATGAAGAGAGACTGTTTTAAAATGCGTCTCATAGACTCATAACTAGTGAAGGGGTGGAAAATCCAGGCCTTGGGTTTGCACATTGGCTGCATTGGAAGTGTCTTGCAGTTATTGCTGACATTATTTTATTTTTATTTCTTTTATTTTACTTTATTTTGCATGCAGACATGAACATCGAGACCCAATTTTGAGTTTGTTACTCGAAAAGATTTTTTTTTCTCTTATCAGGTTTGGTTTTACCACCCTTTACACTAATTGTAAGGATCAGTTCACTTCCAGAATAAAAATTTCCTGGTAATTTACTCACCCCCATGTTCTTGTCTTTCTTTCTTCAGTCAAAAAGAAATTTAAGGTTTTTGAGGAAAACATTCCAGGATTTTTCTCCATATAGTGGACTTCAACGGGAGCCGAAGGGTTGAAGGTCCGAATTGCAGTTTCAATTCAGCTTCAAAGGACACAATGGACATTTTCTTAAAAAAAAAAAAAAAAAATTGACATACTTTTTCACCACAAATGCTTGTCTTGCACTAGCTCGACTTCACGCATTATGTAGTTACGTTGGAAAGGTCACGCGTGACATAGACAAATGTACCGACCCAGTGAACGTGCAAAGAAAGTCAAACGGCCTTTACGTAGAAAGGAAAAACGATGTTGGATGATTTTGAAGTTGGAGGAGAAAATAAGATACTTTTTTTTTTTTTTAACCCTACGCTACCTTTTTGAACCGGAGTACACAGATGAAGAACTAACCACGATTGGCCTTTCCAGTATGATTACGTAATGTGTGAAGATGCGCATTTGTAGTTAAAAGGTATAGAAATTTGTATTATTTTTAGAAAATTACCAGTTTTTCTAGAGAAGACCCTTACACCTCATTCACACGGCACGTCAGCATTAACGCTCCACGGAGGGCGTGTCTGAAGCTTCACGCTGATTGGCCAGCATCTGCAGCAAACGGGATTGGCTAGCATCTGCACTAGTATGTTTGCATAAGGCGATCTGATTGGCTGATGCCTGCGTTGGCACTTAAAGTTGAAAAAAATTTTAACTTCTGTCGCGAACAACGGCAGTGACGCAACGCGACGGACCCATAATTCAGTTCGTGCTGACGCTGGCGCCCCGTGTGAATGGGGTGTTGTTCTTCAGCTGGGATCGTGTAGAGCCCTTTGAAACTGCAAATTGGACATTCCACCCATTGATCCCCATTGAAGTCCACTATATGGAGAAAAATTCTGAAATATTTTCTTCAAAAACCTTCATTTCTTTTCAACTGATGAAACAAAGACATGAACATCTTGGATGACATGGGGGTGAGTAAATAATCAGGACATTTTTATTCTGGAAGTGAACCACTCCTCTAATTCATACTAGGGCTGGGTGGTATAGATAAAAATATTCTTTATATTCTTAGCTTTTTAATAATATTATGAATATATCTAAACATTGTTGAAGGATAGCAAAATGTAATCACCCTGGATACGTCCAAAAAAAATCACAATATTTATAAGATTGCTTTTATTCATTTTACATTTATGTAAATAAATAAGTCAGAGATATATTGTAAATGTTCTGTATACATCACCCAGCCCTTCACTCTGCTTGAATGTAATGAGACATTTGGACTCCTTAGACATTTTTTCATATCCTTTTTATCAACACCATAAACGCATACGTACTTTTACATACTGATTTGCAAGCATTTGTGTGTAAATTCAGAGTGGCATAAATACTGACTGAAGTGTCAACCACAATCTCAGTTATACACAACATCCAGCAGAACTGGTTGTGCTTAATGTCTGTCCCTCACACTTGGAAAATATTTTTATAGATGTGTCAAACTGCAAGTGTTGATGAAATATTATATATAATAAAACTGTTAAGATGCTAGAAGATTCTGGAGTATCATAAATGTGTGCAGTAACACATGAGCTGACTGTTCTACTGTCTGAGTGCATTATATCAAGCTCTATGTATCAATTGCATACTGTGATCCAGTGTTTGTCAGTATTGGACCGTGACTATATGTGTTCTGCTATCAGGTGAAGGTCATGACTGACAAAGAGCTGCTGGGTTATGCCTGTGAACAGTTCCTGGGCAAGACAGTGGCGGAGATTAAAAGTGTCATTCTGCAGACGCTGGAAGGTCATCTGCGCTCTATTCTGGGTGAGTAACGCCGGACACTTGTGTCTATCTTCAATAGCGTGCTCTCACCTTGTGCTCTCACTGTGAAGAGTTTAGACAGTGTGCACAGTCAGTGTTAGATTTAAGTTCCTGCCAGATAAGCAACATGACCAGCAGCCACTCTTTCAACAGGTCACGCAACGTTTGGGACATTATGTGTTTGAAAGTTTCCTCTGCTCTCAGAAAACCGATTATGTCCTTCATAATGACTTCAATTTCCTTGATAACTTAGGAACACAAAAGTGAAGAAGCACCATGTTTTTCACATACTCACTAACCTCATTTGCTCGTGTTTACAGGGACTCTGACGGTAGAGCAGATCTACCAGGATAGAGATCAGTTTGCCAAGTTGGTGAGGGAAGTGGCGGCACCTGACGTGGGCAGGATGGGCATTGAGATCCTAAGCTTTACTATTAAGGTGTGCTTACATTGGTACACGGATACACATGGATAGAGTTTCTGTTTTACTTTGCTAATTTTGATTTCAACAATCAATCAATCAATGACTTTTAAAACCATTGCAGTTGTCAGGGGTAAAAATGTTACCGATTTTCTCCCATCAGGATGTCTATGATAAGGTGGACTATTTGAGTTCCTTGGGGAAATCCCAGACTGCTGCTGTTCAGAGAGATGCTGACATTGGTGTGGCTGAAGCAGAGAGAGATGCTGGAATCAGGGTGAGCTGAAGAAATAAAGGAGTCACTTTCCATGACTATAGTACAAAATAGGGCCTTAAATACTTCAAAATTTTTAATATTTAATTAAAAAAAACTGCACAGGTAAATGGTCAGGTGAAAATATCGATCATTAGGATGTCAAAATAAGTTTTATGCTCATTTTGTTAGAATACAGAGCATTCAGATTAGAATAATTTTGGACACACCTGGGGAAAAAAAAAAGTTTTATTTATTTATTTTTTTTTTTAAATCAATTTTTTTTTTATTCTGCAAGGAAACATTAAATTGATTAAGGGTGACAGTAAAGGCTTGTGTTGTTATAACAAATAAATGCTGTTCTTTTGAACTTTTTATTCATCAAAAAATCCTGAAAAAAATGCATAACTCTTTCCGAAAAAATGTTAGACAGCACAGCTGTTTTTACCAAATCAGCATATCAGAATAATTTCTGAAGGATCATGTGACACTGAAGTCTGGATTAACAGTTGCTAAAAATTCAACTTTGCCATCACAGGAATAAATTACATTTTAAAATATATTACAATAGAAAACAAATTTTTTAAATTGTAATAATATTTTACAATATTACTATTTTACAGCATTTTTAATCGATTAAATGGTAAGAATAAGAGACGTCATCCAAAAATCTAAATCTTACCAAACCTAAACGTTTGAACAATAGTGTACAGTATACAGTTTAAAATCATTTTGTCAATAAACATGAAATAAACATTTAAATAAAATTTAAATAAAAGTACCAATATTAAGATTCCACTCAGTACAGGGCTGGCTAGTTTAAGGTCAAATGTTAGTTTGTAGTTGTTTATAAATGAACAGAGCAAACACCGATTTTTTTCCACCAAATTCTATTCCAACCCCAAAAAAGTGCAGGACAGAATATTTTTGTAAGCATTCGAATGATGTGAAACTTTTTTTCTCACATGCCTTATTCTCTTGTTTTAGGAAGCAGAATGTAAGAAGGAGATGATGGATGTAAAATTCCAAGCCGATACAAGAATGGCAGACTCAAAGAGAGAGCTGGAGATGCAGAAGGCTGCCTTTAATCAAGAAGTGAACACAAAGGTAGAGCTGAGTAATTCCATTGCTTATTTTAAGATGTAGATGCACTGATTAATCAAATGTGATGCAATCTAGGAAAACCCATCAGATGTCTAGGGCCCTGTGATTTCCACAATGCGGAAAACATAGACGGAATCGCAGAATCCAGTCATAAAAATGGAATTTACAGTTTAATGCGGAATGTCACAGAATGTGTCAACGTTTGGATGAATTAATCAAAAGTATGTCATTACACTTAAATCAAATAGCGATATGGACTAATATTTGTAAATATTAAGCTGCAAAACGACTTATATGTTTCGATAAATTCTGCATGTCTGTGTTAATGAATGGCACAGACATGCTCTTTTGTTTACTACTCGTACTGAAGCACGCATGACACTTGTGGTGATATTACCGTCTGTTGTCTCACTAAATGAGGACATAAATACATCATCTCCAGAACTGCTCTGAGAATCACTTCATGAGCATTTTACTGTTTCAGTTGAGTAAAACTATCATCATATCGACACACATTTAAAGGTATTAATAAAAATAAAAGTCTGGTTTAATGTGAAGACATTGCGGCAGAAATGCTATTGTTCAGTAGAACGTAATACTACTACTACTACCACTACTAAAATTATTAAAACATTTTAAGGAATAATCAGATATTTCTTTATTGTTTTAATTTTAATAGTAAATCTGCTTTATTTGCCAAAAAATACAATTTGTTTAATTTTCTTTAATTAAAAGATAAATTGAATTAATGTTTTATGCCTTCATTCGACAACCAGAAAGATGCAAAAACACAACACGGCGTTTCTGAGAAAGTAAACATTTCACAAGGCTACTGGAAGAATAAATAAAACTTGTTTTTATGGTTTCAAAAAATTTGAATTAATTGAATTTGGTAACAGAATTTGGTAAATAAAACATAAGGTGGGCAAAAATAAAACATTTCATAGGTTTTAATAAACTGATGTTAAGTGGTTTAATTTTCATGATTTTAATTAATTAGACATGCGTTTATATAAAATTTAATGCATTAATAAAATTTTATTTAACCATTAAAAAGGGGGGGGGGGCTTTCATAGGGCCCTAGATGTGGCGCTGGGACGTTTTAAGGAAATTCAAAAAATAAGGTTTTCATTAAATTATTATTCTATAACATCTTGTCTATTATCTCTGAAAATATCTTTGCAAAATTCACTTGTTTAGTGCAGAAAAATAGACATTTATTGCAGCAAGTAGAAATGACTGTGTCTTTCTCTTATATTATTCTCTTATATATATATATGCGTAGGTGCTTTCTCTTAGCACCACAAAAACAGTTAACCTATCAACATAAAACACGTAACATATTTAGTAAAGGTATCGGTGCACATGCTCTGCCAGTCCGTTAAGTTTTTAAAAGAGATTAACGCAGTCTGAAGTAGCCGCTCACTTAAACGATCTTACTCGTCTCAATATGCTCAATCTTGGTGACGTCAGTGCCCTAAACAATGTTTTAATGGACTATTTCACATCCAGTATTTGTACAGAGCTTAAAACCAGCTTTCATTGTATCAAAACCTAAAAAAGGTACAAATTTCACCATGTGTTGGGTTTTCCTAGATCGCATCACAAATATGTGACAAAAGTTTGTGGACACCCAAACACAACCTATATAATCGCTCTTTCCTTTCACCTCTCTCAGAAAGCCGAGGCGCAATTGGCCTATGAGCTTCAGGCAGCCAAGGAGCAGCAGAAGATCAGACTGGAGGAGATTGAGATTGAGGTGGTTCAGAGGAAGAAGCAGATCTCCATTGAGGAAAAGGAGATCCTCAGGACAGATAAAGAGCTGATCGCCACCGTGAGGAGACCAGCTGAGGCTGAAGCCTACAAGATGCAGCAGATCGCAGAAGCAAAGAAGTGAGTGAAAGATTGGTATAATTAGTTTAAGGGAGCCTGATAAGAAAGGAAAGAACAAAGGCCTGAAAAGTCCTTCTGTCTTCTGCTCCTCTCTGTCAGGATAAAGAAGGTGTTGACGGCGCAGGCTGAGGCGGAGAAGATCAAGCGTATTGGAGAAGCAGAGGCCGGCTCCATTGAGGCTGTGGGTAAAGCTGAAGCAGAGAAGATGAGGCTCAAAGCTGAGTCCTATCAGCAGTATGGCGAGGCTGCAAAGACAGCTCTCGTCCTGGAGGCTCTACCAAAGGTGTGTGGAAGGCTGAACAAATGTGGAATTAGATTACAGTTATTACAGATGCAGTGTGTGTGTCAATTTTTGTGTACTTTTTCTTTTCTCTTCAAATCTGTAAGTGTGATCAGACCTCTCTGACACCACCAAAAGTCTTTTTGTAAAGATGATGCTCTGAAGAATAAAGCTGAATGTGTTTGCGTCGTGTTAACATGTCAGGGGCTGAATTTGTATCGTCACAGATTGCTGGAAAGGTGGCAGCACCCTTGAGCCGTACCAATGAGATTGTGATCCTGAGTGGCGACGGAGGCCGTGTCACTGGGGAAGTGAATCGTCTGTTGGCTGAACTACCTGTTTCTGTAAACGCCCTCACAGGAGTGGATCTGTCCAAGGTGAATACAAGTATTTCATGTCATATTTCATTAAGATTTTAACAAAAATAAAACTGTAATATTGTGAAATATTATTACAGATGTTTTAGTGTAATATTTTTTTTAAAATATAATTTATTTCTGTGATGGAAAAGCATCATTACTCCAGTCTTCAGTATCATATGATCTTTCGAAAATCTTTCCAATATGCTGATTTTGTGCTCAAATAACATTTATCATCAGTGTTGAAAACTGTTGTGCTGCGTAATATTTTAGCATGATTTAACCTTGATCTTTTTTTCTTACATGAATAGAAAAAAAACAGCATGTATTTGAAATATTTTTTAAGTTTGAAGGTCCTTACTGTCATTTTTAATTAGTTTAATGTGTCCACACACTAGTGCTGTCAATCAATTTAAAAAAAATAACACATTAATCACATTTTATTTCTGAAATTAATCACAATTAATCCCACCTAACATTTTTAAATATACTTTTATATTGCAATAATTTCACATTCAATCTTTAAATTAATGTAGAAACAACATAAAAACAGTATGTTTTAAATATTTGTTAAATATTTTTTTATGACCGAAGATGACTATCACTGATACCAATACTGATACCTGATACTGTGACTATAGTCGTTTAACATTATAGTATAATTGAGAGCAATTAATTTGAACATTTATGAGACTTTAAAAAATAACAGCTGAACAGTGAACTTAAAATACATAAGCCCATTATTCACCTGTGCACTTCAGCAAGTAGGAAATTGAAAGCAAGACTGAAAGTTATCAAACACTAAATCACTCAATTAAAATAGATGAATCATTAAAGCTACAAAAGTTATTAACTTCCTGCTTTTTCTTTTGTTTATTGATTAATAGACGTCACATCAGCTGGGTTATTTGCTTATTTGGCTGCTATTGCTTGAAGAGCTGCCGCTGCTGAACATGATTCAGATCTCACACGCATGCTCGTAGTTTATTCTTTAATATGAAATGATACGGGCTATAGTATTTGTACAGTAATGATACAAGCTACAACATTTGTTTTAGTGACATAATGGGCTGACAGTATCTCATCTGCCCACAGTTCACTCTTGTTCTACTGAAGCTCTCTCATCCCCTGTACCTTTCCCACGCTTGTTTGACTAGCATTTGCTGCAAAAGTGAAGTTGGAGTGCATGTCTTAAAAGTCTCCCGTTTGATGTGGTCATAAAGATTTTCTGCATCTAAATAAACCCAGTTCTCGTCAAGAAAAAAAAAGAGACCGTAGAAGCAGTTGTGAGTAGGGTGGCCAACCCTAGCCATGCCCCTGCGTTAACAGTGTTAAATATTTTTAAAGCTGTTAAACTGGAAAAATGAATAGCCTTTGTTAACATGCTAATTTTGACAGCACTAGTCCACACAGAATAAAAGTATTCATTTTTAATGACCGCAAACTTTAAAATGGTAGTGTAGTATAATTTAATATGGTCATAAAAAGCCTCATACATACAGTTGAGGTCAGAAGTTTACATACACCTTGCAGAATCTGCAAAAAATGAATTATTTATAAATAAGGGGTTATACAAAATGCATGTTGTTTTTTATTTAGTACTGACCTGAATAAGATATTTCACATAAAAGATGTTTACATACAGTCCACAAGAGAAAATAATAGTTTATAAAAATGACCCCGTTCAAAAGTTTACATTCTTTAATTCTTACTAATAATACTGTGTTCTCACCTAAATGATCCACAGCTGTGTTTTTTGTTTAGTGATAGTTGTTTATGAGTCCCTTGTTTGTCCTGAACAGTTAAACTGCCCACTTTTCTTCAGAAAAATCCTTCAGGTCCCACAAATTTGTTGGTTTTTCAGTATTTTTGTGTATTTGAAACCTTTCCAATAATGACTGTATGATTTTGAGATCCATCTTTTCACACTGAGGACAACTGAGGGAAGGTTTAAATGCTCACTGATGCTCCAGAGGCAAAAACCGATTCATTAAGAGCCGGGGATGAAAACTTTTGAACAGAATGAAGATGTGCACATTTTTCTTATTTTGCCTAAATATCATATTTTTTCATGTAGTGCTGCCCTTTAAAAGCTACAGAAGATGCGTACATGTTTCCCAGAAGACAAAACAAGTTAAATTTACCCTGATCTTCAATTCATAAAGTTTTCACCCCCAGCTCTTAATGCATCGTTTTTCCTTCTGGAGCATCAGTGAGCGTTTGAACCTTCTGTAATAGCTGCATATGAGTCCCTCAGTTGTCCTCAGTGTGAAAAGATGGATCTCAAATTCACAGTCATTGTTGAAAAGGGTTTAAATACACAAAAATGCTGGAAAACAAACAAATTTGTGGGACTTGGATCAAGAACGGCAGGCAGTTTAACAGTTCAGGACAAACAAAGGACTTGTAAACAACTATCACAAAACAAAAAAACACAGTTGTGGATCATTCAGGTAACAACACAGTATTAAAAATCAAGCGTATGTAAACTTTTGAACAGGGTCATTTTTTTTTATAAATTCACCCTTTTTTTTGTGCACTATATGTAAACATCTTTTATGTGAAATATCTTAATCAGGTCAGTACTAAAAAAAAATAACATGCATTTTGTACGATCCCTCTTATTTCGGTAAAATAATTAACATTTTGCAGATTCTACAAGGTGTATGTAAACTTTTGACCTCAACTGTAATTACAAAAGAATAAGCACAGTGAATTTTAGCATATTATACCTGACTATTTTTTGACATTAGCTTTTTTCAGAGGTAGACCTGGATGAGAGAATGAATAACTGCCAGTATCGAGTAAAATTTATTAAGTTTTGTCAGTATAAACATGTAAATAAATGTGTTGTTTCTCTGCAGATCCCATTGCTTCAGAAAATGACCAATCCTCAAGCTTGAACACGCTCCTTCCACTCTGCTGCCTTTCCGACACTCCCACATCGATTGCCTTGAACAGAAACACTTGAAAGCTGTTTTTTTTTTTTTTATAGAAATGAGGAATTGATTTTTTTAGACCCCTGGTGCCTTACCTCTGCAGGACCAGATTCTCTGCATGTGCTCTTGTTTTGTCACTTACATCTTTTTTTTGTCTGTTTATTTTCCTTGTGTGTTTAAACGACGTACCTCAATCATAGTTATTTTGTTATTCACGGAACTGTTTCACTAGTGGGCAGCTGCAGATCTATGTGTACACAGTGATGTAGAAGATGAGGAAGTATTCCCATTTTAATGGGTAGCTAAGGTTATATTCACAGTTACATTTATGCAATGTATGTCGATATATAGAAGTATAGTGTAGAAGAGCCATTAGATTTATTACAGCATGTTTAGTAGATTGATCAACTGGGCCTTTGAAATCATTCATCGTTCTGAAGACATCGCTGTTTAGGACAAATAGTCCCACGGGGATAAGAAGAACTGACTTTTAGGTTATCTAACCAACACAATTAGACGTAGGTTCATTTGTAAACATCTTTTTGTACAGTTCAAACCTGAAGTACTCTAGTAATTTTAATATTTTTTATTGTGGGATGAAAACAATCGGTTTGTTATTTTTTAAATTTTGCTTTTAGGGTTGGATATCAAATCACACTTTCACTGTGCAGTCTACGCCATGTGTTTCATAGTCATATCTGTATGTATATTCTTTGTAAATGTTTTGCCTATTTTTGGATAATAAATAATGCTCCAAATGCATTTTTACCAAGACGCCAAGCAAAGGCCAAAACATGCTGAATTAGCAGGATTTAGAAAAGCATCTTTATTTTTTTCATTGCAGCAAACCTCAGATAATTTACCATACCCAATGTTTATGCAAAGGATAAAGCTTTGGTCCTCTTCCATTAGATATTATGACTGCAGCCAAACTGACAGTTGTACAGATGCCAGAGCACTCTTTTGTCTACTGTTCTAGAAGTTCAAACATTGATATACGCTGTGCATTTGAAGTGGAACGTCTACCATGTCCATAGTTTTCTTAAAGATGCTTTGTGCCGTACAGAGTTTTTCCCATATTGAATCATTTCAGTGATCATTTATGACAGGACTTCTTCCTCTTTTTTATGTTTTAACCGTAATATATGTCACATGTATTCTTTATTCACAAAGTACTAATTATCAACATCCAGATAATGTGAGAGCTCTATCAGGTATATGAGAATTTTAACTCCACTTTAGCTATTTTTTCAGTGAGAATGACTATATTTTAGTGTTTGTTTTCTTCAGATTTTCAGCTTGCAGTTGTGTCATGAGAATACAGATCAGTCTGCCAAAGATCAGTAGGCCAAGCAGCATATCTGCTTTTATTTTACATTGCTGCTGAATCATAAATGATCGGGTCTTTTGCGCATTGTTAATCAGATGCCAAATATAACGTTTTTTTTTTTTTACAGCACACTTTGGCAAAAGTATTTGCTAAACAATGTTCTGTTTGTGAGAAGCAAGTTCATTCAAACTGATGTTCAATTTACATTCTTCAAAACTAAGTGCATTTGTTATTTTGACATCGATATCTGTTTTAACTGGCAAAAAGGGAACTGTGCTTTAAAAATGTAGCCGTTGTTTATAAGACACAAAATCAACTTCAGGCTTCAAACACTTTTCTATGCTTAATCTAAACTAACGAGAGCTGTTGTTTCTGAATTGAGTGTGTTTGTTCTAGAGTTGTGTGATGTTTTCACCACTAACAATCACATACTGAGAATGTGTTATATAGCAGTGCATATAGTTAATGCCTATAACTTGTTGTAGAATGAATATATAGTATACAGTATATGTATCTAATAAGAAATGTTTCTGATCACAGTCAATAAATTCATCTTGATTTATGTCTCTTTTGCGTGTGAAATATTTGCCGTTTTGCACTACACCAATACACGCACAGCAGTGTCAGCAGAGTGTATGGCAGTGGATTTCACACCTTCGGTCGCCAGGATTATTTAAAGAAAATGTATAGGCCTATATGTAACGTTATTTAACAAAGTTCAAGATTTAGGGAAGAAGGAAGCAGAAACCGGCAAATGTCTTAAGGGTTGCCGACTCTCAAGCATTTGGCGTGAGACACAAGCTTTCCGGTGTTATGCCGAATTCTGACCCCCGCCAGATTACTATTAGGGCTGGGAATCGATTCCAAAAAGAATCGATTCCGAGGCGTTGGGAATCGATTGAACGTCGCTGAACGTCGATTCACGAAAATAAACTTAACGAAAAGAGTCGGTACTGAGCTCGTCTGAGTTTGAGGATGCACCCTTCCGCTGAGCATCCATTAATTTGCCTCTTGCTCGCTAATAGTGATTAGAAGTCTGATTCGTTTCCACGAAAAGAATAGATCGTTTTAATGAACCAGTTCAAATGCACGACAGAATAGATCATAAATTACTGGATGGTATTGGTCCTATTTCCATCTTTTTAAAAAAAAAATGCTATTTCTTTTTTCTATCAGCCAACAATAATTCTGTAAGAAAACAAGAGCACAGAGGCCGAGAGCGCATCTGACTGACAGATAAACCTCGAGCTGTTATATCAGTGTTGTTGTTAATGTTCTGGTTATTTTGTTGGTGTAATAATTGATGAAAAAAATGTTGGTTTGTTAATTTTGTGCAAAGCTACTGTTGAAGTTAACATCATTGAGCTGAACTGTGCACGCCTTGTTCAGTTCATGCAATAAACGCATGTCCACTGCTGCGCTTAGGGCTGTGACTAATTTAATGGGCAATGCAGTAAAATTACAATTTAAATGCAGAAATTTATCATAATTTAAAAAAAAAAATAAAGCAACATATTATGATAAGGCTACTTTCTAAGACACCCTACACTCATGGCAAAATTAGGTTCATCCGATCTAAAAAAAAAAAAAAAAAACAAGAATTGAAAAAGAATCGAAAACAACAGTGAGGAATCGATTCCTGGAATCGGACCAGGAATCGGACTCCAAAAAAAACTCCAGATTCCAAAATTTTATTGGTAGGTTTAGGGTTCGGTGTGGGGGAGGGGTTAGGATTAGGCAAATCAGGTAGCGATTTCAACGAGAGGGGGTAATACTTTGGCGGCGGTCGAAAATGGGCACAACACCGGCTCTCACGCTCTCAATCTGCCCATGTAAGTCTCACGTCAAATTGGCAACCCCGCTTGCGATGTGAAACAAAGTCTCAGCTTTCAAATGTTGTAGGTTTTACTAAATTCGAAGAATAAATACCGTTTTGGCGCACTTAAAGTGGAGTCAAATCGTAAAATGTAGCGCTTCAGTTAAAGCCAGCCATTCAGACTTGCGACAAGCTTTGATGTCGCCGCCACGCGTCACGTGGTTCATTGAACTTTGCAAACAAACCAGCGTTGACAATACATTTGAATGAGTTTAAGTAGGATATACGACAGCTTCACCATACAGGCAGCAATTTTTGTAAACATTACAGCATATTATGCATTGATTATTACGTGGATGATATTTACAATATCATTTTATTCTGGAGAATGATGCGAAAGGCAACATCATTTTCATTTGCAATGCCATGGTTTACCCACTAGGTACCTGAATCTAGATACATATACATGTATCTAAAAAATTTATTTACGTATTTGTAAGGTTTTCATTTGAATATTTCAGCATGATTAAACACTTGGTTTTTAAATGTGAAATTTAACATGTTAATAACTTACATCCTTTTTTAAATGATACTCGTGTAAGTACACACAATAAATGCAAGCAAATACTGAATTTAACCCAAGTTTAAAATGGTGTTAAAACAGGCATTTAACAAATTATTTTAATGCCCTTATATGTGCAGTATATACATATGAATTGATATTGAATGGAGATCGAAATCTCCAGAAATCAATCCTAATTTTACCAGGGGAACCCCGCCAAAAACGTGTATTTTACCCCAGAAACGCGATTTTAAAGGGGACCCCTCAACACGTGATTGGGCTACTTTTGTGCTAGTTTTGAATAGCAATTGACTCTATGCACGATCACTTTCGCGTTTGGTCTCAGTCCGCTCAGTTACATCCGGTGCAGCACCGGAAGCCGTTTTCGCTATTGGTTATAACTGTGTGAAACTGGAGCAGGAGAAGATACTTACATACTTTACTCGCTGTTTACAAGAGCTTCCCTGCATACATGTAAATGACGTTAATCGTATCGTGAGGCAATCAGCTCAGCCGAGAGAAAGGGATGGGCTTCAAATGATATATTTAGAGTTACATCGACAATTTTGAGGGCGAGTATTGTCATGCTATAAGTTAATGTTATACGAATATCGATTCTAGCCATCTTCGTTTCTCACAGTTTATGTCTTTGCATGTATGTATGTATGTATTTATTTATATATCTATCTAGTTACATTTTATGTACATTGCATCTTATGTGATTTTTTTTTAATTAATATACATTATGGATTTTACTTTATGAACGTTACTAACTATAAATAATATCTCAGTTTTTAGTAAGGCTCAGGTGACAGGAGCGATCTGCGTGAGGGCGACATGTTTCAGGTCGATGAGGACGTCAGAGAAGCCGCATAGTTTGGGAGTAGGAGGACTTCAGTCAAGACAATCAAGACTTTAGCTAAGCAAAGTTAAGGTTTTAAATAGAGATGCACCGATCGACCTGTGTTGTGCCAGATGTTGCTTGTGCAGCCACATCAGAACTGTTTTGTGTCTCCGTGCAACACAGCGTTTTGTTACTGAATAAATCCACGCTTTTTAACGAATCAAATGAGTCAGTGATTTAGTAATCCATTCATAAAGGCAGTTGTTGCCTCGTTTCTGAATGAATCAGCTGTTTGAACGAATCTGTTGAACTCACGTATTTAAACAGCCTTTTGCTGCCACCTACTGGTTTGGTTTCAATTTATTTTCATTTCAGTGCCTACAGGTGTAGAAAACACACACACCAAAATAATAATAATAATAATAATAAAAAACGAACACAAATAATCATTTAATATTGTATTTACACAACATCACCGTACATGAAAAGTTTAACACTGCATCAAAGTTATTTATATTTGCATTTCTGCATTATAAATGTTCAGTTATATTTATGTTTACATTACTGCATTGCATCTGTTCAAAGTTATATATAGTTACATGTTTACAGTATTGTATTGAAACTATTTATTATATTTAAAAGTTTACATTCCTGCAGTGCAGACAACATTGTATAAAATATACGTTTATATTATTTATTACGAAAATAAATCTAAAGTCATCAATCTTCAACAAATGTTTTCCTGTCTCTAATCCTTTGCCCAAGCTTTCACTAATGGGCCATTCTGGTAATTACTATAATGTATAACTATATAATACTATATTGTAATACTTAAATTATAAATCGCTGTCAAATTAATCTTATGAAAGAGTTTTGCCGCTAGTATATTTCGCTATAGAATGCGCTATGCGGAAGTAAATGGGCTGGCCGAGATTCTACCGGAAATACATCAGCAGCGTTCGTGCATAGAGTCTATTGGGCGGGTTTTGTTGTGAAAACCTGGCAACCCTAGCGGTGGATCTGATTTTGTGGATCTGGCTACCAGTATTATCCGCGTTTTTAGCAGTACAAAACAGCTTGTTTTGCTATATTGGCGGCACAGAACGTAAACAATGCCACTGAACTGAACAAAACTTGCGTATTTTGCTGATTATTGCTGCTGAAAATGGTCAATTATTGTCATGTTTTAGGCTGTACTAATTGGTCAGACCAGGAAAAACATAGGGCCGCTCTTAAAAAAAAGTTTGAAAAGCACTGCTCTATGGGGGTTTCTAAAAGGCAACTTTACATTGTTAAGATAACTTTAATAAATGCAAACTTAACCCTAAACTCTGTATTTAGGTTTAATGGAGAAAAAAAAAAAAAAAAACAGAGGACAAAAAATTACGATGGAAAGAGCAAAAGTGTGATCTAGATTTTCTTCAGACTTCTTGTCTGCAGAATTATTTGAAGTCAGCTTACAGCTGTACAGCAGTTCATTTTGCTATTAAAATGTAAATTTCCTAGTAAAATAGAATAATCAAGGCAAAAAACATTGAATAATGCAGTGTGTGTTCCATACGAGATGGAGTGGTTAATCAACAACCTGTGTGAGGAAAAGGAAAATAATTTCATTCTGATTATAAATCATCAATTCTGTTTAAAAACATAAATTTAGAAAAGAAAGTTATTTGTATAGCACTTTCACAATATATATAGTTTTCAAAGCCGTTTAAAGGAAATGCTTGTTTAAATGTTACACGTAGGAAGGTTTAGTCAATGTTGGTTTCATGTTGACTTTAGACATTGAAATTTAGACAGTACAGTTTAAAAGTTCAGACAGACTAAACATAAATATGGACATTAGAGACAGCTAACAACAATCTTGTATCCCACTGAAAATAATATTTACATTCTTTGGTTGGGAACCCCTCTGTGTTCAACTTTAATCTGGTTTGTAAATCTAGTAATGCAGAGCAGTGCATTCTCTGCTGGAAATGAGCAACAGAATGAGGCGTAATTATAGATGATGACTGAAAAACTTCATTTCCTAGTCTGCTGTTCACAGTAGTATTCAGTTAGTGATTTGGCATTGGCATAGTCCATCTGTGATCTGTGTTCTGTCTGGCTGTTCAGCATGCTGTTTAATGTGAACTGCTGATCGATGTATTCATGAACTGCTGGATAAATCTGCGGACGCAGCTCTCGGTCTGAGCCACGGAGGTACTGCTCAGGTTGGGGGGGATTTTGCAGGACCTTCCCTGATGGTCCTGAGGCTAACGCTCGGAAATGGATCCTGTTGAGGATGTCGGTGAGGGGCCTCGGATTAACATAGTCGGAGACTGGGGTCATCTCCAGGTTCCTCAGAGCACTTTCAGGGAGTTGCATCCGGCTCAGTTTAGGAGGCAGAGGGAGGGGCAGCTCCATGTCAGGACATTGTCGTGAGGGGTGGGGAGGGGTCCGAAAATAAGGCTGGAGCTGGATTATGGATCTACCTGGGGTTTGAGAGGCTGGGCTGCTGTGGTGATGGTGCTGCTGGGGGTTTAGAGGGCTGCTGATCTGAGATGGCAGTCTGCTGAGGTCTACTGTGGAGGTCTGGACACAGGAGCTCTGGGCCACAGGCAGAGCTGCACACAGACTGTGGAGACTGGAGGATCTGGCTTCTCTGGGACTTGGGAAAAAATTAAAACCATTATTTTGGAGGACAAAACTGTCAAGTCTGTATGTAGAAAATGATAAACTGAGAATAATTTTAATCTTGAGGGATACGAACTTGTCACTTTTCAGTGCAGTTATAAATGTAAAGTAGGTTTTCTGGCAGAAAACAAATCTATAGTTTAACATTTGAAAACAAAGTAAGAATTTTACTTGTAAGTTTACTCTTTTTCTGTAAAAGAAAATTATTATGACTATTAGATATGTTTTATTTGATCCTATTATAAATATAGTTTATATAGTTTTAAATATCAATATTTAAAACAGTTGAGTACTTTTTTTTAGGATTCTTAGGATCCAAAGATCAGTATTTATCTAAAATAAAAAGTTTTTGTAACATTAAACTCTATACTAGTCAAAAGCTTGGAGTCAGTATGGGGGGTTGGGGGGAATTATAGAAAGTAACATTTTTATTTAGCAAGGATGCTTTAAATTGACCAAAAAGTGATGATAAAGACATTTATAATGTTACAGAAGATTTCTAAATGCTGTTCTTCTGAACTTTCTATTCATCAAAGAAACCTGAAAAAAATTCTACTAAGCTGTTTTCAACATAATAATACTAATAAATGTTTTTTGAGCAGCAAAATCAGAATATTAGGATGATTTCTAAAGGATCATGTGAATGGAGTAATAATGATAAAAATTCAGCTTTGAAATCACACAAATAAATTACATTTTAAAATATATTTAAATATAAACCAGTTACTTTAAATAGTAAAAATATTTCAAAAATGTACTGTTTTGTTGTACATTGGATGACATAAATGCAGGCTTGGTGAGCAGAAGAGACTTTAAAAATCTTACTGCTATAAAATAGTACAAAAATACTTTTGACTGGTAGTGTATATATTTGTTTTATCTTTGGAATTTGGTTAAAAAGAAATGTTTTGTAATAATAATAATCAGCAGTGAGAGTATTTTGGAGGACAATGCTGTTTAACTATCAAGAACACTTAAAATGTCGGCATGTTGTTGTCTAAAAAGTAATAAACTGAGAAGCGAAAATTGCAGTTTTAAATCCAAATTAGGTTTTAAGCCTAAATAAAAGCTCAGTGTTCAACATTTAAAAAGCAAAGATCTTAAGAATCATTTGTAATTTTATTCTTGTTTCGTACAATTATTATGATTATTTATTCATTTATTTATTTATTTATGATTATTTATTCATTATTCATTTGACAGTACAATAGTATTATTACTATAGTCATTTTTAATCTTCTTCATGGGGTCTAAAGTGAGTTTTCCCTCTATATTGCCATGCTAAAATTGACAGTAAATCCCCATTTTAAAGCTTAGAAGATATTTTTTCCCCCCAAAAGGGCTCTTACTTTACCTTATCTAAGTTTGCATCCCTGAATCTCTCAAATTAAATGTAATACATAAGTATAGAGTAAGAATGAGTATCTTCCAGTAGAACTGCATTTTTATATTACGATTTGATTATAGTGTGATAATCACTGCATCACAAAAATTCCCAGGCTGAATCAGAGCCAGACTCACCTGTTCAGGTGACTGTTATTGAGGCTGTTATTGAGGCTGAGAATGGTGTGGTTCTGGTGGGGTGAAGGTCCTCCAGCAGTACTGGGGTTTATGAAGGCTGATATGAAAGGGTTGGGGGTGACAGACGAAGCCACTTCTGAAGAACTCAGAAATCTGCTGCAGTCAACAGAGCTTGACACGGTCACATCCACATCCTCATCTTTCTGTGGTTGTCCCACTACTTGTGCATAAAAAAAGAAAAACGCTATTTATTATATTAAAATCCCTTCTGCTGCCCTCTGCTGAGCACCAGGTCATAGCAACAGAAAAATAAGCAAAGCTGATGCAAATGGCCTAAAGCTACATTGATTATTATTATTATTCTCTCAGGAAATCATACCATGCTCATTTGGTGTGAAATCCTGTTTGGCCTGTCCATCTGAATCCTGGGTCTCTTGGCTGTCGTTGTCTCTAAACCTAAGGAGGGGAAATTATAAAGGTTATAAATCTTGTTACTGTTCAAGGTGGAAAATAATTAGAATTATTCACCAAAAAATATCAACCCTGATGTCATATTCTGTAAAGAAGGCAAGTGAAATTTCCTGAATTAAAGGAAAAAATTATCCATCACTTCTTTTTGTGGTGACCTGACCTAATAATCTTCTCTAATTGAACTGATTTCTAATTAGGTTTTCCTCTCACCTTTTCCTGTTCAGCCCATTGTCACGAAAGCCTTTGGCAAAGGGATTGTTGTCAATCTTGAGTTTTGTAATCTGTATTGAGGAAGAGAAACAGAGAGTACCATCAGCAAAAACCACAGACATGCCAGTAAACACGAATAAAACTTAAAATAATGAAACATAATAAATCAAGAAATTTTAACTTAAATGTTTTGCTGATGGATCCTGGGTTTTGCATATTTTGCACTCTACATTTGGTACTAGATTCTACTATTATGGACATTTTATTTGGCCGTTTACCCTAATGAATTTCACCCACTAGATGGCAGTAGAGCTCTAATGAAGAGTATCTTTGAAGGCCAGCTCTGAAGTAGAGCATATCTCCAGTGTTTATCTCATGTTAAATGTCTGTCCTCACCTCCTGGTTCTGGTAAGCTGTGACGGCTATAAAAGCAGCTTCTGGAAAGGTGAAGCGCAGATACCCGCCAGGGTTGTGAGGGTTACAGGGGTCTGGAGACTGGACTATGTGTAGACGGGGCTGGTATTTGTGCATGGAGTGGAGAACCACCTAACAAACATGAAGAGAAACGGAAGTATAAATGGTAGAAAAAGTAATCCTGAAAACAAAAAAATATCCCTTTATGAAATACACTTTCCCTATTTCTACAAAACTCACAAGGCCATTTGAGTTGAGGGTGTTGTTGGTCAGTTTTAGCTTGTGAAAGGAGATTGGATATTGCATCCATTTTTCTCCAGGTGCAGGAGAGTCTGGATGGATGAAGAACCGATTGGGCAGGTGTGGATCAGTTGAACCATTCCCTTCCCAACGATCTTTACTCCACTGTAACAATATAAGAGCATATGAATAGTCATGAAGACTACAATGTACAATTACCCACAACAATCATGAATCTTTCACTACTCATTCAAGCATAGATATGTTTACATCTTTGGTTTTTTTGTTCTTAGAAAAATATTCACACTTCTATCAGGTTTGCAGCACTATAATATAGGAATAAAACATAGACAGACACTTCAGAATGTATCCACCGTATTCTTCAACGCGGAAGTAAGCCTATAGGTGAGACTTCCAGTTCATTAGCCACTACAGGGAAATGACGAGAAGACTAACAACATGCAGTAAACAGTAGAACTGTTTGCACTGCAAACCAGTATGCTCATAATTAAGATAGTACATTAAAGTAATATGGTAAGGCACATCAATTTGCACTATCAAGCAACAAAATGAGCTGCATTGTACAGCTAAAAATAGCTGGACGCCAGTAAAAAGGAAGCAAGGCCCATAAAATGTACAAATGGCCACGCCCACTCTTATAATGTGGATAAGCAGAAATAAAATAGCTTAATTGACCTTATTCTCCACAGAAACGAGCGCGTCACCATCTTTAGATTATTGTCTTTGAACTTCCGTTTGTGCGGTGGCTCTGTATATTTCTATGACATTGCCATACATTTCTGAGTAATTTGGCTGGTGAAGTGGATTTATGTATTGTAGAGTTAACGAATGTTATCTTGAGCATTGTAATGTTTAAAGCAAATGTCTTAACAGATGTCAGGAGACCAGGAAGATTTTAATGCAAGCGGTTCATTCATAAATCCGTCAGATCACTGTGGACCCTGGTGAAAAAAACAGCATATGCTGGTAGGTATGTTTTGATGCTGGTTTAAGCTGGTCCTTAGCTGGTTTATGCTGGTCCTTTGCTGGTTTATGCATAAACCAACAAAGGACCAGCATAAACCAGCAAAGGCCCAGCTTAAACCAGCACTAAAACATACCTAACCAGCATCCCAGCATCAAAATATGCTGGCTTTTTCACCAGGTGATATACAACCGGAAGACGTTAGACAACAAACACAGCGCTAAAAAGGGGCGGGGCTACATAAGGTCAATAGTAAACTAGTGTTGTAGTACTGTTCAAAACGAGGTGGGAAATGTTTTTTATTTTAATTAAAATAAGTCTCTTATGTTCACCAAGGCTGCATTTAATCAACCAAAAATACATTAAAGACGATAAAGATATAAATAAATAAACGAACGAACGAACGGTAACATTGTAAAATATTGTAACAATTTAAAATATTTTTAGGGATTTAAAAATATTCCTGTTAAGTTTTCAGTGTCACATGAACCTTCAGAAATCATTCTAATTTGCTGGTACTTACTACTATCATCGATGTTAAAAAACATTTTTTTTTTCTGAAAATGGTGATCCATTTTCAGGATTCATGGATTTTTGTTAAAAACGTTAAAAAATGTCTTTACTGTTAATTTGCATTATTTAAAGATTCTTTTTTTTTTTTTCTTTTTAATCGTATTGACCCCAAACTTTTGAATGATGGTGTACGTGTGTGTTTGTGAGGGAGGTTGGAGGGGGTTGAAGTGAGTATGTGTGTATGTGCTGTAAGGGAGGGGTGGAGGGGAGGTACCTTGTACTTGTGGTTATCAAACGGCACCATGTCCATTATCACCACATACTTGACTTTTGGATTCATGCCTGTCACTGTTACTTTGCAGCTGGGAAACATCCGCCTGAAATAAACGCACGCCAGAAACACATCATAACAATTAGTCATCACATATTAGAAGATGTCCTCCAAAATGTACATTCAGATTTATAATTCTCTAAAGGTTATGAACTATTCACCTAAATGAATAGTACGCTAATGCACTTAACAACACTGCCTTTTCATTTTGTATTCAGACTTTTGATACATTAACAAATATATAAGATTACATGCACTATAATAGGGGTAAATCTCAACACAGTTCAATTACATATTTGTAATATCACTACATACACTACCGTTCAAAAGTTTGGGGTCAGTACATTTTTATTGTTTCTTTTTTTTTTTTTTTTTTTTAAGAAATTAATACTTTTATTCACCAAGGATGTATTAAGTTAATAATTAAAAGTTTATTAAAAGTTAATAATAAATAATTTACATTGTTATAAAATATTTATATTTTGAATAAACACTGTACTTTTTAAACTTGTTATTCATGAAAGAATCCTGAAAAAAAAAATCACAGGTTCCAAAAAATATTTGGCAGCACAACTGTTGATATTATGCAACATTGATCATTCTAATAATAAATCCGCATATTAGAATGATTTCTGAAGGATCATGTGACACTTAAGACTGGAGTAACAGCTGATAAAAATTCAGCTTTTCATCACAGGAATAAATTCTATTTTAAAGTATGTTAAAATAAAAAACATTATTTTATATTGTAAAAACATTTTGCAATATTACTGTTTTTTTTCTATATTTTTAATCAAATAAATGCAGCCTTGATGAGCATAAGAGACTTCTTTAAAGACTATTACATGTCTTACTGACCCCAAACTTTTGAACGGTAGTGTATATACACATTATTATAAACGTTAAAAAGTACTAAGACTTAATTTAGTCATTTTCAACCCATGTATGTGCAGTGCCATACCTGCCAGATTTAGTAATCAGCATCTCTGTGCCAATATTGCTGAATTTGTCCCAAAGCTCTCGATCTTGCAGTGATACATGAACTGGAAGTGAGGTCAGTTCAGCTTCAGGACTGTTCATCCTGCCATTGAGGCCATGTTGAGTCCGACAAATAGGTTCCTTGCAGTCTAATCGATAGTATAATCATTTTAGAATTTCATTTATAACCTGTATTTTATATGCAGATTAGCTCTCCAAAATGGCACTTGTTTGCTATTTGAAAGCAGGGCTCTCCCTCTTCAAAGTCTTTTGACAACTCACAATAATCCATAAATTAAAAAACAACAATAAATAAACCTGAAATCTTAAATTTAAAAATTTAAAACTCAAAAAACATGAGAGATGTAAAGATAGTCCTACCTTGTGGATAGTATCCGTAGTTATTAGCCAAATGATTCATTTGGTAAGGTAAGTCCAGAACAGGCCGTTCCTCTGGGAGATACATGACCATGAGACTGGAGCGACAAACTGAAGTGACTTGTCCAGAGGTTTGTAGCTTCCAAAGTCAATGATCTGCTAGGACTATGCTTTAGGAAGCTACCTTTCCATTACTTCAAAGAGGACAGAGGTGTGTATGTGCACTTCTGTCAAAACATCAGTCTCGTCTTTGATCTGTCTCTTTGTCTCTCCCAGTTCCCAGTTTGTGCTTCAGCCTGGCCACAAAGGTGTGTAGAAACAACAATCTCTGGATCTGGGGGGAAAGGGGGGTGCATCTTACTTTAGAGGCCAAGGGTTCCCTAACACTTCCTCCAAACCCATACAGACACAGAGACACACACATATAGGTGTTAATCACCTCAGCAGTTTGTCCCCTCATTACTGCAGGAAGTCTTTGCCACTATTTATTGGCTCTTGGTCAAACTGGCAAAGTTCAGCAGATCATTTCCAGTCTTGAATATTAAAATTGTGCATTAAATCTGGTTTCAGGTCATTTGCCAAGGGCTTGCTCTGTCATAAAACGCTCTGAGTGATGCTTGGGCAGAATAATCCTGGACAGCAGTAAATTTTAATACTTGAATATAGTATAAAATATGATTAGGCAGCTAAACATCTTAGCAAACACAGGTTAGCAAACACCTCGAGTTTTTCAAGCAGTAAAGACCTTCAGACTGCAGTTTGTGAAATTTTGTGGGAGAAAGGGTGCATTGTATAGATCACATGGATGACTATTAAAATGACTGAATTACACTTACCACTGTTCACAAATGTATCAAGTCATTTTAATAGTGTGATTAAATGTCACCCCACATTTAATCTAAAACTTTTTTTTTTAATCTGACCAGCTTTAAGTCTAAAACTATTTAAAGTAATGCAGTAATGTTTAACATGAAAGTAGTCAACATCAAATTCTTCAGTGATATTCTTATTATTTCCCTCCCTGAAATAACAGTTACTTTGAAAGACTCAAAAGTCTTCAACAGTGGGTCTACCAATTATTGTTTTATAAAAATAAATAAATAAATAAATAAATAAAATAAATTAATAATATTAATAATAATAATAATAATAATACAATACATCATTAAAAACTGTTAAATTAAGTTAATATTTTATTGTCCCTCCTGTAATTATTTTTCAAACAAATTTCAATATAAGAAAAATAAATTTAAATGTACACGTATTTGTCTTTTTAAATCAATATAAATAAAATATGCAGATTACAAATAATTTTCTCTTTCTATTTTCATTTAGTTTAATGTATATGCGATGTAAGCATCATAATAAAGTATATGGGCCATTCTACAGAACTGGTGCATACTGCTGTCCCACAGCCAAACAACACATTTAAAAAGCATTTCATTATTCAAATCTTAGATGTTTACTACGATCATTTTATTATCTATTGAAACCCACAATAATATTTAAAATATTAGTAAGCTTAATATATAAAATCATCATTTATTGGAAAGGTTTTGTTGGAAGGTGGCTGTCCTGAACCCTAACCCCTAAATTTCAACTTATGAAAATATTGAAATATTTTTGTAGTGATATCATTGGTTTTTTGGGTGTTATTCCATAAAGTTGTCACTACAGTAACAGTCACAACCAAAACATATCATCATTGTTTTGGTAGTCACAAAAGAGAACACATAATCCTCATATCTGGGGGAAATAAACAAAATTATAGTACAGTTATGCAATTTTTTTGTATTTTAGTATGTTTTAGTAGTATTTCAGTATGCAAGTTAAACTTCTGTAATGTGATGTGGTCACTACCAAAGCATTACTGTCACGACCGAAACATGGAATGTTTTGTCAGAAATAAAGTATATTGAATTATCAACTAAGATGTTATGATAGTGTCTGGTTGAGTGTATATTCAGACTAATGAATCCTTAAGTTTGAAATCAGTATGATCAACTTTTAGTCTTTTATAAAGAAAATTTGGATTCAAAATCCAATAGTCATTTTTGACCGAAAAAAAATTATATTTTGAAATTTTAAAAGTCGTAGCTTCATCGAAATGAGATGACACTTGGTGACTTTTGTTGCATTAGATATGTGTACACACAAAAAATCATGGACATGATTCGGATATGTTAAAGAGTCACAAAAAAAAAAAAAAAAAGTCACACTTGGCTCCTTTGCAGTCAAAACTGACCGACATAAGAAATGAATGGGAAATACAAAAAAATACGAAAACTCAGAGAATCTTTTGGTGGTACCAACTACAAATCAGCCACTGTGCAGAAAAAAAGTGTACAGCAATCAAGGTGTGACACTCTAAAATAGACACCCATGTAGACACCCAAATAAAATGAATAAATGGAAAAATACAAAAGAGTCTCTCTCACAAACGCACACACACTGTCTGAAATAAACTGGTAAGACTGTAACAGAGCAAATTTTGAGAATATGTGAGATGGGGAGAGCAATTTTCTTGTATTTTAATGTTTCATTGTAATCATAATGCAACCTGATATTTATCTAACCAAAAATATCTAAACTTTCAATCTTTCAATTTTTCCAAACTTTGAGTCGCATCCCAGAGCTTGTGCTACACAAGCTTTTGTGCTTAAGAAGTATAAAAAATGTTATTTTCTGAAAAAAAATGACTGATTGTTTTACTAGATAAGACCCTTCTTCCTCAGTTGGGATCGTTTAGAGTCCTTTGAAGCTGCATTTAAACTGCATTTTGGAAGGTCAAAATCAGGGGCACCAATGAAGTCCATTATATGGAGAAAAATGCTGAAATGTTTTCCTCAAAAACCATAATTTCTTTACGACTGGAGACAGAAAGACATGAACATCTTGGACGACAAGGGGGTGAGTAAATTATTTGTAAATTGTTGTTCTGGAAGTGGACTTCTCCTTTAACTACACAATTACTAGAAATGTGTATCTTGGATATTATACAATTATGCATACATACAATTTTTTTTTGGAAAAAGACATTTTTTTAAGACGTTTCCAACTTTGACCTTGGACCAATTCTGCAGAATTCCCCATATAAACATTAAAACAGTATACACATATCCACTATATGATTTTATATACTAGACTTAAAGTGTAACACTCAGTTTCAAATATTATGTAACAGGTCTCTTCTCAGTCTCTTCTATCCATCAAGGAGCCCTTAGCCTGAAAAAGCCAAAGGTCCTGATCTTGCGTCTGAACTGTCTTCATCATTTAGTGTTTTTCATTTCAGTTCATTCACAGTAAACTGCCTGAAGATTAAGTCACAACTGAGCTGTTAAGTGCTTGGCTAAAGGAGAAGATGCTGATATAGCAGGATTGTTCTCCAAGAATTGACTCTGCACACTTTATGCCAGCGCTCAACAACCATTAAGTTTAAATGATCCCAAATCAGTTAGATCAGGTGAATACTTGTATTTCATTAGAGCTCTAAAGAGCAGTTTCCAGCTCCCTTCATGTCTGGCCACATTGATCTCTTTTCTCTGAAATCATCACACATTAACAGAAATGTCCATTTATTTGGGTGGCAGATAAGGTGTCAGAGGCTTGCTACATGCTGGTGCCACTCAGATAGGCCACAATCTTGTTTTTATCTGTTAACATGGCCTAAGCAGTCACAAACACCCCCCAACCCCACCCTAACCGGGAGTCCGTCTCCACAGTAACCGCGGGGGGCAACTCCCGTGTTAGCCAATAGACCTTTAACATCCAGATGCTGAGGACAACTACAGATGCAGAATCAGGTTAATTTGTCACAGCTCACACATGGGTATGAGAACACACACCCAGAGGTGATTTCATCGGTAGTCAATCAACAACTGGCCACCGTAATCTGCGTATGTGATTCATGTCATGAAACCCATCTTAGGGATTTAAATCCTGAGTAGAAATTGAATAAAACATTATCCTTTATTAATGTTTTTGTAAACCCCTCATTTAGTCTTAAGACGCACTTTTAAAAAAATGTAAGTATCATCACGTGGTATATTATTTCATGGTGTATTTTGAAATTTGCCATTATTGGCTAAAAAAAGTACAAAATCTGTAACTGGTGTGGTACATTTTTGTACCTAAAAACTCCATATTGGTACTTTAAACGCACATATTAGTAGCTAAAAAGTACAAAGGTGAACCACTTCAGTGCCGGCATTTGTTCCTGTGTAGAGTGTAGATAAAAGCTGAATATGATATGCACAAAACAAGTTTTTGGATATTTTCATCAACTTTTTTTGATACAATTTCAAGTTTATACCAAGGGTGGGAGAGTTTGGGTGTGGGCTCACACACTCGCGTGAGAGCGAGACCTGATGCTAAGTAACTGTTCGGGGTCTGATATAGGGAATGATTCTGATTGGTCAGCAGACTGCAGGGCAGAGACCTGATAAGGAAGGAACAGGCTTCGTGTCATCATATGCAAATGAGCAGCGAGCATTAAAACTCACAACCAAGGGAGCAACGTTTACGATCGCTTAACGGCATGGAGACACCAGACTTGTGAAAACAAAAGTGAGAAGATGGGTAAAGGTGATAGATGAAGGCAATTAAACTTTTTCAACACTTCCTGCAGGAGTATTGAGGACACAGATCTGAAGGTGAGTGTGTCAGCCGGTGACTATGAACTACAGGATGGCAGCTGCTCTTCCTTTTTGAAGAATAGTCCCATGTGAGGGATCTTCCACAGGTGTGATTGTCTGAAGATTTGGGAAGGATTTCCTGGAGAAAAATCGTTTGGAAACACAACAATGGAGCATTTCTAAAACACTGACAAGTCAAATATCATTTTAGTTCTCTAAAAATAGGCCGAAAATGTTTTAGATGATAGAAAACGTTAAAAATAGTAGATGCAAATGTTTAGTGGATTTCCAAAGCCCTCTAGACAGGATATCATCGTATACTGTAAGTTCATTATTGAGACACTACAGTATAGATGATGTACTATCCAGGGGGTCAGTACACCTCCGACTGTTTCCTGTGGATCTGCAAACATTGTGACAGAGAGTGGCGGTGAAACCGTTACCATTACTGAGTTTAGTAATGGTAAGGGTTCTGTTGCCTTCTCTCAAAAATCATCTGGATATCAGAGGACCAAGCATGAGCCAAGAGAACATCAGAGCAACGGATGACACTTAAAACCAGAAAGACACATTTTAACAAAATTCTGATTGTTTTTAGTCTATCTTTATAGCCTGTAATGTGTTATATGAGACTGGCATTGTGTGTCATTTGAATAAATATCACTGAATTTGAAATTAAACATTTTGCTTGTTTTGTTTCATTATTTACATTTTTTTTTTTTTTTTTTTTTTTTTTGCAAAACCCTTTACAATCCACTTTTAACTATCATTTTACACAGAGAGGCGGCATACACGGTTGGTAAAATGCTTACTTGTCCTTCTAGGAGCCAAAGACATGATGAATGGGAGTCTTTGCTTTAACTTCAAAGAACTTACAATTACCTAATGCAGCCAACAAAATAAAAGTAAGGGTCAGTATAAGGATATAGAGAAAGGACTAGGGATATATCTTTGCTTTAGGCTAGCTAGATGTAAGCAAGTAATTCTTCATGGAGATCTAGTGCCAAAAGGGCAATAAGTGCATCTTATCTCCATTTTGAGACTTACTTCAGGGGCATGTTAGCTGCACTTTCCATTAGAAACGTTATCGAACTCTCTAGGGCCTAGGCAGAGGAACTTTAAATGGCCTTTTCCACATGTTTTGAAAGTGGACAAAAAAGAATTACATTATTTATGGTTTATTTAGAGAAAAAAATAGTTTAACAAATACATATATATATATATTATATATATATATATATATATATATATATATGTGTGTGTGTGTGTGTGTGTGTGTGTGTGTAAAATTAAAGTAACAGAAAAGACTTATAGTTTTTAAAATGAGTTCTATTTCAAATAACAATATTCCTTTTCTTTTATATTTTCATTCAAAGAATCCTGAAAAAGAACTATACCACTGTTTCCACAAAATAATTATAGAAATCCAAAAGATTTATAGCAACATTTATAGTAATAAGAAATGTTTCATGAGACCAAATCAGCATATTATAATGATTTCTGAAGGATCATGTGACACTGGAGGAACGATGCTGAAAATTCAGCTGTGTCATCACAGGAATAAATACAAAAATAAACACATTTTTGGGAGAAAAAAAATCTAAATAGAAGACTTTTTAAATTAATATTTTACTGTTTTACTGCATTTTTTAGTTAAATTGATCCATCCTTGGGGAGCAAGGATGCAGGAGCAATTTCTGTCAAAAACATTTAAATCTTATTGACCCCAAACTCTTTTAATGCTTGTGTATTATAATAAAACAATTGAGATTTAAATGTTTTCAGTGAATTAAATAAGTGGCTTCTGTCAGATCCATATGTTCAGTTCTGCAGTCTGTAGATAAAGTGACCAGAACTTTGAAATAATTTCAAACAGTTAATCATTTAAAAAGCTGCAGTAAGTATCATGTACAGCCACAGTTGAGCAGGCCCAGCTCCACCCTGGCATCCAGCCACCACCCCAACTGTCCAGACCACCCCGAGTCCTATAGACCACCTTACATGTTAGAGCTGGAGGCAGGCCTGCAGTTGAGTGATTTCAGGTCAGTGTAATGTTATTACGTAAGACATTCAGTTAAACAGCAAGACTGCACCACAGATA
Source organism: Labeo rohita (assembly GCF_022985175.1). Classification (NCBI taxonomy): domain Eukaryota; kingdom Metazoa; phylum Chordata; class Actinopteri; order Cypriniformes; family Cyprinidae; genus Labeo; species Labeo rohita. The sequence goes on from NC_066873.1 coordinate 20,409,716, forward strand.
ACAGCCTGACCACACTGAAGACATGAAGTCTGAACTTTATGAACCTTCCATAAAGTAAAAACGTGAAAGTGAACCTCACCCTCAGAGCACACAAGTACATCTATGTGTGGATGCAGAACTATGATTTTTTTGGTATTTATTAATTTATAGACATTTTTATAAATCAAAAGCAGCAAGATATGCAAGCAGCACAGGCAGTTGTGATACTATTGATCATAGTCTGGTTGAAATGATACAGAAAACCCTTGTAATGTGCCTTTAATATACTTACATTTCAGTTTACAGGAATACGCAGGCTCTGTTGAGATCAACCTGACTGTATAACCAAAAATACAGCCAATTTTGAATTCATGTCCATTTCTTCACTCTTAAGAAAGTCTTTTCAGGTTTCCGTATCCCTCTGCATACGTCAGGCTCTGACCTTCAACATCAGTCTATGTTACTTCCTCAACTTTGCAGAGATTTTTAAACGCACTTCACGCAAGAAAATCTTCATCAGGTCATTTTCAGCTTCCTGGGTTATTCTGGTTATCAAATTACCTCCAGAACCAATAACCATTTTCTGCAAGAAAGAACAAAGGTTTCAGTTTATAGTTAAGTATTATCAGGTTACTCTTTCTTAAGGTAGTGAGAAAGCACTGTTCTGTTTTAAAAACAATACCATAAAACTAAAGTTGCCTGACGGTAATGACAGCAGCATGGGAGACTCTCTAAATAAATGCGTTTCAGAAAACAGAGATGGAATCAAAGAGCTCACCATATGAGTGTCTTTCTTTACATATAGTTTGATGGAAATGTCAAGTACCCCATCCTCGGACTCCTTCCAGATCTCAATTTGCTGCAAAAAGATCATAATAAGGAAAAAACAAATAATATTTTAGAAAACATGAAATAATACAAAAAGATCACAATACACATTTTGAGTAATGACATATTTCAGTTGGATGGACAGATGTATGAGTAAGTTCTGTGAAGAAATTCCCAATTTACAGCTAACAGAATGAGAATCAAACTAGGGGTAAAATAAATGCAGTTTCAATTATGAAAAACAGACCGTAAGAAGTTGGGAAACAGCTGTTAAACTGGAAATGAGTGAATATGACTATATATTTTATATATTTTACTATAAAAACAGTAAAATATAATTATTAACAACTTATTACAATAACTTAATATTGTTAAAATTTTAAAATAACTGTTTTTTATCCTAAAGGAGAAGTTCACTTCCAGAACAAAAATGTACACATAATTAACTCACCCCCTTTTCATCCAAGATGTTCATGTCTTTCTTTCTTCAGGTGTATAGAAACTATGTTTTTTTGAGGAAAACTTTTCAGGATTTCTCTGCATACAGTGGACTTCTATGGTGCCCCGAGTTTGAACTTTCAAAATGCAGTTTAAATACAGCATCAAATGGCTCTAAACGATCCCAGCTGAGGAAGAAAGGTCTTATCTAGCAAAATGATTGGTCATTTTCGAAGCAAATTGACAGTTTATACACTTTTTAACCTCAAACGCTCGTCTTGTCTAGCACTACATGAATGTCAGGACAGTTAGAGTATGTCGAAAAACTTTAATCTCATTTTCTTCTCCAACTTCAAAATTGTCCTACATCACTATTTTACCTTTTTTTGTAAAGGGCGTTTGATCTTTTTTGCATGTTTACTTCGTAAACACTGGGTCGGTACTTCTGCAGCGATGTAGGACGATTTTGAAGTTGGAAGAGAAAATAAGAAGGGAGTTTTTCAACATACCCTAACTGTCTTGAACCAGCATACACAGAATTCATGCAGAGCTAGACAAGACGAGCATTTGAGGTTAAAAAGCAAATAAATTGTCAATTTTATAACCAATAACCAATCAGTTGGCGCCAATAGCCTTGTGGGCAGTGTGCCAACATATGATGCAGTTGCGCCTCGGGTGTGCTGAGATCAAATCCCACCTCATGGACCTTTCCCGATCCCACCTCCCCCTCTCTCATCTGTACTGTCCTGTCAAAGAAAGATTTTAAAATGACCAAAAAAATAAAAAATAAATAAATAAATAAAAATAACCAATCATTTCGCTAGATAAGACCCTCCTTCCTCAGCTGGAATCGTTTAGAGCCATTTGAATAAAATGAAACTGCATTGTAAAAGTTCTCACTCAGGGGCACCATAGAAGTCCACCATATGGAGAGAAATCCTGAAATGTTTTCACCAAAAAACATAATTTCTTTACGAAAGAAGAAAGAATGTCATGAACATTTTGGATGACAAGGGGATGAGTAAATTATCTGTACATTTTTGTTCTGAAAGTGAACTTCTCCTTTAATATACTTTCAAATGCAATTTATTCCTTCAGTGTCACATTACCCTATAGAAATCATACTTATATGCTGATTTGGTGCTCAGTAAACATTTCTTATTACTATCAACATTGAAAACAGTTGTGGTGCTTACTATTTTTGTGGAAACCATATATTTAAATAAATGGTTGATTTGTAACAATGTGAAAGTCCTTACTGTCACTTTTGATCAATTTAATGCATTCTTCCTGAATAAAGTATTAATTTCTTCAAGAAAAATTCTACTGACCCCAAATGTTATGTATTTCAACGCCTTTTTGGTGCCCACAAATCATAACCCACCTGTGTCATACTGTACGGCACCTCCTTAGGAAGATACTGCAGAAGTTTCTCTCTGATAGTGTTGATGCACACATCCTCAGGACCCTGATCAGTCAGCACTTCACTGTGGTACTGCCACTGGCCAGGCTTTGCACCTTCAAACAGGTACCTCTGTTGAACAAGTTCAAACACAGACAATTTCAGACAATGCTGGAGATTTCAACATCAAAGTTTTTTTTTTAAAGCAAATGTCTCTTTCTTAAGAGCAAATGCAGTCTTTCACCTTTAATGTTTCCACATCTTCTCTGTCAATAGAACTTAACATGAACACATCCTTAAAAAGGGGCCACCCCCTGCGGCTCTTCAGGGCCTTCAGTTCCTCTTGGCTCAGCCTGTTTTTTTCCTGACCCTCTTGGGACGCCCCGTCTTTCATGCTCTCAGAATGTGGTTCTGTGTGTCTGCTGTGGGGTTTGGCTGCTAATTTCTCACATGGTTTCTCTGCGCCACGGATCCTGATCTTCTTTCCACTCACAACCCCTTCTGTCAGCTGTGCCGTGATGTCTAGCAGAAGTGTTTTGTTCTTCAGTAGATCTACCTGTGTGTTAAGAGTTGATGCTTTGCTTTATGATCTCTAAATGTACCTTTCAATCATTCTTTGAGTTTAATAGTGACATTCACTTCTGATAAGATGAGAGATGATATATGCAGGAAAAAAAAGAGATGGTAATCTTCTCCACAAGCTAATCCTATGGTCAGCCTGGGAAAAATCAATACACAATGACACAGCTAATACCTTATTGAGGACAAGGATGGCAGGGACATCTGAATTCAGGGCCAGACACTTCAGCACTTCATAGTCCAACTTACTGCGTGTCCATTTATCAGACACGTCGACCAGCACCACCACTGCAAATATATAGTAGAAATGAGGAAAAGGAGATTCAGCACATTATTATAAGTTATAATACGATGGTTCTCAGCCTTTTTGACTCAAAGGATCCCCTTTGTTCAAAACTATATGTGACCCTGGACCACAAAACCAGTCTTAAGTCGCTGGGGTATATTTGTAGCAATAGCCAAAAATATTGAAAAAATAATGATTTTCTCAATATTTTGATTTTTTTTGCACCCTCAAATTCCAGATTTTCAAATAGTTGTATCTCGGCCAAATTTTGGTCTATTATAGCAAACCGTACATCAAAAGCTTATTTATTCAGCTTTCAGATGATTCATAAATCTCAATTTGGACAAATTGGCCCTTATGACTGGTTTTGTGGTCAATACAAAACCAATCTTGAATTTCCTACCATAAATGTATCAAAATTTAATTTATGATTAGTAATATGCATTGCTAAGAACTTCATTTGGACAACTTTAAAGGCTATTTTCTCAAAATTTTGATTTTTTTTTCACCCTCAGATTCCAGATTTTCAAATAGTTGCATCTGGACCAAATATTTTCCAATCCTAACAAACAATACATCAATGGAAAGCTTATTTATTCAGCTTTTAGATTATTATCAAAGTCTCTCCTATCTAAGCTCATTTTACATACGGCACATCTGTTGTAATACATTTTTAATACTTCAAATACTAAACATTAGATATTAAATATAATGAAATATTATGCATTTTTTGTTGTTTTCTATTAAAATAATTGTAAGACTTATTAGTTGAGAACATCTCATAATAAGACTATGACACAACTATCACACTATCAAATGGATTGTTGTGTGTCTTCTTTTTTGAACAGATTAAGAAAACAACAAGAGAAAAAAAAATCAAAGTTGTTGTTGTTACCTAGATCAGCTTCCTTTATTGACGCAAAGGGATCCACCAGCAGCGATTCCTCCAGGTGATGTCTGTCAAAAAAATATAGCAATACAATTAAGTTTAGTGTCTAAGTATATGTATTTTTACCACACTTGTGGCATTGCTTAGTTTGGGGTTAGTTGAAATGTTCAGACATTTAGAGTATTGTTGCCACAGAGCCACAGTATTTACACTTTCATCCTACATATGGCTAACTTACAGTTATGTTATGTGCTGTATTACATACTCACTTTTTAGCCTTTATTGGTGTGGTGAGACCAGGGGTATCCAACAGTACCTGATTAAAAAAAAAGGTGGTGAGAAAATGGCATTCAAACATACATTATTCCTAGGAATTCCCTACACTAGACATTAATTTGGATACTATACATGGAGTAGAAGAGGTACTTACGATTTGTGTCTCATCTTCTGTCAGGACACCAACAGCACGTGATCTTGTTGTGTGCACTTTCTCAGAAACAGCAAACAACTGTAAAAAAAAGTTGTGTATTAACATTTAAGGCTAAAAGGGATAAAACGGATAGTTCGCCCAAAAATGACAGTTCTGTCATTAATTACTCACCCTCATGTCATTCCAAACCCACAAGACCTTCATTCATCTTCAGAACACAAATTAAGATATTTTTGATGAAATCCGAGAGCTTTCTGACCCCGCATAGACAGCAACACAACTGACACATTTAAGGCCCAAAAGGCAGTAAAGACATTGTTAAAATAGTCCATGTGACATCACTGGTTCAACTGTAATTTTATGAAGCTACTTTTTATGTGCAAAGAAAACAAAAATAACAACTTTATTCAACAGCTACTTCATAACAGTGCCACAAAACATGCGTGTGGTGCTGTTGACGCAGGAGCCAGTGTTCTGACATTTTTTGCCCAGCCTTACTTATTGAACCAGAATATGGTTACGATGAACTAAGAGAGATATGCATACGTTATGGTACTCTCATGAACATGTGATGAAGACTGACACAGAAAAAAAAAATAGCTGAAGAAAGATGTTATTTTGTTTTCTTTTGTGCACAAATAGCATTCTTGTAGATTCATTAAATTAAGGTTGAACCACTGATTTCACATGAACTATTTTAAAAATATCCTTACTACCTTTCTAGGCCTTGAACGTGGTAGTTGTGTTGCTGTCTATACAGGGTCAGAAAGCTCTCGGATTTTATTACAAACATCTTAATTTGTGTTCTGAAGATGAACGAAGGTCTTTCTGGTTTGGAACAACATGAGTAGTTAATGACAGAATTTTCATTTTTGGGTGGACTATACTCAAAATCTTACTCTCAATCATATTCTGCATCTGTATGCAAATCTCCTTTTCACTTGTGTACATTCAAATATGACGTATTTTGGAATCTATTTTTATTCCACATATTTTATATCACCTTTCGACCCAGCAGCTGATTGGTCAGTGTGGACTTCCCTGCATTTGGTGCACCTACTATTACCACTTTAAGGGATTTGGCATTTTCAGGTTGATCAGGATCCTTTAGCAATAAGGAAAATTGATGACCTGAGACAAAACACATAAACACACACGCAAAATTGGTTTAACAAATAGGCTATAATATCATAAATATCCACTGACACAAAAACTGTTTCAACATGTTATCTCTAAAACAGCCGTCCCGGAGCCTTGAGAGGGGCTGCTGATATTCTTACTGCTGTCTGATGGAACAGAGACAGGGTGATGACAGAGACCCTCATCGGACACAACAGCTCTCCCCTTCTGCAATCTATCCAAAAAAGCACCCGAAGACACCAAACTTGCCGGAGTACAGTGAAAGAGACATTTTCTCGCCGTCTGTGGACCAAAAACTGAGCAACCTGTAAGCAAGTACAGAACAAACGACAGGTAAAATAAGATATATTTATGTCTGACGTAGCTGTTTTTCTATGGTTTTAGTTCTTGTGGTGAATTAACAAGAATTAAGAAGAATTAAGTATAAGCAGTTTGTCATCTAGCATGACAACACGTGATACAAAGACGGTAAGCAGACTGTTTTTAATCTATAATCTATAAATCACCTGACACACGCAGATATAGTGGCGTGTGCTCTGTGGCAGCTGACAGTTTGCGGATCGTTGAAAATCGCAGAGATCCGCGTAGAAACGTCTCGCAGAGCCGCGAGGTCATTGCCGAAACCCTCTTTCTCAACACAAGTGGATAATTTTAGTACGTTGCGCTTAGGTTAACCCTCGTGCAAGGTTATTTTCCTCTCCATGTTTGTTTACACATGTGTCCAGGGCGCTGACATGTTGCTTCAGTCGAGTGAACCGGAGTGATGAATCTATATTTTACACACTACTGCCATCTGCTGCTCAGGCGCCGCTACGAACTGCTGGTCTAGTCTTCATTAATTATTAACATTTTCATATATAAACAGCCTCAGCGTCTAATAATAAAAACAAAGAACCTTTGTTATCATTTCAGCTAGTACAACAGGAAATACTAGCCTATAGTGTGTGTACGATGCACTTTGGATATTTACTTTGACAGTGAGACCATGGAGTCCAGTGGTCTAGCATAAAATGAGGTTACTGGTCTAGCATGAATTAAAGTTATGGTTGTTAGATTTGAGGTAAAATGAGCTTTTGAGGAGCAGAGAGCTGAGAATATAATTCCCTAATCAGAGGCGCTGAGATTGTATGTATGTTGTTTTCATCCGCCCAGGTAAAATCAGAGTGAACAGATGTGTTTTTCTATCTCCTATCAAAAGCTAGTCCACCAGGAGCAGAGCTGAGTGGAAAAAAACCTTCCACTGGGGAGAAGAGAGGATATCAGGTGGCTCACAATCTGTCAGCATATCAGCTTAGTGAAAACTCACCAAACCTAACACATTCACGAAGCAAGGAGAAAGAGGATTTTGAATGAAGCAGAGATTTGCTTGTATAACCATAACCAATGAATAGTTAAGTTCAAGAATAGACACAAATATATCAGATGCAATCACTTTGGTTTACCATTACATTACCCTACAGACCGAGAGAAATGGCACATTCTGCCCTTAATAGATCATTTGAGAATATCGGCCATTAAAGCTACATATGATCAGAATTTAAATAGATAATTACTAATCTTGAAATTTATTCTGTATTTTAAAGCACTAATTAGGTATTCGGTCATTAAAAATGAATATCGTGAAGACATTTTAGAGAACTTCTAAAGATCTTTGTTGCTAATTATGTACTATTATCGCTGTATGAGATAACTGGGATTTAACTACCTTTTGTTCTTGAGCCACATCCTTGAACGTTAGATGAACTTTCTCACAAACTTTTTTTTAAAAACACAGATACATACTGCAGTATTTCAGTGTATTTTTCACCATGTATTCTTCCGTCTATTTTAACAAGATGTCCAGTCCTAGCTCAAGAAATGTAGACATCATGATGCTACCTCATCATACTTCCCTGTATTTTTTTATTTTTTTTTTTGAGATGTGGCTGGCGTTACATTCACAACACATTTGTGGTCTCATGCAACCACAAAATCTTTTTCCACTTTAGAACTAGGTCACCATAAGTGAACTCTATAGACGTATAGATGCGCCTTCACATCTTTTTGAGTATCAGCTTCTTCTTTACCAGCCGTTAAAGCCTAGTACTATTATGTAACTTTTAATACATGCAACATACTACATACACTACCAGTCAAAAGATTTTTATTGTTTTTAAAGAAGTCACTTCTGCTCACCAAGCCTGCATTTTAATCCAAACTACAGCAAAAACAGTACAATTTTGAAATATTTTAACAATTTTATTCCTGTGATTTCAAAGCTGAATTTTTAGCTTCATTACTCCAGTCACATGATCCTTCAGAAATCATTCTAATAATCTGATTTGCTGTTCAAAATTTTTTTATTATTTTTATTATTATTATTATTATTGTTATTATTATGTTGAAAATAGCTGAATAAATTTTTTCAGGTTTCTTTGATGAATAGAAAGGTTAGAAGAACAGCATTTGTCTTAAATAAAAATCTTTTGTAACATTATAAATGTTGTTATCATAACTTTTGATCAATTTAAAGCATCCTTGCTAAATAAAAGTATCACTTTCTATAATTTCTTTCGCAATAAATAAATAAATTAAATGATACTGACTCCAAGCCTTTGACTGATATAGTGTATAATGTTACAAAAGCTTTTTATTTCAGATAAATGCTGATCTTTGGATTGTTCTATCCATCAAAGAATCCTGAAAAAAAGTACTGTTTTAAATATTGATAATAATAATATTAATACTAATAAATGTTTCCTGAACAGCAAATCAGCATACTTGAATGATTTCTGAAGGATCATGTGACACTGAAGACTGGAGTAATGATGCTGAAAATTTAGTTTTGATCACAGGAATAATTACATTTCAAAATATAGAAAACAGTTATTTTAAACAGTAAAAATATTTCACAATATTACTGTTTTTGCTGTATTTTAGATCAAATAAATGCAGGCTTACACTGTAAAAAACACAATTTGTTGAGTCAGCTTAAAATAATTTGTTACCCTGCTGCCTTACAATTTTAAGTTCAGTCAACTAAAATAAGTTTAGTCAACTTGAAATGTTAAGTTGTACTAAGTAACAACTTAGATATTTGTGTATTATTTAACAGATGGGTAAGTAACCCAGCTGCCTTCAAATTTTAAGTTGATTCAACTCAAATATCTAAGTTGTCACTTAGTATAATTTAACATTTCAAGCAGAATAAACTTTTTTTGAGTTGACTGAGCTTAAAATTTTAAGGCAGCCAGGTTACAAATTATTTTAAGTTGACTCAACAAATTGTTTTTTACAGTGATAGTGAGCAAAAGAGACTTTTTTAAAAAACATTACAAATCTTACCATTTGACTGGTAGTGTATAAACTCTAGTACCCTCACAGTGTTTGTTCATTCATCTCTTTCTCTCATAATTTTCCTAATTAAGATTATCTTTTCTGGCAAGTGTCTGAGGAATTTTATGTGTCTTCCACTTCCTGGAAACTGAATCCTGGTAATTTAGCCCTAAATTCAAAGAAATCTCTTTAGCCTTCATTTTTTATGTGGTCTTATGACCATGTAAACCATCCAACTATGTGGTTTTTATGTAGGAAAAAAATAACTTTTGCAGGGCCAAACATGTTATGTAAAATATTGGAATGATTAATTTGAGCTGAAAGTAAAAGATTTGTAAGTATACAGGTTTTCACCTTGGATTATTTAAAAATACTCCAAAAAGAAGTTGACTATTAAAAAATTACTTCTGACATGTTCATGTGTAGGTTCTAATTAACAAAGGTCAGGGTTAGAAGTCATAATAAGAAATCCTATATCAGCATAAAATGACAGCTTTGTCCCAGGGTTGTTTGTGCTGCTTGTGCCATTGTTGTTTAGGAGCTGTGGATGCTGAATAACTGCTGTCATGTCAAATATTTCAGTAGATCTCTCCTCGTCTTTTGCAGTGAAGACAGACACACACACACACACATACGCAGATAGAAATGTCCCGCAGTTACAGCACAGCACTGCGACCTTTCTGCAGGCAAGGAGGAATAACAAAGCTGCGGAGATGTTGAGTGTACGACAGGCGTGTGACAGGAGCTGGCTGAGCCGTGCTGGGTATAGCTGCTACTCAGGCAGAGATGCGGCTCCGTCTTGCTCAGCCATTACACATGATTGCAGCACAACACACAAAGCCACGCAGCTGAGGCATCCTCTGTCACATCCTCATCAAAACGCTTTTGGGACGATCATTTTAAAAAGCACCCAGAGGTCATATTTTCCAGGCCTGGTTCTAGCGGCGGGGAGAAAGTAAGAGGAGGAGGTAAAGTCATACTCCATCAGGATTTCGCAATCAATACAACTTGTCTGTGAAGTGGATCGATAATGCATCTCCTTTGAAACCATCAATCACATCAGAGTTGGGCATAAAAAGCGTAATTAGGACCACCGTTCCTTAAACATCCTGCCTTGACGTCTTTCAGGGCCAAAGAAAGACACCATTCTGCGTCATTAACGTTGTATTATTGTGTGATGAAGCACACTGCTGAGCACTTCCTCTCAGCTGCCTGAGGCTCTGTGGGTGCGAAATCACTTTTTGTGCTGGTCCAGGATCAGCCACCATAACGGTAATAATTCCAGGGGGAAAAAATCTGAAACCGCATATTAGAAGCTTCAAGCTCAAGACTTTTATTTCATTATTCCCATGCACACAATGGCTTTTTCTTTTGAGGAAGCCTCATGACCCTGATGTGATTTCCGAGCGTGGTGAATGGCCTGATCTGAAGCAGCGTTTTCTTATTTCTCAATGGCAAAGATGAGAATAATTAGTCTTGATCACCACATAGTTCTGCCTGCTATGAAGCACACAATGCTTGGGTAATGATAATCATGATGACGACAGTTTCTGAGAGGATTGCGTCAGGTAGAGACACGTAGCACACCAGCAGTTTTTAATACAGTTTATTCATTCTATAAAATTCCATTTTATAACTGCAGCAGCTTTATAATGTTGTCTGATGGTGTCACTACTTGAAGGTCCTCACATTGAGGTTAAATTCCTGGAAAATCCTAATTAGAATTTTATTAGAATTTGGAACCATTCCAGAAAGAATCTTTTAGGACTTGAGATTCCTGAGGTTTTTTTTTTTTTCCTCTAATCCATTTAAATCATTATCTTTTGTGTAAACAAAATGGTGCAAAGAAAATGAACAGGATAAGAACAAAATCCTATGTACAGAAAATCATAGGAATCTTCTAGGAATAGTTCCAAAATATGAATCCAGTTTTCTTATTGGTGGAGAGGAAGTGCTTAAAAACAAAATAAAGTACTAATATCTATTCTATTAGATGATCTGTTTATAATTTTATTCAGATTTTTTAAAATAAGTTTTTAAATTGTGTGTTTGATTGGCTTGGCTGCTTTTATTTTTTTTTTTATTTACATGTAACTTGAACAACTTTAAAAAGTTACTTCCAATTTATAGATGCAATTTACGAGCGGATTTTGAAAAGTGTGAGTGTAGAGAAGATTACTAACAGTTATTATGAACAAATCAAATGTGTTTTTATAAATCATTCTTAAAAATATAAACGAATGAGAATTTAAACTTTTCAGAGCTATTCTATGAAAAATATGGAAGAGCACTTAAAAGATCTAATATAGATGAGCCAATCATTTTTTATGGCCAATGTCAGTTTTTTTAAAAAACAAAGAACTAAAATTAAAATTAATAATTTTATATAATGTACACTACCAGTCAAAAGTTTTTGAACAGTAAGATTTTTGAAGATGTTTTTAAAGAAGTTTCTTCTGCTCACCAAGCCTGTATTTATTTGATCCAAAGTACAGCAAAAACAGGAAAATTCTGAAATATTATGCTGATCTTTGGAGCTTTCTATTCATCAAAGAATCCTGAAAAAAATTACTCATCCATTTTAAATATTGATAATGATAATAATACATGTTTCTTGAACAGCAAATCAGCATATTAGATTGATTTCTGAAAGATCATGTGACACTGAAAACTGGAGTAATGATGCTGAAAATAAAGCTTTGATCACATGAATAAATTACATTTTAAAATATATTTAAATAGAAAGCAGTTATTTATAAGTAAAATTATTTCACAATATTACTGCTTTTGCTGTATTTTGGATCAAATAAATGCAGGCTTGGTGAGCAGAAAAGACTTATTTAAAACAAAACATTAAAAATCTTACTGTTCAAAAAATGTGACTGATAGTGTATGAGAATTGAGACATTCTAACAAAAACTGATATTCATTTGAGATTTGCTGTTTTTAAACTGCTGTGTTAAATAATGGTAAAGGTATCCTAAATGCAACGGTAGCAGCAACAGTATATTGGCTGGTATATATCCAATATTGATGATACCATTATATAAAAAAAGTCTAATATTGGCTGCTAACTAAATATTGGCAAAAAAAAAAAAAAAACTAGATAAAAAAGAAATATATTACAGTTGAATACCTGGTGGAAACCTTAAAGGAAGTAAAGTATGAAGCAATGAGTCTGTTCAGCTTCAAAAGGAATTACAAAATAGTCTGAGTGTTTTAATTCAGTCTGAGGGATGACTTCCTGACAAGGTATAACTATTATTCCTCCGATGCTAAGCTGTTTTAGGTGTCAGCATACAGGACATGTAGCAGGAGTGTGCATACGGAAAATGAGATGTGAAAAATAGGATGGTTAGAGCATTATAAATGTCAAGTGACTGATGGGCTCCACTGTTGTAATTGAGCTGCTTTCCATAGTGCGGCGTGTATGGAGGATGTCAAGTACAACTGAATGCATGGGACGTACAAAAATATACAGCGAGCAGAAAGTTTGATGTGTGGAGGCATTGCGGGCATGTGGGAACAGAAATGACAGGAGAAATATTTTGACAGGGCTTGTGTGGGATGGAGTCAGAGGCTCTAACGCCATCCATCTTCTGTAACAGGGAAATTGTTGGTGTTGAATACAGAAAATTTCTTGCCCTTCTATTATCAATATGATAAATATAGCTGCAATGCTTCTGAGTAGATCCACTGAGATCAAAACTGTTTTAGAAGCAGCTGTTCAAATTATTCATGATATGCACACACTCTAAATCTCATGAAGTTTTGCAGATTTTCCAACGCTATTAGCATAACGGAAATTACTGTATGGAGACACAGAGGTCTCAGATCCTCCACTGGTATATAACATGGCTTAGTGGACTGAAGAGTGCTCTATAAGGAAATGGGTATTTAGGCAGCTTAAATATACAAAGAAAATCATTGCCATCTTGTTTGCTTTTGAGAAATGAAGGTTCATGCAGGAAGATGGAATAAAAACAGTTCATTTTATATCATATCTTGTAAATGCCTGTGTGTTATAAATGTACACACACACATAAATAGGCTATATACTATTTACATATGACTTTTTAACTTTATCAATATATATAAGACAAGAACCCAGCTAAATGCTGGTGCATTGAGAGTTAATTATTCACATGGAGTGTATGAAAATGAAGAAATCATGGGGTCATGAGGAAAGACCGGAATTTACTGCATTTTTAAGGAGGTGAGGTCAGGAGTGTATGTGATTAGGGCAGATGTAGGGAACAGACTAAGGGATTAGTGGGAATCGGGTTGCTTATGTGTTTCAAGTTCAGGCTTGTCTGTCAAAATATGGTTTTAATTGTTTATCTTGTACTCTAACTTCGGGTATTCGCTGTTACACACACATTTGATGTTTTAGCCCTAATAAGCTGGATGTTTATATGCGCACTAGACCGGTAGATGACGACATACACACTCCGCTTGCGTTTCACCAGAAATCAACAAACGAAGAAGAAGGCTTCCGGCAAAATGGCGAACGAGGGGCGATTGTTTTGTTAAGTTCTGGCAAATGTCAAGATTTATTTAAATCCCACAGTTCGTTAAACATTTAAACACCAGTTTCTCTTCCGTTCGAAGCCTCGGCTTTTTGTCAGATCGACGTGTTTTGTCAGATTATGTACCGTGGGCTAGTTTTGTCATATCAGACGAGGATCTCAAACGAAGCTGTTGTCCTTTTCGCTACATTGTGTGATGAGGTTTCCAGTGCGTCTGTCAAAACCACATAACGATGATTCAGGATGAAAAATGTTTACTTATTGAATGACCACGCACTGTTGATGCGCACTTACATTAGCCTGCTGTGTGTTTGGGGCCAGTTAATCTATTTACACACTAAAGTAATTTGATTTACAGACTACGCTTTATAATTATGACGAGATCATGATATTTTAAATACACAATTACATTTGCGCTAACAAATCTGACCGGTGACGGGTTTACATGTATCTGGCTGCACCACACTATGGCTAGCTTCTTTGTATTTTCTTGTTTTGTTTTTATAAATGGGAAAATCCTGTTCCCCCATCTACCAGCTGCCTTCCAGGTGTTGCTAAAAATGTTTTTATGTGCGTTCATTACATGTGACACTGGACCACAAAACCAGTCACAAGTAGCATGGGTGTATTTGTAGCAATAGCCAAAAATACATTGTATGGGTCAAAATGATTAATTTCTCTTTTATGCCAAAAAACATTGAGATATTAAGTGAGGATCATGTTCCATTAAGATATTTTGTAAATTTCCTACCTTAACTATATCAAAACTTAATTTGGACAACATTAAAGGTGATTTTCTCAATATTTAGATTTTTTGCACCCTCAGATTCCAGATTTCCAAACAGTTGTATCTCGGCCAAATATGATCCTATCTTAATAAATATACATCAATGGAAAGCTTATTTATTCAGCTTTCAGATAATGTATAAATCTCAGTTTCAAAAAAATTACCCTTATGACTGGTCCAGGGTCACATATTTACATGATTTTCTCCCTTTCCATAACATGCAAAAACAAATTGACTATGGACAGACTTTAATGTTAGTATAGCAGGGGTTGTAACAGAGGGCTAGTTACCTAAGTGAGAATATGCATAATGTTTTTAAGGAAATGTTTTCTTGATGATGCTTCTAGGAAATCATAAACTGCCTCTTTGGTTGTTGTTCTACCAGGAAATATCAACCATATCGGCAGCTTTCCTCACAGACAGACACTGACAGCCGTCGAGATAGATCTTTTATCTAATAAAATGTGTTTTTCAGGTTAATATTTATGATGGTCCTAAAGATGGTTTAATTTAATGGATAAACGTACACAGATTCCAAGACAACAACTCTTGCTCTTAGAGCAAATGAAATGAACGATAAACTAGAGGGGAATAATCTCACAAATGATATGCACTAAGTTGCACCAAGCTATCATGGTTAGAGAATGATAAACCATGATTATCTCTGCAATCACTGTAACGTGAAATATGAAGCAAGGGGCAGACATTAGATAAGGCTCTCGTGATAAATTTACAAGGAGTGTTTTCGCAAGAAATCAAGAAAGACACGTTGCTGCTACAAGATTATTTAGATCCGAAGTTAAAACATGGCATAATCAGATTCAGGGAAGATGTGTGTGATTGGTTAGAGGAGAAAAACGCCTTCAAATCTCCCTTTGCAGAAACCATTATTATGCTGACTGGGGAATATTTTGTAAATGTAATATTTACATTCGTGCGCGAATGTATTTGGTTTCCCCACTCTGTTGTGTCATGCTGAATTTAATTTCGTACATATAAATAAAGAAAATGTTTGGACCGCAGCCATTGTCTGTGACGCGAGCGCTGTGGCGCATGCGCCGGAAGTTGCTGCCGCAGACAGCAACACTGATTCGGCAACGCAGAGCAACAACACTAGAAAAAAAAAAAAATCAAAACACAGCATCCAAATAATACAAATCCAGTACGATGTTCTGAACAATGTATAATACCATGATCCACGGAGAGTAAGTATAGCATTTGAATTATGCTACTGTACTGATTTTGTGCACGATTGCTTACTATCCATCTATTCCATCAAGCTTTAGGAAGCAACAAAGGAGTCAGCTCTTTATTTCATTTAGTGTGAATGAGATGGCTACTTATGCACTTGACCTGCTACTTTAGGCCAAAATACCAGATTGACGTCAGTGGTTATAAAGCAATAGTTAAATACAACGAAAATCCGCTTATGTGAGCTGTTCTAGAACAAGCAATGCATTTATTTGAGTGTTCATTTTTGGCTGCTGTATGCTAAATTCCCACGAATGAGCATTTAGCTGCAATTCTAACTGTGATGTGTTGTATTACAGATTACAAATGACTTGCAATGTTCTTGTTTTCCCAGCAATTATCAGCATTTCCAAAGCTGCATTTTAGGGATACTTGGTGGTGTTACAGGGCCTTTTGGAAGGCAGACTGCAGACTTCGCATTTGATCCTCTCGACAAAAAATTATATAAATTTATGGCTGTGACCTTTGCTGAATATCAAAGGCGTTGTCTCGAAATGTCACCGGGGATTTCTCCGTCGAGAAGCGGTGCGGTATTTGAAGCTGGGGGTTTTGACAGCCGACAGCAGATTGGCTGGTGGGTGGAAAGTTATAAAGTCCATATCACTAGAGGGTTTATTATGGTTTGTGGAGAATTGACTGCGATCCACATACATGCACGACTTTTGTGAACGACGCTTGGCCATTTGGATAGCAATGTACAGTTGCTCTGTCATAAATCTCAGCTCTAGTCTAGCCAGATGGAGTCGTTATAAATCTTATGAGTGTAAAGAAATCACATGGTTTAATATAACAGCACTGGCAACCCATGCAGCAAGTATAGTCTTTGTTTCATTACGATTGAAATTTATATCCAACATGTTTGCACCTGCTTCATTGGAATACTCATTGTGTTTGCATTGAATATTGCGTTCTGTAAATTAAATCCCCTGCAACAAGCTTCTCAAAGTGCACCGTCTGCACCGAGATGTTTATGAATTAATCACGCTATGTTTGAGACTCGTAGATAAGTGCTGTTTCAGATGAAAGGGGTCGGCAAGGTAACAAAGGGTTGACGTCATGCATCGCATCCGCCCGCATGACTTCCAACTCCGAATCCCGCCCCTTTTTAATTTCAGAAGCCGGCGTGATTGGTCGAACGTGCTGCTGGACGCGTCCTAGTCTAACCGAGAGCCAATGGGAAGAAGGCTTCCGTGTTGCTGTAAAAGAGTGGGCGGGGCTAGTTGGCGGAGAAACCGGAGCGATAGACGCTACTGCTCAATCTGGTGTAGGTGTCTCCGCGGCTGCCCGTGTTGAATTGGCCACTTTCTGTCGCGGTCCGGGGGATCTTTAACCATGCATTTCGGTCTTGTGGATTGGTGCTAAATGATTTCGTCGAATGTCAGCCGTAAATAACTGGATCCCGGGGTAAGAGCAAAGCTTATGTGTATTAGTAGACCTGCCGTATTTTATTCTTGACCATATGTTGTGATCTCCGACCGTGTTGCGTGTTTTCATCAGAGGATTTCATGCAGTCAGCAGACTCTTGGCAGCACTGAGCTTTTCCCATCTGTGTAACTGGCAAACAACATGAATCACTGGCATAAACATTCCTGCATTGCATGCGCACTAGGTTGTTATTGTATGCAAAAGTTTAGCTTTGACATATTTTGAGGATGACCGCGGTAATGTGAAGATTACCTAGAGCATCCCTGGTTCTGGTTTGTATGTTCATATGCCACGAATTCTTTCTAACCATTCTTAAAAGCGCAATTACCTGAGGCTAGAGAGAGTGTTTATTTGATTTACGGCTCCGGTATCTTGTGCTCACTCAGTTAAACCCGGAGCTTGACATTAGTTTCCCACTGAGTGCAGTTTTATATCATTGCGCTGTCTTCTGTCTGCCCTACATTTTCCAAAGGCTGGATAATTAAATTTCAGACTCCTATTTCCAGAGAAACACGGTCTCCTATTCTCAGTACAATTATCGAGCGTGGTGAAGGATCATTTTGACATCTGGGTGTAACGTTTCTCTTCTTCTATGAGGAGCCATTATGTGATTTGGCTTTTTGAATGGATCACGGGGGCAGTGCTTTCAAATATGCATGCCTACTCATACATAAATACATTTTCACTCCTGCATTTGTCCTTTCTGCAGTCACAAAATCTAACTTTTTGAGTAGCTAGTCTCTATTTGGCAGAACCTTTTATCTCTTATTAAGCTGTATGCATATCATACTAAATGCATATTTATCTTCAGTGACCTGCATAGCTTGAGGCTTTGGCTTCTTTTGTAAATATTTACATTGGCAGAGAATACATGTGGCAACCAACCGTTTTTTGTTTGAAACAAATTCCTCTGTATTAATACATGACAATCTTGTTTTAGTGTCCTAAAATGATCCCTGCTATAAATTCAATTAGTGATGCAATAACAGTATCTGTAATTTTGATAGCCATATATTAATAGTTTCATATGACACTAACTATGTGATGTAAGCTGTGCTACCTTCTGAACATGCAAACACCTTACAAATTAAAGATTTTTGGCACCTAGTTTTAGAAGGTTGTGCATAAATACTTGACATAAACCTTAAGAATGGTGGCAAAAAACGAATGTAAAACGATGAGCTCTTAACATCACAACACAACAAATAACTAACAAACAAAACAGTAATCCCATGTCAGTAATGTATTCATGCTACAGTGCATGCTGGGAATTCACAAACCCATTTAGCTATATTGTTAAATTTTAAGTTCTTTGTTCAGACAGCTGACTAGATGGCATCATTGGAGGATTTCTGTTGATCTAACATGGGGTTTTATGTAATTTCAAGTACCCTAATTCACAAGTCTTAGTATCCATTAATCATAAGTCAAGTAAACTTGAAAATATGTAGTTTCTTTTTGTTTCAAACCAGTGAATTTTAGCTCAAGTGATATTGCTTAAATGTCATGTCATTATCATTGTGTAGTAGGTAACCTCTGCTGATGGAATAACCGTGTGGCCACGATATTAAAATATCTCCAGGTGCTTAGTTTTGCAACGCATGGCAACCTGCTAATGCATTTGATAATTAACGCATTCCTCTATGAGTGTGCATGCAGGGCTTATGGCTGCATTCTCCTCTTTAAGTGGTTTATGTTTAATTGACCTGCCTGTGCTAAGCAAGAGGTAAGTAGAGAGGGAAACGGTGTTTGACTTTAATGTTTGCCATTAGTAGTAAGATAGAATCAGTCATTATGGAGGAAATGCCAAACATGGTAACCTGTTTTTGATGAATACCATAAATTCATGTCATTCCAGAAAAGACATGGTTTGTTGGTTTTGTGCATCTGGAAAGAGATAATGAACATTTCTGACCATGTGATTATTGCTTGCCATGTGTTTTATTAAATAGCTTTGTGGTATATGTGATCCCTAAGTTAAAGAATAAACATTAGGAATGTCTCAATTTGCAATCATGTGATTTATTTATTTATTTTTTTTGTCTGACTGTTGGTTCATGTCCTTTGCCTGTGAGGCTCAGTGTCATGTTGTAAATACTGATAGTAATTGCTGTGAGAGACACAGACAATCTTGTGATTTTTGAAGATCAGTTGAATGAGGTCCAAGTGGACAGATTTCTCAGCTGAAGGACGAGCAATCACAGCTTGTGAGTCAGCAGATGACAAATTACAGCGTAAGTGATGGAGAGGAACCCAAGTGGTTGTGAAGAAGATGGAGATGATGAGAACTTATGAGCTGTGTGTTCATCTGAAACTGAATGTGGTGATTTGTGAGTTCGTTTTTAAGAAATAGTTTATCCAAAAATGAAAATTTGCCAAAAAAAACCCCCCTCCCTATCAGTTAACAAATTGTGTCGTGAAAAGCTGTGCATTTGTAAAAAATCAAATCCATCATTCAGACCTTTTTGACTTTTGCACTGGAAACATTGCTTCCAGTTAAAATACTAGTCCTCTATCCATAATATTACTTACTCCAATGAAATTACAATTTTCCAGTGAATTTCCTAATGTTTCTCTACCTGTTTGGATTACATAACATCTTTTGTTTGACTTGCAAGAGAGCCTGATCGAGTTTGCCGCTCAAAGCTTGCACATCCAGCCTGCGTGTGTTTGTGATGTGCATGTACATTTGCACAGCTGTTTTCCACTGCACGTCAGTTGGAGAAAAATGTATGTACGCAGGTCTGTGTCTCGTCTCTTTTCCCACCTATTGAGAGCAAGAGTTAAACACCCAGCTGTTAAACCAGGCCACACACACACTCTCTTTTTCAGTTCTCAACATCTTTAGTTACACTAGAGCCATAAAGCCTCACTGCTGTCTCTCTCCCGTGCCTCCCTTTATATCACTTCAAACAGACCAGATCTCTCTTTTCCTGCACCCTAAAGCAAGTAGCTGTGGCCTGACTCATAAAATCCCTTTGTATGAGGGTAAACTGCAGGTCTGAAGAGATCAGCTGAGAAAGAGACTCAGATAAGCCTGTTAGATGAGAGTGAGGAGACTGATGTCATTGAGGCCATTTGGGCCGTATGCTTTTACTGGACAGGTTTGGGTTGTCTTACAGGGCCTCAATTATTGGTTTGTCTACTGGTTTTCTGTTTGTTTATGACTTGGCTCTGTTTGTTGTCTCTCTAGTTGCGGATAGATAAAACATGGCAATGTGTATGAATGAGATTTGCACAGAGGTTTATGTAACTGTTAAACGGATAGTTCACCCAAAAATGAAAATTACCCCATGGTTTACTCACCCTTAAGCCAATCTAAGTGTATACGACTTTCTTCTTTAAGGCAAATAGTCTGAGTTGTATTTAAAAATGACCTGGCTCTTCCAAGCTTTATAATGGCAGTGAATGGCTGTTGAATTTTTTTTTTTTTTTTTTTTTTTTTTTGAAGTCCAATAAAGAGCATCCATCCATCATAAAAAGTACTCCACATGGCTCTGGGGATAAATTAAGGTCTTCTGAAGCGAATTGAAGCATATGTTTAAGAAAAATATCCATATTTAAAACTTTATAAACTGTAATCTCTAGCCTCTGCTAACTGTCATATGTACATACAGTTAGCAGTACATGTATAAACTTTTAAATGTGGATATTTTTCTTGGACAAACACATCGATTCACTTCAGAAGGCCTCTATTAACCCTGGAGTACTTTTTATGATGGATGGATGCACTTTATTGGATGTGCTTTATAACAGCCATTCATTGCCATTATAAAGTTTGGAAGAGCCATAATATTGTTTTATTATAACTGATTGTATTCACCTTAAAGAAGAAAGTCATATACACCTAGGATGGCTTTAAGGTGAGTAAATCATGGGGTAATTTTCATTTTTGGGTGAACTATCCCTTTAACTGTGTGTGTGGACTATAAGTTTAAGTTTTATTAAGTTTAAGTAAGTTTGAGAATTTTATGAATTGACCCAGAGGACAAAAAATCGTCAATCTAGAGAAGAGGATCACTTTCATAATGTCTACTTGGCAAAAGGATAAACAATATGTGGAAAAATGGCATAACTGCACTCAGTTCAGCACTAAAATTACTGCAGTCATGCCAGAAACGAAGTGCAGGAAATGAAGTGATTGATGAAGTTTGATTGCTTTGAACTATCCAAATGCAAACCTCTTGAAATTTTTATATGGTGTCATGCATTTAAAAAGTGTTAAACCATCTTAAAATATGTTTGCATTGCTCATCAACTCTTTTGTAATGTATTCGTAGTTTAACTAAGTTAACCTTTCTCACTTGCATAAAAAGAATTACTTATTTTCAATTGTAAGATATACCAAAAGTTAATTAGCAACCCATATGTAGTATGAGGATTGCTGTAGATAAACACATTTTGTGGGTAACGAGTTCTAAAGTTTATAATGACCAATTATTTAGGCACCTTTGAAACAGTATTTGCTCAGCCAGGAAGATCAAATAGCGTCTGTTATCTGTTAAGGACATCAGAAAGTCATGAGGTGTAACACTGTTCAAACAAAAATGCAGGACCGTAATGTTCTTGTCATTTTTAGATTATAGACATTGTCATGTGGCAGTAAACATTCTGTGTGGATGATGGCTGAGTTTAGGCACTGAAACCTTGCTTTAAACGTAACCGCCTAATGGCACAGAATGACGTAATTTAATGCAAAGCACATTTCATGTCACCATGCATGATAAATTCTTCCTGGATATATTTAGACACAATAACTACACAACCGTATTTGCATGCATAATTTCTTATTCAGACTGCAACGCAATGTTTTTTTACTGACTCTCAGTTTGAACACTAACAAGCTTTAAAATCTTTTTTGAAATATTATCATTAGTCAGAATGCTTTTGTTTGAATTCTCAGAACAAAATTCTCAGTGGTGTTTTATTCTGTTGTTTCATAAAAAAATAATTAATGTGCATAATAAAAAGCTTCATTTCAGTAGGTAAATAGTCACACTGTCACACTAAAACAGTATCAGGGTTAAAGGAGTAGTTCACTTCCAGAACAAAAATTTCTTTCTTTCTTCAGTCGCAAAGAAATGATGCTTTTTGCGGCAAACATTTCAGGATTTCTCTCCATATAGTGGACTTCAATGGTGCCCCCGAGTTTGTAGGACGATTTTGAAGTTGGAGGAGAAAATGAGTTGGGAGTTTTTTGACCCTACCCTAATTGTCTTAAATTGGAATACACAGAGTTCACGCAGAGCTAGTCGAGCATTTGAGGTTAAAAAGTATATCAATTGTAAAATAAAAATTCATTTCTCTACATAAGACTCTTCTTCCTCAGGTGGGATCATTTAGAGCCATTTGAAGCTGCATTAAAACTGCATTTTGGAAGTTCAAACTCATCAGCACCACAGAAGTTCACTATATGGAGAGAAATCCTAAAATGTTTTCCTCAAAAAACAAAATTTCTGCATGAATATCTTGGATGACAAGGGGGTGAGTAAATTATCTGTAAATGTTTGTTTTGGATCTGAACTACTGCTTTAAAGGGATAGTTCACCCAAAAATGAAAATTACCCCATGATAAGAGAGTGGCTCTCCAGCAATTATGTAGGATGTGAGAAGATGCTAGTCTCGTGAGAACCAAGTTTTGTTTACAGCAAAGGAAAACTAGTTGTAACCTACTTATAATTCCTAAACAAAGTTTTGTTTTGCGCTCTCCTCTGTGCTTCCACATTCGTCATTTCTCCTCCTACATCATCCGCTGGAACACCAATATCTTGTGAACGCATGTACAGATTACGGTTTATTAAGTTTTAAATCCAGATATTTTTCTTGCACAAACGCATCGATTTCATTCAGAAGGCTTTTATTAACCACCCGGAGCCACGTGGACTACTTTTTATGATGGATGGATGCACCTTATTGGATTTCAAAATCTCAACAGCCGTTCACTGCCACTATAAAGCTTGGAGGAGCCAGAACATTTTTTTGATATAACTCAGATTGAATTTGTCTGAAATGTCAACCGCCAAAGTATATAGACTTGTTGTCTACATTGAGACACAGCAGACAAAAACAGCCTGTGCCCTTTTTAGCACTGAAGCAAAGTTACTATGGTACCTGTAATAGGGAAGTAATATGGCCAGTATAACGACACCTATGCTACAGCAGGGATTAGATCTGTATTTTGGTGTGTGTGCCTCATGCTGTAGAACAGGAACGTGTTTATCCCCCCTGTCTGTGCATCTGTCTGGAAGTTGAGCAGTAGGGCAGCAGTCATCTGCTCTTATCTGTTTACGGCTCTAGATAAGACCTCTGGAACGGGATATCTGACCCTCCCTTCTGTCTCTGCCCTGCTGCATAATGAGGGTTTGCTTGGCAAATTGCATATCTGTCCAGTGCAATCTGAAAAGATGCCATTAGCATGGCAGCGCTCTCATCTCCTGCTTGGGTGCCAGGGCGGCCTGCTGCGTGTTGGCACCTCTGAGGTCATGCAACGCTGAGCTGTAGTCGTGAGAGATGAAAGTGTGATCTGCCTCCAACTGGAGGGGGCAGAGGGCAGAATCATGTGATGGAGAAATCAATTTTGAACTCAGAATGTGAGTTTTAAAGTGCTAGTGTTTGTTTTTTACCTTTCACCTCATCGTTAAATGAAGTGCACGTAGTTGTTTATTGTACTGAACAGTTTATAGCTCGCCTTGAATGCAATGATATGATTCTATGCTCTTTTGGTAGAGCCCTGTTTGATTTCTCTAGCTATCATTATTATTATTCATCAAATTAAAATTGCATTTGTCACACATGGAACCATACATGTACAATGTAAAGGGGAGTCCTTAAAGAGTTTTAACCAAATGATAAAAAGAAAAAAATATAGAAATTGTAAATGAACTTAAATCAGATATAGAATTTTACAACACAATCTAAAAATAATATAAATAATTAATATAATTATAAAGACAAAGAGACAGATTTGTAGCTTCATCTTCTCTAGAAAGATGTTGAATGCCACATTTTTAGACAAGTATTCTTGGTTTTCATACATTTGACACATTTAAATGTTTTGTTGACTGTCATTTTGACATGCTTGTTCATCTTCATCTTTCGTCCTTCCTTTGCCAGTCGTGCTGATTTGCATGCACGCAGATAGCCGCGCTTCTTTAATGAGAGAAAGACAGATTGACACAAATCTGGCATATTTTTGCAGTTGTTTTGGACAGGAGCTATAATTTATGGTTTTCTGTGTTTGTCAGTTTCTCATTTTCTACAGAAAACACATGGACCTTTGTATGTGTGTGTTTCATCTGTGCTCTTTGCTCTTTTGTGTGTGTTATTGAGACAGGAATAATAAATTGTGAAGTCGTAGTACATTGAGATGACAGGATGATGGGATGGTTGATTCCTCCTGGAACAGAGAACAATATGGCGAAACATCAAAAGGTTAATGTCAGGTTACATGGAGCAGGTTGAGTCAGCTGACAGTCAGAGAGAGATACAGAGGCGGGGAGGAGGGGGTGTGTTGTGGATATTTGGCATGTCTGTTAAATTTTATCATGCCAGCCTCTGCTCTGCCGCTCATAAAAGCTCTTTGATGAATGTTCTTTGCCACAGGCGAACGCTTACTGTCAGCTCTTGCCATTGGTTGCCGTTTTATCAGAGGCCGTCCCCATTGGCTGTTAAAGTTCTACAGCCCCCTCAGGTCAAACTCAAGGCTGTCACACCAGTCAGGCCAACATGTTTTCACAGAAATTATTTAAAGAGATTCAGAAAAAGTGAGCTGAAATCTAAGGGTTGGTATTTTTGGATCTCCTTTTTACAGTTTATTTCTTTGTTTGTGTCCTTTTATTCTTCATGATAAAATTGGAAAAGGTAGACTCATTACTCTTAGTTTTTTTGTTTTGGCTACTAGAGTAGTGTGGTATATATTTTTGGGTAGTTTATAGGGCTGTCACTAAGGATTATTTTGGTAATCGAGTGATCTGTTGATCATTCTGACGATTAATAACGAAATTTGTAGTAATAAAAATAGACCTAAGTAAATAATAGCCTTTAAAATGACTTGAAATACTTCATAATAAAAATAATAAAATAATATTTAAAGCGCATATATTAAACCTGCATATATCTATCTATTCTTAATAGCATTATGCTTTTTAAATGGGTTTAATATGTGGCCATGCGCCTCTTCCGGTATGTTGCCGATTACCCAACACGGACAAAATGCAATCAAGGCCCTCATGTCATTCCAAACCTGTAAAACGTTAATTTATCTTCAAAACACAAATTAAGATATTTTTGATGAAATCTGAGACCTCTTTAGACTTTCAAGGCCCAGAAAAGTAGTGAGGACATTGTTAAAATAGTCCATGTGACATCAGTGGTTCAACTGTAAGGTTATAAAGCTACCAGAAAACTTACTGTGCGCAAAGAAAGTAAAAATAATGACTTTATTCAACAATTTCTTCTCTTCATTGTCAGTCTTTGATGCACATTCATGAGTTTCATAACGCAGGGTCCAAAAGCTTTCAGATTATATCAAAAACATCTTAATTTGTGTTCCGAAAATGAACGTAGATCTTACAGCTTTGGAATGACATGAGGGTGAGTAATTAACGACAGAATTATCATTTTTGGGTGAACTATACCTTTAATAAACTACAATGATCATCATTTTGCAAATTTGTACCTGACCTATGTGGCAATGTGCTGCACAGGTCATTAGTTCACGTTTCTGTGACATAAATTGTAAAAGTTAATGTGTGAGATTCATGAATGTCTTTATTAAAGGATGTACCAAATTTTTTTATTTGAACTTGGGTCCAGATGGAAAATTTGTGAAAGTCATTTTCACGTTTTGTATCATAATCGTAATATGGTAGGTGTACTGTAATGGTAGGCTTATATATATATATATATACACAGAACATAATTATAGACTTTTGTTTTGCGTTTTTACTTTTTTATTTATTCATCATTTTTTGATAGTGTAGTTAATTGCTTGAAATGAAATGAAAATTTTAGGGAAAATCATATTTTTTTTGTTTAACTTGATGTATGGAGACCAGAAGATACGATTATTCATAAATGAGTGGTAAGGTGGCGTCAATACAAAAACATCTTCAAATTATGCAACGTATTATGTAAAAACAAAGTGAAGTGTGGGGAAAGTTGCAAATGTTATTGCAGAGATTTGTGTTTCTCATGTTCTGATACCTACACATTAGTTTGCTTTTGTTATTTTAAAAAGTAACTGAATGTATTAACTGCACAAAAATGTTGTGTAAACTATTTTTTTGCTAAACTATTAAGTCATTTGATTCGCTAGTTTCATTTCAAATGTCGACCCAGACAGTGTTCATTTTTTGCCTATGGTTTGGTATTGAAACTGAGGTACCAGATACCAAAAATTTGGTATTGATCCAACCTTATTTGCCACACATCTGTTAGCGCTGAGCCTATTAAAAAGCATGTCTGAGGATTAGCGCTCTGTGTTTCTGTCACTATCTCTCCATTTCACTTTCAGCCTAGTTTTTTTGCAAGCCCTACTTTCTCTGTAGCCATGTTTTGTGTGCACATGTTTTTATTGAAAGGTGAAGGTAAAAGTCAAAAGAGCATTGGCCTGGATATCCTGTAAAAACTCTTTCATTATGCGGCAGCATATGTGTGTGTGTGTAAGTGTTTGTTTAGCGTGTATGTGTGTGCAAATTTCAGAGCGTGTGTGTTATTTCAGCACGAGGGATCCGGAGCGGAGAATAGGAGCCCTTTATGTGGCCAGTGAATCAGTGCTCCTGTTAAGACCCATTGTTGAGAATGCTGAATACTGAATGTTGAATGCTATCTCTGCACAGGCCGAAATGGACAGATGACATTATTCCTGTGTTAGAAAGAGTGAGGCGGAAGGGATTGCTTTAACCACGATGTTTATTTTTTTATTTAGTTAAAGTAGGAGAGAGGGCAGGCATGAATAACAGGGCTTGTATGTAATGGGGAGAGAGGAGGTGAAGGGTAAGCGTTGACCTTCACTGGGTCTGAGTGAAAGAAGCCATCCTGAATGGACGTTTGTGTTCAGAGCTGAAGCCCGCGTGCGCTGCATGTTCCTTCTGAAAGTGACTTCTGCCACGCTAGATTAACCTCAGCACCTTTGGACATTTGAGGCAGGTCCATCTCCCTTTCACGTGTTTGTGAAATTGGATTCGGTGTGAGAGAGGTGGGGGGTTCGGCCTGACATATTACCTGGGTTTCTTGGTCTGTTTATTGTGAGCAGTTTTGGGCAGGATGTAGTTTAGTGTGTGGCTACCAAGCATGATTGTGTGTCGCAGTCTAACTTAAAATTGAGAGTTATTACTTTGACCACAGGCTGGGTTTATTGATCTGGTAATCTCTGCTGCAGTTCCTGAAGTAAGCATTAAAGTGATCTGATTAACATACATGTGCACACAGTACCTCACTGAAAAAAAAAAAAAAATAAATAAATAAAATTATATATATATATGTATGTATGTATGTATGTATGTATATGTATATGTGTGTGTGTGTGTGTGTGTGTGTGTGTGTGTGTATTCACTACTGTTCGGAAGGTTTAGGGTCAGTAAATTTTTTTACAAGGAATTAATACTTTTATTCAGTGACAAAATATTTCAGTTACAAATAAATGCTCTTCTTTTGAACTTTCTGTTCATCAAAGAATCTGGAAAAAACATGTAATGGTAAAGCGGGGGTGAAAACTTTTGAACGGGATGAAGATGTCAAAATTTTTCTTATTTTGTTGAAGTATTTTTTTTCTATTTAGTACTGCCCTTCGGAAGCAACAGAAGATACTTGCATGTTTCCCGGAAGAGACAAATTGAGTACAGTTTACCTTGATCTTCAAATTCAAAAAGTTTTCACCCCTACATTACATGTAGTTACTATTATAATAACAATTAATTATGCATAATTAAATGCAAGTAACCCTCAGCCAAACCCTAACCATATAGTAGGTGACATAAACAAAACTACTTGATTTTCGTTTCGATTTTTGACTAGTTGGAGAAATTTTGCATACCCAATTATCTTATCAGTCTGACCCATTTGATCCTGTCTCTTCGTCTTCTCTTCAGCTCGCCTGCATTTCTTTAACAAGATATTCATCCTTCATGCACCTTTCTGGGCTCTCAGACCCTCATAAACTTTCTTAAAAAAGATCAGCCGTTGTGACAACTGTCAGGCCACATCTAGATCTCTTATCTAGAATGAGGGTTTATTAAATACAAGCTGCAGGCTTACTAACGTCTCTGTTTACTAGCCTGTCCACAGCACATGGTCTCACTTTCTCAGCTACCTAATCCAGGAATGCGTCTCTACACGGGGTAAACTCAGCTGAAGGGATCACATTGCCCTGTAATGACAGGTCAGAGTTGAGGAGTGTACGAGTGGACAGCCGAGCGAAGAATTAGGGTGCTGTTACGCAGGACTTGATGCCTTTGGCTGAGTCAAATGCCGGTGACAGTTTGTTCGGGATCAGTGGCGATGTTTTGCTGAGTTTATCAGGTTCTCTCAAATAGAACATGTAGCCTGAGGGAAGGGCAAAATAAGTAGGGCTAACTGCTCCTCTTAATGTTGTTTTACGTGTAAACAGAACGGTTTTAAAGTTATTTGCTCCACAAATAATGTTAGTGATACAGTTGAGTCCCCATGCAGCTTAATGGGTTACAGAAACAAAAATTTGCAGACGTAAACCACAGATTTGTCTTTCAGTGGACAGTTGCTGTGTGGGTTTAAAACTTTATGCTACTTTAAACCTAAAATGTTTGGAAAGATTAGCCTTGATTTTACTTCTAGTATAGAAGCTAGGGCTGGGCGATAAATCAATAATGATAATTATCACACATAAATTTCCTCAATAAATGATAACAAGTTCAATAAATGTTTGATAAAATATTTGTGCGGCAAAGGCGGAACGAAGTCATTTAAGATGCGCCACTCGGACCATTACCTGCTCTGCTCAAAGTTCAACCAGTGGAGTGGTCTGAGCTTACTAAAGCAAATGCATTTACTTGGTCATGTGACCACTAAACAACACTTTGGAGTCCAGTGTGAGGCCCTTGAATTCAGCGAAGAACACAAATAACTCTGTTTATCCATCTTTTTCTAAATGTGGAAGTGTGGAAAATGCAGTGCTTTACATTTCTGGTCCCTGGTGTTTCTAGTCAAAATAACGTCAAAACCTGCGCACATTTTATGTTTAGTTATATTGAAAAAGTTTCAACTCAGTCGATTTTAACATGGATTTCTATGGAGACCAAAGTGCGAAAGCACCAAAATGGAAGTTGGAATCCTTCACGGCACCGCTCATCAGTTACTCAAGAAAAAGCTGGATAGCCAGATGATACAGCACTGACAAATAGGAGAGAAACTGTGCTCAACGATACAGTCAGAAGGCTTTTTAATCAACAAATCACCATCATTTACCATAGATTTACTGTAGTAGCACTAACTGCAACATGGTATTGTGGCAGAAATGTGGATATTAGTGTCAATTTTTATTATATTATTATTGTAGACATATAATACATGTATTTAAGGAAGAGTAATGGAATATAATTACAGTATTTTTTTTGTTTGTTTTTTTTTTTTTTGTTTTGTGATTTAAGCTATAGCGTTTATGCATTTATACTAAATGTATTTAGACTACTGTTTTTCATACAAATACCTAGAAACCGTGTTGGATTTTTACCATTGTATTGAGGTGCTATATTTGTAGTTTTAAATGTGATTATCATGAACTAAATTAGGCTACTATGGAAGACCAATGGTAAATAAAAAAAACAGTCAGAATAATTACATTTCACCATATAAAATGAGGTTGCTTCAATATTTACAGATATTACTGTTTTTGATAATGAACATAACACTACAGCTTCATCAACTCGAGCTAGTATCAAATGTATATTTCTAAAAGACAAAAATTATATTATTATTAATATTATCAGGCAACACAAACCTGTTTCTTGATTTGAAAGAATGTTACTCAAAATATGCAGAACTAAAAAAAAAAAAAATAATTCTATTAAGATATTTATTTTGTTAAGGAAAAAAGACTGGGAAAGTGCAAATAATTAAAAGTGTTTGTCATGTTTTGACCATAAAGAATAGTTTAAAACTGCAATTAACTGCCTAGTTTTTACAACTTTCACACTGGAGCAAAAATGTACCTTTAAACTTAAAAGAAAGAAAAAAATTGACATTTATTGTGATAATTATTGATATCGACTGATATGAAAAAATGATTGTGATAGAAGCACTAATTTTCTTGCCTGTAGTATTTTTTTAAAGTGGACATCAGATACCCATTTTCCACAAGTTGGTATGATTTAGGGTCTTCATGAAACGTCATAAACAGGCTTTGGTTAAATTTCTTTGATGGTCATGTAAAACACCATTTTTACCTTGTCAGAAACAGCTCTGTTGACAGCGACCCATTTCATGCATGTCTCTTTAAATGATAATGAGCTTTGCTCACCCCACCCCTCTCTTCCGTGGGGTAGAACTACAAAACTCCTGCATTGCTTACGAGACAATGTCATTAGAGCTGCTCGAGTGCAGAGAAAATGGCAGACAGTATACAACTGGCTGAGGGCGGAAATATGCTAATGCAGGACAGTCCGTCAGCGGTCGTAGGCGGGGCCTGAGCAATGTGATGTCACACTGCTGAGAAAATGAAAACGGCTTGATAATTGAGGCGGTTTAGGTTTAAAGGCTTAAAAACAGAAGTGAATGGATTTTTATCATTGTAGGATAGTTGTGTCCACACACTGCAAAGACACATTTATATGCAAACACCATGTAAAAGTGAATTTTGCATTTGATAATTTGATAACGATAATTATCGCAATATAATTTTCCAATAAAACGATATGAAGAGTTCAGTAAATGTTCAATATAATTTTTATGTGCCAAAAGGGGAATGAAACAGGGCGCCACATGGACCATTTATCCACTCAGACCGAAGTTCAACACATAGCCAATTATAGTATGTATGTATTTGTGATTAAGCTATAGCATGTGTGCATTTATACTGAATGTTTTTAGACTACAGTTTTTCATACAAATAGGCTACCTATAAAACCATGTAGTTATATTTTTACCATGGTCTTAAAGTACCATTATGTGCGGTTTTAACTGTGTGTTTATCATGATTTAAAATGTATGCTTGCTACTATGGTAGACCAATGCTATATATTTAAAAAAAAAAAAAAAGAACTGGGTCAGAATAAATGTAACCATATAAAACTGAGGTTGCTACAATTTTTACAGATGTTACTGATTGATAATGAGCAAAAATGTACCTCTGTATCCTCAAGCTACTATCAAATGTGCATTTCTAAGAGACAAAAAAGTGATATTATTGTTATTATTATTATTATTATTATTATTATTATTATTAATATCAAACAACCCAAACCTGTTTCTTGATTTGAAACAATATAACTCATTAGAACATGCAGAAATTAATTTTTCTATTTAGATATTTAATTTGTTAAGGTAAATTAATGGTGCGGTTTCTACAATTTTCACTTTGGAGCAAAAATCTGACTTTAAACTCGACATATTGGCTGATTTTGCCAATATCGCCCAGCCCTACCTTTAAGGATTAACCAAAATTACTGTAAGTAAATGTCCATTGCAGAACCTGTATTGTTGGAGATTTAATAAGATCTTGAGTATCACCAAAGCCTGAGGATCACATAGCATGTCAAAAAAAAATTCTAGGGCCCCATCCTTCATAAGCAGGTTTCCAGAAATGTTCACTTTGTGGACGTCAACACACCAAGCCAATAAATCAGGTGTGTTTTCTGAAGGTAGCGTGACGTGAGACCTTCTGTAGCCTTTTGTGCCTCCCGCTGATTTATCCAGGCAACTCAGTGGTTATCAGTCTAGCACAGGATCAGACACGGGCCTGGCTCTGAGGACGGGTAGGTCCCATGTGTGGGGAAGAGAAAGAGAGAGTTGTTTCGCAGAAGCAGGTGCAGAGAGGTGCGCTGACAGACACGAGGGCGGCTTAATGTTCTGTCAAAAGACAAAGCTGCCTTCTAGGCTTCTGCAGTCCTCCTTGAAATCTTGCAAAAACAAGTTGATCCGCTGAGCTTTTTAAAACTCTAGTGTGCTATTAATGCATGTACGAGGGATACAAAAGCTACACAAGCGCGCATGCACATGCACAAAGGTCTCGTCTGAGAAGTGTGGTGCTTGGGTGAACGAGTGTACGAGTAGCTACGGGGGCAAGCGGAGACCTTTTGTCAGGCGTCTCTCAGCGATCAATGACGAGTACACCTTCAGCCATTTCCCTCTTTTGTGCTAGAGACCAGAACGTGGGGTTACTTGAAGAAACCGTCCATTACCAGAAGCTCTTTTGTGTGTGCTTGTTGATGCTAGCTCTGTTTGTTTTGTGCTTGCATGCATACGAATGCGTATTTGAAGTAGCCTATAGTGTTTTCGAGTCGGCTTGGAGCATATAATGTGATGAAAAGCCATCCATGTGACCTAGTTTCTCAAATGCGGCATAGCCTGGCTGGCAGTGAGTAAGACCTACACGGGCAGCATTACAGAGCTTGATTGAAGAGGATGAGAGGGAGCTGAGTGTGTATGTGTGTGTGCTCGAGAATGTGTGCGTGTCTGCATTCAGTCACGGTTGGGCCATTTGTCTTCCTGTAGTTGATGTCCCAGGGTCTCATTGCATGCTGACTGTCCTTCTGTGGCAGCTTCCTGTAATTAATAGGGGCTCCTGCCCGAAGTCATCCGAGAGCAGGTGTTTCTGTGAAGTGGAGTAGCGTTATCTTCGTGACCCGACAAATATTCATCCTCCCATATCAGTGAACGTGCTGCTCGGCCTCCATCCACAAATCAACCTCAGTTTAGTGACAGCGGCGAAACAGAACGCTTATTAGTGGTGCACGCTAAGTGGTGTCATATCTAGGGACCAGAATGTCGTAGTGACTTGTGGGTGGGCTCTTTTGACTCGGGACACTCATAGTTACATTTTAGCATATTACTTTTTTGGTTTTTTTACCTGTAAAATGTACTCCGTGACTAATCTATGGAGCTCCGCACATGAAATTCCGGGCAAGTAGATCATGCACATGATTTATTAATTTTTCTCACAGTTTACAAAATCATGTGTAGGGTTGCAAAAAAGTGGAACATTTTCAGTATATTTCGAAGACATTCCAGAAATTCTGAAAACTTTCCAGGATTTTTTGGAATCTTCCATGGATTTTTGGAAAGTTTCCGGAAATTTTCCACCCCTTTGCAACCCTAATCAAGTGCACAATTTACTAATTCAATCCCTCGCGCTCTAAATAATAATTAGTTCCCACATTTTAAGTAAATTGTGTACACAAAATAATAATTTGTACTCTCATTTTAAGTAAAAAAAATAATAATAATAATTTGTTCTTTTTCCTGTCTGCATTGTCATTAACCTGTTATTGCTGTTATGTTATGGATAGAGATACGTTGATTGGGTTTATTATGAGAGGCATATACGTCGGATTATGAGAATGCGGAAGTAGAACAAATGATTTAGTACGTACAATTTACTTAAAGTGAAGGCACAAATTATTATTTTGTGTGCATGATTTACTTAACACTTTTTCAAATTTACCCATGCACATGACTACTGTATTATGTCACTGTATTATGCCACTGTCTTCACAAATTAATGTCTACTTTCAAGAAATGAGTCAAGAAATTATTATTTTTTAAACTTGATTAGTTTTTGTCCTGTTGTTTTAAGTTCAGGGCCATTTTAAGCAGGTTAGACTGATCACTTCTCTTAACAGTAAATATAGGCTAAACAAGTCTGCAGTGACTGCAGTGAGAATTAGAAGAAAATAAACACATATTTGGATGGTGTAATATTATAGTAAAATGACATCATGTATTAAGATAACCCATGTTATTTAAATTACAAATAGAGTAAATAGAAATGAGATAAAAAAAAAAAATTAAAAATGGAATTCATTTTAATTTATTTGAAATATATATAGAATAAAATTCACCATCATAAATATAATTCACCAGATCAGAAATATATATATATTTTTTTTTTTGTTTGTTTGTTTTAGGAAACGACCAGACTAGAATAAATAGCAACACAGTTGCAAAAAAAAAAAACAAAACAAAACAAAAAAACCCTCCAAAAATGGCAAAAGAAAAATGAATAATTAATTTATTAATAAAGGTTATTTTAGCCTACTCATAAATGTTCAAACTTTTGGTTAATAATGATTTATTTTTAGTAATTAATTGTTTGCTACTGTGTTGATATTTATTCTAATATGCCCGTTTCCTAAAAACAAAATCTATGATTTAAAGAATAAAATTTTAGGATTACCCCAAGTTTATTGATTCTAATTCTCTCTAATTGGTTCTCTAATTCAAATGATAAATTATATAAATAAACGAATGAATAATTAATTAGGTGAAACTGCACTTGAATTTATTGTTGCATCATACATCCTACACAGTGCAGTAAGTTATTATTACTCATTATTGCCATATTAAACAAAAGGACAAAAACAAAGTTGATGACTAAAAATAATTATTTAATGACTCTAGACATTATTTTGTGAAGACAGTGGCATAATACAGTAACAGTTTTTTAGCCATATCAAAACAGTAGTCATGTGCATGGGTAACGTTTACCCGCTGACATTTTAGGTATACAACAACCAGTGACAGTTAAAGTGTTTTATCTAAACAATTTTTAACAACAGGGGAGATTGTAAATAACTCAATTTTAGTAAAAGTCAATCACTGGGAGACAAAAATTTTTATTGAAAAACTGTTATGTCTATTTGAAAAACAGCCATGGGTTAATTTTACCCCATGGAGGTTCTAGTGTTAAAACGAGGGAAAAAATTATTATATTAAGCAGACAATTTACTTAAAACAAAGGAACGAATGAGTAAATTGTATGCATGATTTAGTAAACCATGGGAATAAATTAGTAAATCTTACGTTTCTTTTTTTTTCCCCCTGCATGTCATGTGCAGGAGTCCATACTAATCCTTGTTTTATTTATTTCAGAATGAATTACTTTAAAGAAGGCATATTGGGATCC
Source organism: Labeo rohita (assembly GCF_022985175.1). Classification (NCBI taxonomy): domain Eukaryota; kingdom Metazoa; phylum Chordata; class Actinopteri; order Cypriniformes; family Cyprinidae; genus Labeo; species Labeo rohita. The sequence continues at coordinate 20,445,088 of NC_066873.1, forward strand.
AGGGATAGACTTATTTTTAATTTTGCTCAAACATAACATTTCCATATTTCATTTATGTCCTGTGGATTTATTAGCCATTCAGCTGTTAGCCTTGAAATCTGTAGGCTTGTTTTATCCTGCTCATTTGACATTGTTTTTGTTTGTTGGTCCAGAGGACTTTATCGGACATCTATTTACTTCACTTCAGCCTTTGATGGTTTCACAGAAGTGTTTCCTTCAATGAGGCTGATGTGATGAAAGCAGCTTTTAAGTCCTAGCGGTGCCCTCAGCCTCTCCAGCCAGGACTGATCAGCCGTGGCCTGCCAGAGTCAGCCACTGTAATATTCATGATCTAATTATTCAGGGAGAGGTTAGTGTGCGGAACTGTAACGTGTGATTTAACCTCTTGTCAGGGGCTATAAAAGGAAGGCGGGTTAATCTTTCTGGCAACCGTCTCTCCACCCTTGGGAGCGAGCCTCAATTTCCCTCCCTGTGCCCTAGAGGCTGTGGAGGAAAAAAAAGAGATACAGCATATTACACACACACACACATACATACATAAATGTGCTGGGGCATATGCATGCAATTCACACTCAAGGTGTTGCTGACACTCAACATCTATTGCTTTTCTCTGGAGAAATAAAAATGAAGTGACCTTTGATTACTGGTGACAGCAGCTGCCAATCTGTCAGATAAAGTCAGATACTCACAAAATTGAACCGGTTCTCTCATCTGACATTGAGGTTTAGTTCTGTCATATTTTCAGTTCTGAGCAGCACTGACGCTCAAATTTAATGTAACATTGTTTTTGTTAGGAAATATTCTTGTGTAAACAGCGTCCCAGAAGATATGAGTTCACCTAGATGAAAAAAAAAAACACTCCATCAAGGACACATTTGTCTAAGTTTGCGTTAATTAGCTTCTACTTGTGAATTAATAAATTAAAAGCCTTCTTTGGATAATAAAGACACAGTTAAAATGTATTCAGTCTTTGAATCTGAAGGGCACCTGTGAGAATAAAGACTGAAGAGCCTTTCAGAGAAGTCGAGAATAACATAAATGAACACAAAGGAAAATATCAAGTGTTAGGATGTCTCAGTGGGGGCTGTTGTTTCAATTACAGAGGAAGTGGAAGATGCGTCAAACCACCGAGGCGCTGCCTAGAAAACGTTGTTCTGTATCAGAGGGTGGCAAAAACATCTAACACTTTACAAAAAGGTTCATCTCATTACTATTAGTTAACATTTTCACACTGTCTATCAAAGTTGTCAGTGTTCAATTATAAATATATTATTGGTAAAGGGGTCATTAGATGCAAAACTCACTTTTACATGTTGTTTGAACATAATTGTGTTGGCAGTGTGTGTATACAACCACCCTATAATGATTAAAAATCCACTCAGTGGTATTTTTTTTTTAATCTAAAAAATAAAAAACAATATCCCTGTTTTCAAATCAAGCTATTCTCAGCATCTTGTCTATGTGATGTCATACAGCCACTTATATGATAGTCGATTGACAAGACTACCTTACCTTAGACCCGCATTAACCTAGATGCATAAGTGCTGTAGAATGATTGTTTGTTCTTAGTTCCTGATACCTAAAGCATTAAATAGTGTTAAACAAAAGATTACAGCAACACTTTACAACTTTACAGCACTTTTTCGGCTCCAACCCTGATCAAACACACCTGAACCGACTAATTAGGATCTGAAGGAGCACTTGATAATTACAGACAGGTGTGTTTGATCAGGGTTGGAACTAAACTCTGGTAGAAGGTAGATCTCCAGGAACAGGGTTGGGCACCGCTGCTTTACAGTAAGGTCCCATCAGTTAACATTTTACTAACATTAACTAACAATGAGCAATACGTTTATTACAATATTTATTAATCTTGGTTTACCTTAGGTTATTAAATTCAAATGTTCAGTTCATGTTAGCACATATTAACAGATACAGCTTTTAATTTTTCATTGTTAGTTCATGTTAACTAATGTAGTTAACTCGGAACTGAAGTTCCAAATTGAACTTTATTATAAGTCTTTTAACCAAGATGTTAAAAGATTTTGTGGCAAGATGAAACCAAGAATGAGCGTTTTGCCAAAGCAATTGTCTGGTGTAAGTAGTACATTACCCAAACCTAAAAAACGTACAGTGAACTGTTGTAGTTCATCATGTTGTGGGGTTCGAAATACAGGGAAGCACTGTAAAGAGGTTTCAGTTGCTAAAAAACTGAAGCTTGGAAGAAAGTTCTTCTTTTAGCAGGACAGTGATCCTGAACACAAAGCCCAAATGAACAATATAGTGGTTCAAGAAAAACAAGATTAATGTTGTGTAATGACTCAGTCAAAGCGCTGAGCTCAGCCCAGTTGAGAATTTGTCCAAAAATAGTGAACAATATACAGATAAACTGAACAAGAAAATCGGATAGTCTGGTCTAGACTGGTGCAAAGCTAGTATATACATTTAATGTTCAAAAATGTGGGGTCAGTAAGATTAATTTTATTTATTCATTGAAAAACATTAATATGTATTTTGCAAGGGTGCATTTCATTTTAAACTATTCATCAAAAAAAATCACCATTTCTAGTTATTTAAAATTGCAGTAACATTTTACAATAGTACTGCTTTTATTGTTTTTGACTAAATAAATGCAGCCATGGTAAGCGTAAGAGAACAGAAGTTAAAGCGATAGTTCACCCAAAAATGAAAGTTCTGTCATTAATTACTCACTCTCATGTCATTCCAAACCCGTAAAGACCTTCGTTCATCTTCGGAACACAAATTAAGATACTTTTGATGACATAAGATACATTTGAGTTTTCTGACCCTCCATAGACAGCAAGTGTTCTACCATGTTCAAAGTCCAGAAAGGTACCTAGAACCAAGGCCGGTTCTACGCAGGGGCAAGAGGGGGCAGTGCCCCCTCAAATAAATGTCTTGCCCCCTCAAATCAAAATTTTGAAAACTTGAGAAAGCACATGTTAATATACTCACAAAATGAATATATTGCAAGTTGACAAAATGATCTGCGGTAGCGGAAAAATCCGCCGAGAAAGGGACACTACATAATACGGTATTAGATTTTCCTCATGTCTCTGTCCCTCCGCTGTGTGTATTCATTCACAGGCTGCAGCGCACACACACACACTCCTCCCCTTAGCCCTAGGTAAACATCCAATCACCGTCCGTATGCAAATGAGTCAAGACGCAGGTTAACGTAGTGTTGTGTCGGATTTCAGTGCGGTCACGGAGTGGAAAGACTTTGAAGAAGCTGCAGCGTTTTTATAAAAAAAAATATATATATATATATATATATATATATATATATATATATATATATATATATATATAAATGAATAAAAAAACATAATATGATCTGTTCTATAGCCCATCTGCTTTTACTTAGTTTTTTTTTTATTATTCATAAGACAACCTTTCAGTTTTGTAAATATTCTAGTAATAGTGTTAAGTCTTACTTAAGGTTAAATGTTTTTGAGAATTAGACCACCCAGCTAAAATAAATGTTATGTTGTTGATTGATAAAATCTGGATTAAGGATATTTTATTTTATTTTGTTTTATTTATTTAATTATTATTTTTCAGTTTCCCCCCTGAGGGATTGCCACCTTATTGTGGTCAGGGGGTTTGCGTGCTTCAGTGACCTTAAGAGCTATACCAGCAGGAGCTTAGTCTTCAAATGGGACACCCAAATTGGACAGGTCTGAAGGTAGAGGCCTGACAAAGTGCAATCCACTTCTCCAGGCTTTGGACACAGCTAACAACACAATTCAGCAAGGAAAATACTGTTACTATAAGCACAGGGAAAAAAACAGTGCTTGAACATGATGTGTACACATGATGCCCCCTTCACATTTCTGACTGCCCCCCCATATGTGCCTGTCTAGAACCGGCCCTGCCTAGAACATTGACAAAATAGTTCATGTGACATCAGTGGTTCAACTGTAATTTTATGAAGCTACGAGAATGCTTTTTGTGCGCAAAGAATTTGTTCAAAAAATAATTTTTTTCAGTGGTTCAGTTGTAATTTTATGAAGCTACAAGCTTACTTTTTGTGCGCGAAGAATTAGTGCAAAAAATGACGACTTAATTCAACTATTTCTTTTTTCCCGGGAGAGTCTGCCGTCATTAACAAGAGTCCGACGACGTATGACGTAGAACACCCATGCGCTGCACCTTGTTTACTGGCAAAGGAACGCACACGTCACGGTACTCTCGTTAATGGCGGCAGACTCTCCCAGGAGAGAAGAAATTGTTGAATAAAGTTGTTGTTTTTGTTTTCTTTGTGCACAAAAAGTATTCTTGTAGCTTCATAAAATTAAGGTTGAACCACTGATGTCACATGGACTATTTTAACGATGTCCTTACTACCTTTACTTTCTGGGCCTTGAATGTGGTAGTTGCGTTTCTGTTTATGCAGGGTCAGAAAGTTCTCGGTTTTCATCAAAAATTAAGCGTATAGCGTCAGTTCTGGCAGGTCACGTAAGTAAAGCTCGCATCGGCTGGCTCTCAGTTGATCACATCTACCAATAGGAATACGACACCTATCACAGCATTCCTGTATAAGCTCTATTCAGTATTATTCAGCATTTTTTTCACTTGCTCAGGAGCAAAACACCCTCCTCCATCCCCAGCTCCTCCTTTCGCCACAGTCAGGACTTTTCACAGACAGAATTTTCACTTTTGGGTGAACTGTCCCTTTATGGAGTGTACTTGATGTGCTGTAGTAGTTTGTTTGAAATAATGTGCATATAATGTCCTTTTCTATTTATATTCTTCCTCCTTCAGACAGCTAGCTAAATCAGAAATGCTCTGTGAATCATTTCAGTTTGCTGACATCTTTGAGGACAGGGTTTTGTAAATAGGGAGTGTTTGAACTTAGCAAAATGGCAGATGTTAACTAAACATCTGAAATGGCACCTTTGGGAGTAACATGAGAGGTGGTTAAGAATTGAAGTTGCTCAGAAATCCTGTATATTTTTCACTTTGCAATCAAAACAACAACAGGATTTATAATCCTGCATTACACCATCATGGTTGTATTAATGCTTGTAAGTAATTTTTGTACAGACCAGGATTTTCGTGAATGAATTGTTTTGAAGGTTTTAGTTAATCAGGCAACAGCCGGCACTTAAAACATGGTGAATATCCAGAGATTATGTTTGCCTGTGAGAACCACAGGCTTGAACCCAGTGAACCCAACTGCCATCACCACCACCCAGAGTCTAATCCACGCTAAAACGTGCGCCACTGGATCCGTTCCTCCAATGTGACGCTCCACAGCTTGTTCCATGAAGAGACATTTAAATCTGATTCATCACGGAAGCACCGTTTGTATTCGCTTCACTCCCTGGTCTTTGTTTTTACACTGCTTTTCATAGACAAACAACAGTTTGGATTTTAGAAGATTACTATTTAATTACACCTGGCCTTCATAGAAAATTATGCATCCACGATTATTGAGAACAAGTGTGCTCACACATGCATGAGCATCTCAAAATCATTGCTTTTGTTGGATGATTCACCAACCCACATGCCTTTGTTACCACCACTCTTCACAACAACAGACCCACACAAGCCAATGGCCCCTGCCTCTGCATTAAACCCCTCTTGATCTGATTTTAGACCTGTAACCTGTTCTTCTGAGAATCGTAGTCATCTAGGATCACCGCTCCTGCTGAGCACGTCCAACCCTGTTACTGTGTGATCAGAGCGAAACTGACCCGTCTTATGAAACGCAATCTGACTGGGGGAGGAACTTTGCCCACCGCTGGTGGTGTTTCTATCAGATATGCTGCTGTTTTCCTCATGCCTGGCTCACCACTATATCACTCCCATCACATACCGAGAGTTATGGTGTCTGGAAACAGCCGCATTAGTCGCTGGGTGGGCTTATGGTGTAGGAGCACAAGGAATGTTACACTTCCAGGTCAGAGTATCGCCTTGACGTGGGTCATAACCCCTAGAGACATTTGGTGGCTTGTGAGTTAAGCTGAAGGAGGTCTATAATACCTTGAGAAAGCTATTAGTTTATCTCAATTGCAGTTGCTTGGCTGGTGCAGGACCCCCCCAGAAGTATGCATTTAAAATTTGCTATTTTAGCTTGGTTATGGACTGTTTTTGTGTTTTGTTTTATATATACACCTCCAAATATATGGATACTTTTCAGTGGAGATGCTTTTAGCAGGCAGATGGTGTATCTATCAGCAGGGACGAACCGGGTCATGCTAATCAGCCATACTTTGACCTCTTGGTTAAGTGTAATTGATGGCTAATGGGTCTCAGGGTATGTGCAGAGATTTGTGTTTGTGTTCGTAGCAGAGCAAATGTGTTTCTTTATGCTTCACGTTGTACTATGGCTTTCTTATTAATAGGCAGCTTTGCTCTTATCAGTGTGCAGTGAAGCATTGCACTGAATCATATTGCAGTATTTTATAAGACACACAAGGATGTACAACACAGCGTAGCAATTTAACGAATGGAACAAATACACACGGATACATAATGAAAAGTCTGATCAGCGCGTTTGAGGGCCGAACGCGGTCATGGAGCTGAGTGGAGATGAGGATGAATCACTGGCTCTGTCTGATTACTGTGAACCACTACAGAGCACTTCACAATCACTGAGGCCGTATTTATCAAAGACGTCTCTGTGTGAGGCCCAAGATTCACAGCTCACATGATTCATGAGCCCTGGGTGCAGAACTCCCTCTGGATAATTAGATTGAATCTGTAAAAAAAAATCAGGCTGTGAAAAACATAATCTTACTTTAAATAGCTGTGCTAAGATTAGTTACTTCATGAAGTCAGATATCTCAGCTATATTAAATTAAGCCCGTGATGTGAGCTAGAGTCACGGTACTTAAATTCAGAAATCAATACCAATCAAATTTAGTGAGTCTCAAAGATGTGCTCTCTTGCGTAACTTTAAATATTAATATAAATTACATTGTAATGTAAATGTTAATATACATATTCATTTACATTGCCGTTCAAAAGTTTGGGATCAAGATTGTAGTGTTTTTTTTTTTTAAAGAATTCTCATATTTACTTGATCAAAAATACAGGAAAAACAGTATTATTGTAAAATATTATTACAGTTTAAAATAATGGTTTTATATTTTACTATATTTTAAAATATAATTTATCCCTGTGATGCAAAGCTGAAGTTTTATCAGCCATTACTCCAGTCTTCAGCATCACATGATCCTTCAGAAATCACTCTAATATGCCGATTTATTAATTTTATTATCAATGTTGGCAACAGTTTTGCTGCTTAATATGTTTTTTAATTCTTTTTTTCAGGATTCTTTGAGTAAAATGTTAAAAACAGTTCAGAATTTCAAAATAAAAATCTGTTCTGACAATATAAGTCTTTACTATCACTTTTTATCAATTTAACAAATCATTGGTGAATAAAAGTATTTATTTTTTGAAAAGAATAAAAAAGTTACTGACTATAATCTTTTAAATGTAGTTTATATTGTTACAAATATAGTTTGTATTGTTCTTTGTAACTTTTTATTTATTGAGGAATCCTAATAAAAGGTATCACAGGGTCCAACAAAATATTAAGAAGCACAACTGTTTTCATCATTAATAATAAATCAGCATATTAGAATGATTTCTGAAGGATCATGTGACACTAAAGACTGGAGAATGATGCTGAAAATTCAGCTTTGCATCACAGAAATAAATTACATTTTAAAATATATTCACATGAAAAACTGTTGAAATATTATTATTATTATTTTTTTTTTTTTTTTTTACAATATTACAGTTTTTTCTGAATTTATGATAAAATAAATGTGACCTTGATGAGCATAAGAAACGTTAAAAATCTTACCGATCCCAAACTTTTGAACTGCAGTTTTTATATAATAACATAATGTAAAGTGCAAGTAAAAATCATTTGTAATGTTACAAAAGATTTCTATTTCAAATTAATTCTATTCTTTTGAACCATCAAAGAACACTAAAAAAAGTATCATGGTTTCCACAAAAATAAAATAAAGTAATACATAATAAAATTTAATTAAATTAAGCAGCACAGCATTTTTTAACATTTATAATAATAAAAAAAAAACACCATTCTGAACACCAAATCAGGATATCGGAATGATTTATGAAGTATCATGTGACACTGAAGACTGGCGTAATTGCTGAAAATTCAGCTTTACTGTCACAAGAATAAATTACACTTTAAATTGTTTTAAAATATAAAGCAAATTAATGTATTTTTTTTAACAAATAAATGCAGACTTGGTGAGCATTAGAGCCTTATTTCAAACACATTTAAAAATCTTAATCACCCCAAATAGTAGTGTATGCTGTTCACAAATGATTGATTTGTTATGGTTGTTATGGAAATCATTCATTAGCGATTCAGTCTGAATTTGAATGATTTTTTTGTAAATCCTTCTGGTAATTAATCACAAACAACTGGAAAGGTCATGGAAACTCATAGTAATTCATCATTGATAAAAAATGGGGCACAGTTGCTCTTGTGGGCAGACAGCATTCAGGTACTGATTTGATACACTATTCTACTGATACTGTAGAAAGACTGGTGTCTTTATTTATTTGTATTACTTCTATTTTTTTTTATCATAGCCTTGATGCTGAAGTAGCTGTCCTGTCCCCTAAAGGGACATACGGGGCAGATTTAGAGCTTTGTGGCGAGCCGCCGTTGAGCGCCAGGGTGCTGATGAAGTTGATTAGCGGCGGCCAAAAGGCTTCGCTCGCTCGCGCTCACACATTGTTAGCGACATTACTGCTTATGCATCAGTGCCCAGTTTCATGCGAGTCAGTGTTAAAGCTTGCACAAGCTGTTCTCTCGTAAAGATTAGAAAATGCTCACCTCCCTGACACCTCTCAAATGCCTGGGTCACTCCTGCAGTTTCACAGCAACTTACCGGCCTGTAAAAAGCTTATCGACCCCGTCGGACGCGCTTCATAAGCTTTGTTACTTCAGGAATTTGCAGTGCCCTCTTTCTTTCTACGGCCTTTGTGTCAACAGCACCGTATCTGCAGTGATTGATGTTTGAGAGCTTATTGAGAGAGAGAGGGAGAGAGAGAAAAGGGTTAGGCCAAACTCAAAAGTCTGATGTGGGCTGATCAGCTTTCTGCTCACACACACACTTCTGAACACACAATTGTAGGACGTTGAGACGGGAACAAAATGAGTGTTTGCGATGAGGAAGTGTTGTACTGATGAAGGGCGTATCTGAGCGTGTCTCCGGTAAATGTCAGGCGCAGAGACTAAATGCTAAGGTGTATTATAGCATTAGACCAGCGAGTCAACTAATTTTTTCATGTTTCAGTTGGTGATTAATGTGATTCACTTTAATCACCTGACAAGGTTCTCACTCCTGTGGAAAACCTGGGAATTTTAGAGTTGTTTTTTTAGCCTTTGGAATTGTTTTAGTTTATTTTATAACTTCTTTGTTTATTAGCTGACTCAAAATTTTCCCTAAAATGTTCCCTTCTCTGGAATGCAAACATGGAAAGTCATGGAAATATATTGTTCCAGAGATGTGGGAACCCTAAACCAAATACATCCAAAATGTCACCTTTCCCTGACAGCAGGCGTTTGTGTACATAAGTAGGTTGTAAGACAACATCTGACAGTTTTATCGTAATCTAGAGCGAAAGCAGATTCTCAGTGAGTTTTCCTCCATGACAGGGCTTTATCTATTTCCTGGAATCTGGAAAGTTCAGCTCAGTTGTGGTGATTTGCTTGTGTTTGATGTGTCTGTTCCCATGGTCACATGCCCTTGTGAAATGTTTGCGGTCACAAAGCCAAGCGGTCTGTCTGTTTGACCATCTCCCCTGTACAGCCCACAGGACAACAGTAGAGGATTGTGGACCGTAGAGTCTGCCAGAAGAGTGTGTATGTGATAAGTACAGCAAAGAGTGACAGTAAAAAAGAGAATGTTGGAATTTGTTCTCTTCTTTGTGTATTTGTTCTCTCCATGTGTCTGTGATTGGGTATTGATGTTTTGCTTTGATGTCACTGTGATTGGGAGTTGACCTTGTGTAAATGTGAAAACCGGAGCGAATGACAGAACGCTTTGAACAGGCATGGGAAATAGCTTTTGTTGTTCTTTCGAAACTATTTTCATTGGCAGAGAGAAAGCATTTGAACTAAAAGGTGTAGTTATAAAACGTTCTTGTATATACAACTGTTTTATAAATGTAAAAATCATACTTGCACTCTTGATCACGCGCTATTGTTTAAAGGATTAGTTCAGTTCCAGAATGAAAAATGTTAATTTACTCCGCCCCATGTCATCCAAGTTGTTCATGTCAATTAAAAAGAAGGGATTTTTCTCCATATAGTGGACTTCAACTGGAAGGTGCAGTTTCATTGCAACTTCAAATGGCTCTACACAATCTGAGCCAAGGAATAAGGGTCTTGTCTAATGAAATGATCTGTCAGAAAAAAAAGTAAACGTTTAGATAATGTGTAACCGTAAATGTTAGACCTGCGATGCACGTCCACAATTTCACGCATTATGTAATCATGTTTGAAAGGTCACGCGCGCTTAGTTCTGTGTCTGCGTACTTTGGTTCAAAAAGGAAGGGTATGGCGAAAAATCCATCTCATTTTCTCTTTCAACTTCATAATTGTTTGACATTGTTTTGTTACCTAGGGCTGCGTGATTAATCAAATGCAATTTCCATGCGCATTTTGTCAGTAAAGCCAGTTCTGTAATTAGCAGTAAATATGCATCTCCTGCTTTCAGATGGAGCAGCGTTTACTACACAGAGCCGTAGTTCACTAATAGGTTATGCAAATAATCGCAGACGATATTGCGATTATGAATTTGAAAGATTGTTCGTGATAATGACAGCTGTTTGTGTAGCTTCTCAGTGAACTACGGCTGTGTGTAGTACATCTGAAAGCATATGAAAATACCACATTTAATAACATGTTTTTACTCCAGACTCACTTCATAACGTCAGTCAAGCGTTTGAAATAAATCCTGTGAGATGATGTGGCCTCATATTTCATAGTATTCTAAGCAGTGATAAAGGCATTGCATTATAACTGTACTTTATATTTACAATTACTTACTAATTCAGAAATATTACTAAGAAAAATATCTTTTGCTTCTTTTTCTGAATTGATGAAAGGGTGGTTACTGGATAATCAAACATGTCTTCATAATTTGAAGTAGTGGTTTCTTGTTTGCCTCTGCTTCTGTATGTGTTTTTTTTGTTTTTTTTGTTTTTTGTGACTGTTTGCTGGAATATGTTTTCTGTGTATTTGTGGAATTTGTTTTTTTACCATCGACCTGCCAGGGACTGCAGATGAAAATCAGTCTGAATGGCTAAATCTGGCGCATTTATGTAGTAGACTTGTTTACTTATGTTAATTAGTGTGCATTGTCCCTTTTAAAATAAATAAAGAAAAAAAAAATAGAGCAAATCCCCTTTTGAAAGTAACTTTAAATAACGTTATTTGTGTAGCTGTGTGTTAAATATTTCAGAATCAGTTCATCAGACTTTGCTTTGGCTCTGGGCTCTTTAAACAAAGACCGACCTTCTCCCAGAATGAGATTCTGGCCCAAACTACTTCCTGTAAAGTGTTTGTGTGGATGCTGCGGTTTTAGAGGTGCTGGAGCAATTGGGCCGCCCACATTATGATGGATGAGGGAAGGGTACGGCTGGAAGAGGCTGGCCATAGATCGTTGTAAGGAGGCGTAAACGTGACAAATCATGATGAAGAGTCAAGCTGCACTCTAGGCTGATTCAGTTCCTCTGAATGTTGAACGCTGGGTTGCATCTTTGGTGTCCAGTAACTGTTGAAGGGCACAGGGACAGCTGTTGGGATGTGCTTGTTCATCGCACTCTGCACTCTGGGATGAGATGGCAGCTGTCTGAATCCTGGAGAGAGAGGCCCTCCCACTCACCAGAAGCAGACAGACAGCTTTTTCCCCTGCCCTTTCAAAAAATCATCTCTCTTTCTTCCTTCCTTTTTTCCTTTTGCCGCAATTTATCACCAGGGTGTCCAATTTCAGATGAGCTCCAGGCGTCTTGGGCAAACGGATGAGCAGTAAATGGATGAATCTTTTCATAAATGAAATTGTCTCACTCTGTCATTTCTTCATCCTGTTTTGTGAGTGTTTTTATCCTCATTTCTGTTATTGTGAACTAGCATAGACGTCTAGTATATAAAGAATGTGTGTGAGGGGACACTCTCTCTCACTCCATAGTGGTTTTACATCAGTGTGGGTTTGTCATTGTACAGTTGTTAAAACTTCAGTTTTTACTTTATATGGTCTTGCAGAGGTTTTTTGTCAGTGGTGGGGTGGATGTGAGGTGTTTTGAAAGCTGTATCCAACTACATAAGGAGAGCTTGGTTATTGAAACATTTCACATTTGATTTGTTTCTGCTTTTTTCTCTGTCCAGTATACAGTGAGAAACTACAGCAGACTTCACAATGCACCATTAAAGTACTAGCTGGGTTTTTGTATGTGTAATTTCATGCAAATTCTGGAATAATGCATAAAAAGAAGTTGGATGGAAACACCAAAATGCAAATCATTTCCAAAATGTGTATATATAAAAAAAAAAAAGTCTTGCACATGGCATGAAAAGGAAAAGATATATAACATCCACAAATTAAGAATTTGTTCCCACAACATAATTAGTGGAAACATTTTATTAATTAATTCACTCATTTTAGTTAAATCGTAGCTGCATTATATTATTTCTTTCCATAGTTTTAGTTCAGTTGTACTAATTTATTCCTTCACTTTAATTTAGATAAATCTTTGACTGAATATATAATGGAATCACATTTTCCACATAAACCTGAGATGGGAACGCTGTGTGCATAATCTGATTGTTACGAGCGACTCTTCTAATTGATCTGTCAAAAAGACTCAGAAGAATCAGTGTGTGAGAGCTGTTCTTGAGTTACTCACTGAATCATGACTTGAAAGTCATTATTTTTGTCACATCCATTTCAAAATTGAGTGATATTGCTGTTTTATGTGTGCATAAAAATGAAGTGTAATTTCTGTGCCACTAGCATAACCAAACACACAAAAAGCTAATGAAAGAATTGTTAAAGAGAATCGATCAATTGTGACTCCCATTGCTGTTGTATGAAGCAGTTAATGGCTGTGTGTCTGCAGGGTAAATCCAGTGATTTACAGTGCGCAGATGAACTCCAATATCTAGTGAGTCACTCTTCCTCTCATAAACACTCAATATAATGTTCCCCCCTTTACTTTAGTACAGCTTTTCATGTGTCATCTTTACACTTTGGCAAGATTTACACCTGTATGTTGCTGAAAAATTTAAATGCTTTTGGAATTACAGTTGAGGTCAAAAGTTTACATCCCCCTTTTGGACTCATTTAAAATTGTAATTATTTTAATAAAATAAGAAGGATCATACAAAATGCATTTTAGTACTGACCTGAATAAGATATTTTACATAAAAGATGCTAATATATAGTCCACAAGAGAAAATATAAATAGTTGAATTTATAAAAATGACCCTTTTCGAAAGTTTACATCCCCTTGATTCTTAATACTGTGACTTCTGAAGAACAACGAGCAGTTTAACTGTTCAGGACAAACAAGGGACTCATGAACAACTATCACTAAACAAAAAAAACACAGCTGTGGATCATTCTGGTAACAACACAGTAAAATCAATAGGATGTAAACTTTCGAACCAGGTCATTTTTATAAATTCAACTATTATTTTCTCTTGTGGACTATTTGTAAACATCTTTTATGTGCAATATCTTATTCACGTCAGTACTAAATAAATGCATTTTGATCCCTCTTATTTTGGTAAAATAATTAACATTTTAATGATTCTGAAAGGGGGATGTAAACTTTTGACTTCAACTGTACATTGTGACAAGTCGTGAGGAGACCAAAGATTCTTGTTTAGTTTGCGAGTATTTAAAGCATGTGTGTATGTAGTGGTTTGGTCTCCTGCTCTGCTGCTTTTTTTCTCAGTGTTATTCTTGTTTTTGTCATGTCTGTTAGGCTTCACATTACACACGGCCTTGCTCAGGCAGGTCCAGATATAAATAAAAATGCAGAGGGCTTCAACACCTTTTCATTTGGCCTGTGGTTCATTGTTCACACATCACCTCACTGTAAGCGGTCAACACACACCCACCTCTATGTAATAAGTCCTGCGTATTGCTTTTCTTGGCTGCCTCTCGTATACGTTACAGTAGAAACAAGGATGTATATTAATGAATTGGATACATGTCGTTGTATATCTTGCCCCGAAGCTGGCTCTATCTATCGCATTTTCTCTTTCATGCATGCAAACTCTCTCACGCTGACTCACATTCACTGGTCTGATCTTTCCACACGTTTGTTCACACTCTCACACACCCACAGATCCCTCACTTTCTGCTGCACTCGCACCTTATGTTCAGTGGCTGAACGATCATGAGTAGAAATGTCAGAGGCTCTCTCAGTCACTCACACTTCTGTGATTAAATCGCTGGAGGTTACCATGTCGCTGTGCTGTTGGTTTCTTGAGGGCGTTTCTACTCTAACACTCAGTCTGATCACAGTCTGCACTCCCATTAGTAGTCCCTACTCATTTGCATAAAGTTTGTTGCAATGCCAATGGTTTTATTTTTTGGGGCCCTCAAGTGTGCTTTAGGGGAAAAAATAGTATCTTTAAGTATTAGGTGTTGTTTAATAAACACCCTACACTCTTAAATTTAAAGGTGCTTTAAAAGGTTCTTCACAGCAATGCCATAAAATAACCAATTTTGGTTCCACACTGCATGTTTTCCATGTCACCTTAATCAAACACACCTGATTCAGATCATCAGCTCATTAACAGAGACTTCAAGACCTGAAATGGGGCTGTCGGACAAAATAAAGATGCAAAATGTGTTGAGGGGCCTCCAGGAACATGGTTGGGAACCACTGCTCTATGGCAGCATGAAGCACCTTCATTTTTAAGAGTGTAGGAAATACTTTGAAATGATTTAAAGGGATACCTCACCTAAAAATTAAAACACTGTCATCATTTACTCACCTTCAAGTTGTTCCAAACCTGCATGAATTTTTTTTCACAACACAAAAGAAGATATTTTGAAGAATGCTGGTAACCAAATTAGTTTGACCATAGCTGTTGACTTCCATAGTATAGAAAAATGATACGGAGTGTGTCAGATAGAGTATAGTTTGAAGATGTTCGGCTATATGCATTCATTAAGAGTTCATGCCAAAACTTAAGCATACTTTGGGCTTAAGGGTTGGTTCACTTTCAGAATAAAAATTTACTGTTAATTTGCTCACCCAAGATGTTCATGTCTTTCTTTCTTCAGTCGAAAAGAAATTATGTTTTTTTGAGGAAAACATTCCAGAATTTTCATCATGGATTTCAGTGGGGATTGGCGAAACAAAGGTCCAAATTGCAGTTCCAGAGCAGCTTCAAAGGGCTCTACATGATCTCTTATTCAGAGGGTCTTATTTAGTGAAACGATCGGGCATTCATTTACACATGAATGCTCATCTTGCACTAGCTTGACTTCACAAATTACATAGTCATGTTGGAAAGGTCATTTGTGATGTAGGTGAAAGTACCGACCCAATGTTTACAAAGTGAACGTGCAAAGAAGGTCAAACGCCCTTTACAAAAAAAAAATCATACAATGTCTGACGATTTTGAAGTTGGAGCAGTAAATAAGATGCATTTTTTTGCCGTACCCTATCATTTTGAACCCAAGTACACAAATTAACAACTAATCGTGTGTGACCTTTCCAATGTGATTACGTAATGCGTAAAGTCGTAGACAGAAGTCGTGAAGTCGTAGAGCTAGTGCAAGATGAGCATTTGTGGTTAAAAAGTGTATACATTTTTAATTTTTTTTTTCTTAGAAAATGACTAATCGTTTTGCTAGATAGGACCCTTAATCCTCAGCTGGGATCATGTAGAGCCCTTTAAAGCTGCACTGAAACCGCAATTTGGGCCTTCAATCTGCTGATCCCCATTGAAGTCCACTATATGGAGAAAAATCCTGGAATGTTTTCCTCAAAAACCTTAATTTCTTTTTGAGTGAAGAAAGAAGACATGAACATCTTAAATGACATGGGGGTAAGTAAATTATCAGGAAAATATTTATTGTGGAAGTGAACTAATCTATATAGAAACAGTCACTATGCATGTTCTTTCGTTCTTTCTCTGACCTAGAAGCCAATGTCTGAAACTGCGTGTCTCATACACTTCATGCGCTTAAAATTGACACTGTTAGACCAATAAAACTCTCGGAATAACTCCCACAGAATAAAAAAAGCATGCGAGAGCGTATCGTTCAGGGGATGTGCTTAAGTCATCAGTAACACGCTGACAGCGACATGCCTGCGCATCCTCAACACGCAGCTACAGCACAATCTATTCAGGCTGCTATAAATTGATGCTTTAAATGGGCCTGCGCTGATGTGAACGTTTATTTACAAGCAGCGTCTCTTTCTCTCTCTGCTTCCTATTGAGCCGCTCTCGTATTCAAGGGTAAAGCTCGTTTCTCCTTTGAAAAAATCAAATAGTAAGCTCTCACCCCCCCGCCTACCCAGTGTCCTCCTCCATAGTCCTCATAAATGATAATCACAATCTCTCCTCTCCACTCTTCCCCTGAAAAGTCATTTCACTCAATAGCTTTTTGTGTTCCTGGGAAACTGTACATGTAAGCGTACATTGGATTTCTCTCTCGCTCTATTGTATGTGTATATTTTAGTGTAATTAGTCTGTGTTTTTCCTGAGCGTAAAGGCCAGTGTAGGCAGATTGTCTGAGCTCCAGAGCTCAGCCCCACCAGAGCCTGATTACAGCTTACCGTAGTCATTTTCTAAATAGCTCACTTCCACTCCACTTTCCTCCCTCCATCCTTTCTTCTCCCACATACACCCTCCCTCTGTCCTCCCATGCACACAAAGAAAGATAAAAAGCAGCGGAGAAAAGAGTCCTTTATCAGATGCGGTCTGACCCAAACATCCTCAGCCACTGAGAATCCAGAGTCACTTTCCCTCTTCCTGTCTTTCTCTTATTCCAGATTTTCCGCCAGTTCGGATTCAACTGTGTGTGACTCTGATTTTGGTACTTTTGGTACCTTTTGACTCCATGTTAAATATAGGTATACTACTGCTCAGAAGTTTTAAAATGCATTTTAAAATGTAATTTAATCATGTGATGGCAAAGCTACATTTTCAGCATCATTACTCCAGTCTTCAGTGTCACATGATCCTTCAGAAATCATTGTAATATGCTCAGAAAATATTTCCTATTATTATTATTTCCTATTTCCTTTATTATTTCCTATTAGCATTGTTGAAAACAGTTGTGCTGCTTAATGTTTTCGTGGAAAATTGTTTTTGTGGTACTTTTTTCTAGAGTTCTTTAAATAAAAAGTTCAAAGGAACAGCATTTATTTGATCTATGATATTACAAATGTTTTTATTGTTACTTTGGAACAATTTAATGTGTCACTGATGAATAAAAGCATTAATTTCTTAAAAAAAAAAAAAATCTGACCCCAAACTTTTAAGTGGTATTGTGGATGCATAGGAACTTTTAACAAAAAAATAAATGAATAAAAAAGGTGTAAAAATGTGAATGGAAAGTACAGTGAATTGTATTCATTTTAAGATTTGCTAAATATAATATTTAACGGTGTTATTCAATTATAAATGTTTTTAGATTTGGACTTCAAGGGAGCATTGGATAACATTAAAGGTAATCTAAAAATAAGAACAGTGAGCATAGACAATTAAAAATACTTTATTGGCTGACAAACACTGCTATGCTTGTGGTTATAGCTCTTTCATCTCTGTATAGATATTTTCATCTAGACAGGACCGGTTTGTGAGACTCAGCATGCGTACAAGCACTGCGTGGGGACAGGGAAGAAATCAAAGATTCAGGCTGAGAGGAACAGATGAATGACCCATCATCAGCGAAAAAAATCAATAGAAGACGGAAGAAGTGACAAGGGAAATATCGATCATAAGTAAACTTGTTTCATTCCCCACTGAAACCTGTTGATAAAGAGTTTGGTGATTTTCGGTTTGATTATTTTACTCAATATTTATGTGTACTGTGTACTCATTAGACTGTTGTGTCATTAGCTTAGCAATATGCTAACGACAGACTGTTGAAGTCCATTTTGTGTCTCATGTGGAACGCTATTTGAGTTGCTAATCAGTCACTCATAGATCTCACTCAAAAGACAGCAACCTATGTAGACAATATACAGTCAGGAATCTCACTAGCTTTCAGATTAGTCTGTTCCAAAGGTATATCTGATAGAGAGCGAGTATGTTTGTATCAAGCCCTCATGCGTTGTTAGTGCACTGGCAGGATTTTAATGAGCTGCCTTCATGACCTTTCACGACATACTAACTCTTTATTTCTCACTCGCTCTCCCAGCTTTGGCTGGCTGGCCTTGTGCTGCCCTGTCAGAGTTGTTTGGTGCATAATTGCTTCTTGTCTGAACTGTTTGTTTGCTTATACATGTTTTAATGCATTGTTTTTGTCTGGTGTCAGTGTGTAGTGAGAGGATGTAGTACATGGCTATATGTGGGGTTTCTTAACACAAATCACCAGGCAATATCCTTTGCTGTTGTTGTTTGTGTCCTCTCTTTTAGAGAGGGTGGAATAACTGAGCCACATGTGTGTGCATTGAAACTGTCTGAACTGGTGCGATATGACAAGTGTTCAACAATTTTTGTGACCACACCACACCAACGTTCTTTGCAATGTGATATCACAAGCCCATTAGAAGATATTTGATGTTCAGTCTGTTGTTATAGAGTGCAGTCTTCATGCTAATATGTGACCCTGGACCACAAAACCAACTATTTGAAAATCTGGAATCTGAGGGTGCAAAAAAATCAAAATATTGAGAAAATCTTTGAAGTCCAAATAAAGTTCTTAGCAATACATATTACGAATCAAAAATTACGTTTTGATATATTTATGGCAGGAAATTTATAAAAAATCTTCATGGAACATGATCTTTACCTAATATACTAATGATTTTTGTCATAAAAGAAATATCGATAATTTTGACCATACAATGTATTGTTGGCTAATGCTACAAATATACCCACGCTTACGACTGGTTTTGTGTCCAGGGTCACATGTGCTTATTTTGCAATAAATTTAAAGCATTATTTCAATCTTATTTATCGGGTCGGACCCAGTTTGGTCAAATTAAAAATCATAGCTATCTCAAATTACTTGTGGTGTGTCCCAGGGCTCAGTTTTGGGTCCTCTTTTGTTTATTATTTATCTATTGCCTTTAGGACAAATCTTCCGTATATTTGGTATAAATTTTGATTGTTATGCTGATGACCAGTGTTGGGCATGTTACTTTAAAAAAAGTAATTAGTTATAGTTAGTAGTTACTTCTCACAAATAGTAACTGAGTTACATCATTATAAAAGTAACTGATTACCAAGATACAAAATGTTTTTTTAAATATGTCAAATAACTTAGATGTCCCCAATAATAAATGTTAATTAAATGAAATGGACATTAAATAGAATAAATTATTATTTTATATATATATAAAACCATGTATGAATGCAAATTTGTCATATTGACTGAAATTAGGACTGGTGGTGGTGCTTAAGATATTGTTTGTCATTTAGTGTTTATATAAAAAAGGGAAAAAACTAAAAACAATACTATACTACATAATACTACAATAGTAGAATTCTACTACTAATAACAATGTAAAACGCGCTAAGGATTAATGTGCTGCTGGGTTGATGAATATTAATCAAGCAAGGACGATAATAGGTAAGCGCCAGCCAATGAGATTGCCGTTTGTGTATTAGTTCCGCCTATTACCGGAGAATCCGGCCGTTCTTAAAAGCTGAAGAATTCCAGTGGAACTCCGTTATTTTGATAGGAAAATATGACAGAATATCGTTTACATGTAGTCCGTCAATTGCATGGTATGTAAGGCTCTCTCGCTCTTTATCTTTCTTTGCGTGTGTTCGAGACAAAGCGATGGCTAGTCGTGTGCCTTCACACTAGAGTTTACAGTTTGTCAAATACAGGTGTGCTGTATTACATTATAATATTATAAAAATATAATACTATCATAATTTATTACGACACTGCCTTTTATTGACAGTAGCGGCAACAGTGTTGTAATGGGGGAAACTGTCATTTATTTGATTACTCATTACTGAAAAAAAAATAACGCAGTTTATTTATAACGCTGTTATATCCATCACTGCTGATGACACCCAGCTCTGTATGTCTTCAAAGCTTAATTGAACTCTATCGCCGCCTTCTCTTTCGCTTTATCTGAAATTAATTTCCCTAGTGTTGCACTCTATATAGAGATCCGTTTGAATCAGTCACATTTCACAGATGGACGCCGCTATCCGGTAGATATCACAGAATTAAATAAAAAAGAAGCAATCAACAGAACATCCTGTCGCAGTGACAGCTGGTCAGGACAATTTCTCCCATTCTGTGCATGTGGATTTGTGCCCACACAGTCACACTAACTCATTGTGTTTAATGACTGATGGTTGAGGTGTCGGAAATGTTCTCAGTGGTCTGATTCTCGCCTTGCTGAGGTAAAAAATTAAAATGTGAAAGTTTGGAATTTAGCAAAGGTCACCTTAGATCACGCTATTCATGCGAGAAGACGGGCCAAAGATGTGGAGGTGAGAAGAGAGAGATGAAGCACCTGGGGCACGGTCAGAGCACTCTGGCTGGTATGTTTGATGTTAAATTGAACCTCAGATTTGATTTTAAGTGTGTTTTGCCTGCTGCTGTACGATTAGTGAGAGTGGTTTGGAATGGAAAGGTACGTGAGGGGTTTTCGCTGCTCTGAATTGACAAAGAGGATGATTTCCTAAGCTTCACTTGATTGATTGGTTGGTTGATTAATTGATGCGAATCCGAAGCTTTGAAAGCTATCATAGCTTGAGTTTATCACTGGTTCTTTTTGTAGCTGCGACGGAAACTCTGTTTGCCATGAAGTTCATTTTTCACATAAATATGTGTGAAATTGCACTCAATCGCACATTTGAATTGATGTTTGGATGCATTCCTCATGACACACTTGATTAGAAGACTTGCTGAGTTTTAATGAATGCAGTGAAAATGTGTGTGTCAAACTGACAGATGGTAATTGTCTCATTGCTCCTGTTATGTTGGAAAATGATCCAAAACATGATTGTGAGTCATTTAGCTTTGCACCTTTTCTAACAGTAAGCTTTTAATGCACACCATCCCTTTTAAATTAAACCTTTCTGAGGGCAAGAGAGGCGCTTTTAATTAGTTTGTTTTGAATATAATTTTCTTGAAAATCAAATTACTGGAAAATGTTTGTCGACTAAAGCTTCAGTTATAATTTTGTAATTAATATTTTTATTTAGCTTTTTTATAATATATGTTAATATTTTAAATTAGCTTTTGTTTTTATCATTTCAGTTGTAGTTTAAGTACTTCATCTTGAACTTGTTTTATTTCAGTCATGTGCCAAGGCAACACTTCAAAATGTTTAAATAAAATATATTTCGTTTTAGTTAACAATTACAACACTGAACGAAATAAGCATTTTTTCTGTGTGCAGTGAATGCAGAAATGCTGTAAAACACAGATTATCTGATGTTTAACAGTTATGCAAAGCAAGTTTTTGGGACAGTGAGGGCTACCCAGGGCTACCCAGTGCAGCAATGCATTTAGAAAAACGTAGTTAATGGCAAAATGTTGTTTTGATTTCACACATAGTGTTGGGCTTGATCTTGGCACTGAGGTATTTGCTGTAGCATCTAATTTCTCTCTCTCTCTTTTTTTTTCTTTACAGTGTGAGGAGGAGTGTGTGGCCCATGTTGCTCTAGGAGTGAGTGAGTGAGTGTGTGTGTGTGGGTGTGGGTGTGTGTGTGTGAGTGTGTGCGTGTGTGTGAGTGTGAGTGTGTGTGTATGAGATGCTGGCCTGTCTGCCAGGGCCAGGTGATCTCTCCCTTCAGCTCCACCCCCACTCGCAGATGAACACTGGACTTCAGAAATGTGAGTACCACACACACACAGTTTAAACATTTTGGTGGTCATTTACTCACTCATGTTTTTCTAAACCATTTTTTTTGGGATCAATCATCTTCAGAAATCACAAAAACACCATAAAGCCATTATAGCAGCAGTCCATATTAATGGTGTTTTATTTTCAAGTCTTCTGTAGTTTTGTGTGGAAAAAAGCCAGAAAGTTCAATAAATGTGCATTACTCATTGTTTAAGATTTACATACAATGGAGAGTTCATTAGGATAAACTGAATTTAAAAAAAAAAAATACACAAGAAAAGTAAGATAAAAAAAAAATGTGAAAAATATTAACACATTTTACAGCTTTTTTTTTTTTTTTTTTTTTTTTTTTTACTTCAGTTTGTTTTTAGGTGTCATTGAACTTCAGTTTTTAAAATTGAAATCAGTGGTTTATTTCCCTAATTTGTAATTTTTTTTATATTAGATTTAGCTAATAGATTAGCAATTAACTACACTACATTGGGATTACAAGACATCTTGTAAGTGAGAATAAAAACAAGATATTTAAGAAACAACTGAAACCTGGGCATGATGTGATCTATAAAGGGACAGTTCACCCAAAAATTAAAATTCTGTCATTAATTACTCACCCTCATGTCGTTCCAAACCTGTAAGACCTTCGCTCATCTTCAGAACACAAATTAAGTAGGCAATGCAACTGAAATGTTCCCGGGCCCAGCGTCGTGAAAATCTCGAAAATAGTGGACGGTGCCACAGAGGGAAAGAATTGTTGAATGAACTTATTTTTGTTTTCTTTGTGCACAAAAAGTATTCTCGTAGCTTCATAACGGTTGAACGTGAACATGAACATGGACTATTTTATCAATGCCCTCGCTACGTTTCTGGGCCTGGGAACATTTCAGTTGCATTGCTGACTATGCGCTCTCAGAAAGCTCTTGAATTTCATCAAAAATATCATAATTTGTGTTCTGAAGATGAACAAAGATCTTATGGGTTTGGAACGACATGAGGGCGTAATCAATGACAGAATTTTCTTTTTTGGGTGAACTAAGAACAGAAATCTGAGCTGATTGAGGACACTTCCAAAATAAAACAATGTTTCTGCTTGTAATCCACAAAAGCGCATCACTCATGATTACTGCTTTTATGATGCTTTTTGTCATCTTTTGCTGTGGTATGGAAAAGTGCATCCTTTTGTGTTCAGCCGAAGGAAGAAAGAAAGTCATACAGGTTTAGAACGACATGAGGGAGAACAATTGATGACAGAACTTTCAGTTTTGAGTGAATATTCCTTTCATTCTCCTGTTTACCTTCCTCTCAGCAGTCTCAAATGAACAAAACGTGAATATCTTTCATGCTGTGCATTTTGTGCCTTTTTTTAATAGCGCAAATTCATACAGACGTTGTCAAAGATGACATTTAAGTGCATTTAAGAAATGACAAAATGAAAACAGATCTATAAAAGGAGATAAATGTCTGACAAGAGACTAAACAGAACTGAGAGAGAAAGGAAATGGAATGAGGGGGAAAAAGAGAGAGCTGTCGCTGGTGAGCAAAAGCATATTTCCAGAGACAGATTGTCAAATCCCAGGATTTTTATTAGGGCGGTTTACAAGGGCAGACACCTGCTGAACCACACCGCTCGCAGAGAAATAGATTGAGGCAGATAAGTGGCATACAGAGGCAGTGAGAAAATGAGAGTCAGACAAACAGAGAAACTGAGTCAGTGCGGGGAAAAAAGGATACGTACAGACAGAATATCTCGCCTTCTCCGTCTGTGGGCAGACATCCTGTCAGATTAGCTCTCCATCAGGATGACAAATTATGCTATGGAGACGCGCGGCCGGGGGAGTGCCGATGGCCCGGAGACTGATGAGTCTCACATCGCCTCAGGAAGACCCTCATCAGGCAGCAATTACTGAGAGGCTGGAGACATATCTTTAACTGCAGGAGAGGGCAGAAATCACAGAAAGACGGCACTCGTATTTCTAACTAGTGGGAATACAGAAAGAGATGGAGTCGTATTACTAACTACAGGAACTACAGGGGATGAACAGGTAGGAGAGAGGAAATGGAGGCATACCGCTGATGCCTCTTTCAGAGCGATAATAGAAATTTGTTTAATTCATTGCACGCAGTATTAGACAATGAAGTCAGACCTGTAACTACAGGCCCAGTTTGAAGACAGTAAATGCAAAGGATTCATTAGTTTGCCATGTCCTTTGCTGGGATGTTAATGATGATGTCTTCTAGGTTAAGTGCTCTGAGAGATTAAACGCCTCACCCCAGTGAACTGGACAAAAACAAATGAAAATCAGGTTTTAACAGTAGCCTTTAAATGACAAAGTCCAACCCCTCCTTCACTGTGATGGACCTGGTTGTCAAAAAAATCTAATTTGTTTTCATTTATCCTTCCATTTGTTTACCATTGCATAGCTGTTAACCATTAAATGGGCGCAAACATAATACACTACCAGTCAAAAGATTTTTAATGTTTTTTTTTTTTTTAAGAAGTCTCTTCTGCTCACCAGGCCCGTATTTATTTGATCCAAAGTACAGCAAGAAAGACAGTAAAATTGTGAAATATTTTTACTATTTAAAATAACAAAATAAAATAGTTTTCTGTTTGAATATATTTTAAAATATAATTTATTCCTGTGATCAAAGCTACATTGTCTGCATCATTACTCCAGTCTTCAGTCACATGGTCCTTCAGAAATCATTTTAATATGCTGATTTGCTGTTCAAGAAACATTTTTTATCATTTTTATCAATAGTTGAGTAAATTTTTAAAAACCGAAAGATCCAAAGATCAGCATTTATCTGAAATAAAAAGCTTTTGTAACAATATACTTTATACCAGTCAAAAGTTTGGAGCCAGTGTAATTTATTTACTTATTTAAGGATGCTTTAAATTGATTAAATGTGATGATAAAAACATTTATAATGTTACAAAAGATTCCTGTTTCAGATAAATGCTGTTCTTCTGTATGTGACTGGAGTAATGATGCTAAAAATTCAGCTGTGTAATCACAAATAAATAACATTAAAATATACTCAAATAGAAAGCTTATTTTAAATAGTAAAAATATTTACAAATTTTACTGTTTTGCTGTACTTTGGTGCAAATAAATGCAGGTTTGGTGAGCAGAAGAGGCTTCTTAAAAAAAAAAAACATTAAAAAATCTTACTGTTTTTGACTGGTAGTGTACTTCAGAACAATTCTGCAACATTATGACTCAAATAACAACTGTTTGAATCATATAGCTTTTTGTCAATTTTACATATTTAAATTGTGTCTCTAATTAAAAATAGCATGTAAATGATAGAAACATTTACCTCAAAGTAGAGCTGGACGATTAATCAAAATAAAATCTTGAAAATTTTGATATGGCATATGATCGTCAGATTGACCCTTCACAAAGGCCCGCCCGCCTTTGTTAATGTTGCTACGTCCGACAATCCATGCTGCTGTCACGCCACACTTCATGTTCTCACGCATTAAAAAATACATTGCAGAGGAAAGAGGAAACTGACAACGTGTCAACAGACAAGACAGAGCAGGTCACTTTAGGCATGAAACAAAGTCTCAGCTTTCAAATGTTGTTATTTTTTGAGAAATTCAAACAATACCATTTTGTGGCTCTTTAATGTGTCGTGACAGATCACTGTAGCACCTCAGTTCAAGCGGCACATGAACTGGTCATCTCATCCTTCTTACTAGTTATAGCATGAAATAAACATGAATGAACATCAGAATAAATTTTGATATAAATACATAAATACATCAATAGACAATTTTTCAAGTTCAAGTTATTCTACTGT
Organism: Labeo rohita; assembly: GCF_022985175.1. NCBI lineage: Eukaryota > Metazoa > Chordata > Actinopteri > Cypriniformes > Cyprinidae > Labeo > Labeo rohita. The sequence continues at coordinate 20,470,942 of NC_066873.1, forward strand.
CCGGTCTGATTTGTTTGTCGGACAAAAATGGCATATGCGGCATTATGATTGGTCAGATTGCCTGTCAATCAAACTCCCTCCAAAGTGTCAATTGCAAAGGCTGCACTGTGTTCATTTACACACATGCAGGTCATGATAACTGTTTTAGGTGTCTCAGGCTTGATTTGAGACAGTGTTTTCTGAAATTTGGTAAATTACTATATTATTAATTGATACAACCCATGATCTGCATAGTCCAGATTCCCCCTACTTTCAACCCCACAATTTGAAAGATTCAGAGAAGCCTCAGTCATTTAAATCACTTAATGTAATGATGCATACGATGGTTTTAACGTCCCATGGCATGTCATTAACTGCCCCTTCAAATTCATGTGCTCCCTGCTGTGGTCCAGATGTTACTGGAGCACATCTGGCACTGGCGCACATTCCCTCAGGGAACTCGGGAGACACAGGAAGAGCCAGAATATACCTTGGAATGCAGGAACGCAAGCCATAGATTGGGGCAAAAAAAGACCGTCTTTTGTCTAAAAAGAGAATAGTTTCTGTTGCATTCTCTCTCTGAACTCTTTCAAAGGAAGCTGAAAAGAAGGTGAGATGAGCGGGGAGGAAAAGATGGCTTTAGATAAGAAGAAAGAGATGAATAGAAGGAGGAGGCTTTGCTTCTCCATGAGGAATAACCCTATATAAGACAATATAAGAACACCCACTCAGATCAGCAGTCTCTCGGATTAAAGAGAGTTTAAAAGTGTGTGCGTGTGATGTCTGTGCGGAGGGGAAAAAGGCAGTTAGGAGATGTGTATGGTGTACTTAGACAGAAAAGGCTGACAATAGCTGTGTAACAACCCTGTGTGTCTGTAATGGGGCTCCTGGGGTTTGGCTGATTACTGTGATCCTCAAATCACTGCTGATGAGAGGGAGAGAACGAGAGAGAGAGCGAGAGAGAAAAGGTTAGTGAAAAAAGCAGTTTTAAAGGGATAGTTCACACAGAAATAACCATTCAGTGATTTTTTTTTTTTTTTTTTTTTTTTTTTTCTGGACACAAAACTCCAAAATGCAGAATGTCCAAGCTGCTGTTTTGTTTTTCATACAGTACTGTATGTTCACACTACCATCTCTTATGCTCACCGAGGCTGCATTATTTGATCAGAAACATAGTAAAAACAGTGATATTGTGAAATATTATGACAATTTAAATTTATTTGAAGATACTATATTTTAAGTATATGTTTGTAAAGCTGAATTTTCTGTAGTCATTACTCCAGTCTTGAGTGTCACATCCTTTAACAATGATTCTGTGATGATTTGGAGCTTAAGAAACATTATTATTATTATCAGTGTTAAAAAACAGTTGAGCTGTATCCTGAATGAAGCTGAGCAACATTCTCAAGTCTGTTAGTCTGACGTTACCAAAAAGAGATTTCATGGCTTTTTTAAAACATGAATTACTGATTTGTTAGACTGTAAAAGTAGAGCTTTTAAAGGGAACGTCAGATCCAAATTTCACTTTTACATGGTGTTTGTATATAAATGTCTTGAACACAGCCACCCTACAAAGATAAAAATCCCTTCACTCCATTTATAATTCCCAAAAAACCTAAACAGTCTCAATTATCAAGCTGTTTTGATTTTCTGAGCAGTATGACATCATATTGCTCAGGCCCCGCCCACAACCGCTGACGGGCTGTCCCGTATTAGCATATTTCTGTCCTCAGTTAGTTGTCCGCCATTTTCTCCGCACTCGAGCAGCTTTAGCGACAACAATATCTCGTAAGCAATGCAGGTGTTTTGTAGTTGGATGTAAAAGTTAATATAAGTTACATCATTTTCTCTGAACAGAGTGGATTAGTTTTGTTTTTGATCGCCACATGTCCTTGACATGTCCTGTTGTGTCCCACATAAGAAAGTCGTACAGGTTTGGAACAGATAAATGATGCGGGAACGTTCATTTCTAGGTGGACTTAATTACAAATCCCGAAGAGAAGCGAGTCAGATCTGGCACTGAGCTCTAGAGATGTTAAGTCCCTTGAGACATTTACATAGATGCTGAGTGCATGTTTAAATGTCACCTGATCACTTTCCTCTGCCCTGCTCTCCTGTCCTTAAAATGGATTGCATGGCTGGCCGACCTGTATGTTGTTGTCTAATCCTAACAAGATTGACTCCTCATTATCACCGGCCGGCCTCCCCCAGGATGTCACTCAACAGGGGAGAAAGGCATAGACCGAGCGAGAGATGCTGTGGGTTGAGTGAGAGAGCGAAAGAGCATTCCCTTGTGAGTTATTAGCATAATGACTCTGCTCTTCCTCGCTCCTTGATCTAGTCCTGCAGTGGTTCATTTATTGAGCCCAGCGTGGCTCTTCCTCCTCCTCTTCCTCTGATTCTCCTTGTTCTCCCCTCTCTCTCTCTCTTCAGGAGGTGAGCAAATGTGGGCAGCCGGTGAAGGCAGCTGACACGGCCTGAGATTGGCAGGAAAGCTATTTAGCTAAGAAATGTCAGGGGCCATTTTGTTTAGTCAACAGCCCACATAGAGGGAGAGGGAATGTGTGTGTGAAAAACAGAGAAAGACAGATGAGTGAATGGCATGGTGGCTGAATACTGTGTGAGGACTTGGTGGATGGAGATGAGGATTGTGTATCCTGCTTTGCACCAAACAAACACCAGTATTTCACAAGAGGCTGTACTGTATGTCGTTAACATGTGTATGTGTACTTGTTGATGTTTGTGTTTGCTAGTAAGGATATGTTTTACTAGTTGCAGACTGCCCACATACTGTAAATTCATGAAGCTCCACAGAATTGCTTTAGAATTTAAAAGCCCTTCATTCAAAGGCATTATTTGACAGTATTTGATAATGCTTTTTGTTATAGATAAGTGTTTATTACTCTCTGACCTTTTTAAGGACCATTTTGTTGTTTTTAAAACAATAGTGGCACCAAAAGAAAGTGAAAAAAAAAAATGTTTTCCAATCAATAATGTCTTCCACTCCACAGCAGTGTTAATTTGATTGACGAATAATTTTCGTCATAATTTTCATCAACAACATTTATTTACTGACAAAACTAAATGATAACGAAACAAAAACTAGTTTTGAATGACAAAAACTATGGCGAAAATCTATTGACATTTTCATCTACAAATAAAAATGGGACGAAAATGTTAGCGGGGTACGATTTGGAAAAGATTCATTCAGAACGAATCTGCTGTGTGGTTAGGAGGTTAGATGCGTACGTTTGAACTGTATCATTGTCTATTGATCTGTCTGGTGGGACATGAGCTAGCATACATTAGCTGCACGTCTTATTAAAACATTCAAAAATGTCAGTATCTGGGAGTAAGAGAAAAGCAGACGTGGATAAATTTGACGACACAAAAGAGAATTTAATTCGGTCCGGTGTTCTGAGCGCAGACACAGAAGCAGCGCCTCTCAAGTCAAGTCAAGTCACCTTTATTTATATACCGCCTTTAACAATACAGAATTGTGACAAGGCGGCTGTACAGTATTAAATAGGAAACAGTACATCAACAATGCCAAAGGCAACATTAAACACTCACATTATAGGTAAAGGTAGTTAATCAAAAACAATAAAATAAAATGCAATATTGTGTTAAGAGAAAGTGTCCCCAACTAAGCAAGCCAGAGGCGACAGCGGCAAGGAACCAAAACTCCATCGGTGACAAATGGAGAAAAAAACCTTGGGAGAAACCAGGCTCAGTCGGGGGGCCAGTTCTCCTCTGGCCAAAGTTCCCGTGGTCTTGTGCCGACAGCCGTCTAGGTGATGTGGTCTTTAATGTGGATCCGTCTCTGGGGCTCATCTAGTTGATGTGGACTCCGCTGACATTCAGGGCTGTAGAGGTCGTCTCTAGGTGCTGATCCACCGTCTGGGCTGGGTTCGGACTGGATCCGGGGGACTGCAGTGACCATCTGATCTGGATACGGACTGGATCTGGTGGTTAATGTGACCTCGGAATAAGAGAGAAACAGACTAATATTAGCGTAGATGCCATTCTTCTGACGATGCACCGAGTACATCGGGTGTTATGGGAAGTGTCCCCGGTTCCGGTTGACCTAATTAGTGCAGCCTAACAATCCTTTAACGGATTTGAATTATAAGAATGTGGATTTGTTATGTGTAAGCAAGGTTAAAGAGATGGGTCTTTAATCTAGATTTAAACTGACAGAGTGTGTCTGCGTCCCGAACATTGTAGGGTAGATTGTTCCAGAGTTTGGGCGCTAAATAAGAAAAAGATCTGCCGCCCGCGGTTGATTTTGATATTCTCGGTATTATCAAATTGCCAGAGTTTTGAGAACGCAGCGGACGTGAGGGACTATAATGCGATAAGAGCTCACTCAGGTACTGGGGAGCTAAACCATTCAGGGCTTTATAAGTAATTAGCAAGATTTTAAAATCTATACGATGTTTAATAGGGAGCCAGTGCAGTGTAGACAGAACCGGGCTAATATGATCATACTTTTTGGTTCTAGTAAGAACTCTAGCTGCTGCATTTTGGACCAGCTGGAGTTTGTTTATTAAGCGAGCAGAACAACCACCCAATAAAGCATTACAATAATCTAACCGTGAGGTCATAAACGCATGAATTAATGTTTCAGCATTTGACATTGATAGCATAGGTCGTAGTTTAGATATATTTTTGAGATGGAAAAATGCAGTTTTGCAAATACTAGAGATGTGGTTTTCAAAGGAAAGATTACCATCAAACAGCACACCTAGGTTCCTAACTGATGACGAAGAATTGACAGAACAGCCATCAAGTATTAGACAGTGTTTTAGGTTATTACACGCTGAGGTTTTAGGCCCAATAACTAACACCTCTGTTTTTTCAGAATTTAGCAGTAAGAAATTACTTGTCATCCAATTTTTTAACTCAACTACACAATCCATTAGTTTTTCAAATTGGTACGTTTCGCCAGGCCGCGAAGAAATATAGAGCTGGGTATCATCAGCATAGCAGTGAAAGCTAACACCATATTTCCTGATGATATCACCCAAGGGTAACATGTAAAGCGTAAAGAGTAACGGCCCTAGTACTGAGCCTTGTGGTACTCCATACTGCACTTGAGATCGATATGATACCTCATCATTTACTGCCACGAATTGATGGCGGTCAGATAGATACGATTTGAACCATGCCAATGCACCACCACTAATGCCAACATAATTCTCAAGTCTATTCAAGAGAATGTTGTGGTCTCACACAGCGCACAAATACTCTTTCACATCTCACGTCGAAGAAATACACAAGAAATGATGGCTAATTGTCTTTTTTGATGGGTATTTGCGTAAAACAAACTCTGTTATGTCTTAGGTGAGCGTAAATAGTTAAGAGAATAATGGACGTGTATCAGTACATTGCATTCGGTTTTAAAGGGCCATCAGCCTAATTTTCTGTGGCCCTGATGTTAATCAAGGAACAAAAGAGAGACAGAAAATCGCTCACTTCTCTTGACTAAATCACTTTAGTAGCCCTAATAAAGGCTAAAACTAAAACAACTCAAATATGACTAAAACTAAATGCTATTTTAGTCAAAAGACCATGACTAAGACTAAATCAAAATTTGCTGTCAAATTTAACACTGTTCCACAGCAATGTCAATGTTTCCTCAGACCCTCGCCCCAAATTCAATACCATTGGTTAAATTTTCCAAATACCAGCATTAGACTGAATCACAGCCAACAGTCATGAGTGTTAAAACAAATAAAGATATTTTAATGAGATGAAATATGCTCACCAAGGCTGCATTCATTTGGTAAAAAAAAAAAAAATGCTGTAACATTGTGAAGTATTATTACAACTTACAATTACTGTTTTGTTTTTGAATACGTTTAAAAAAGTAATGGATTCCTTTGCTGGCAAAACTGAATTTTCAGTATCATTACTCCAGTCTTCAGTGTCACACGATCCTTCAGAAATCATTCTAACATACTAATTTGATGCTCAAGAAACACTTATTTTTTATTATTATCAATGCTGAAAGCAGTTTGCTGCTTAATTTTTTTGTAGAACCTGCAATAATTTGAACAGCATTTATTTGAAATTGAAATCCTTTGCAACATTATAAATGTATTTATCGTCAAATTTTCAATTACATTTTTGCTGAATATAAGTATTAATTTCTTTCGAAAAAAGTGAAAATCCTTCTGACCTCAAGCTTTTAAAACGGTAGTGTATATGTTACTGTTTATTGTTATATTGGTGCGTATGAGTGAAAATTCTTAAATATCGGTATTATTTTTGTCTAGATTATTACTATGTTTTAGTTCTCCTTTATGGTTTTGTTCAATGACACTATATAAATGTTAAATGCTGTTTGTTACGGAGTGTTTGATGGGAAGTCTTGGGTGTTTGTTCAGTGTTTGGGGTGTTTGTCAGGGCAGTGTGAGCACTGACTGAATCTGCTCAGGCTGGATGAAAGAGCTCAGTCACAGTACACAGGCTGTCTATCCTCTCACTAGGGATGAGGGGACCAGGACGCATAGAAACGCATGTTAATACTCTGTGTGTGTGTTTGTGTGTGTGTGTCTCAACTCCATATCAGTGTGAGCGAGGGAAGTGCAGGTGGGTGCACATCAGAAGTCTCTCTCTATCTCCCTCTATCTCTCTTTTCTCTTCTCCCCTCAAGTGATGAAAGCTTGTTTTATACAAAGACCCCCTTTCAGCAGCCAGACAGCAGCTTCACAGAGAGCACTTATCATCCTCAATTTCTTTTCTCTATCCCTCGCTTCCTTTGTTTTTCTGTCTGTCTCTCACCCGCTCTCCTCTATTCTTAACCCATCGAATCAGAGGTGTCCTGGCAGGTGAGGATGTCACACTCAGGAAGAGCAGCATTGTGCAGAAAAAGAGCTTATATTGTGAGCAAAGACCTGCAGACTTCTGAATGTAAAACCAGTTAAATAATTCAGCTCATTAATGTTTTTTTTCCCTTTTATGTTCACCTTTAAAAGCATTACCGTGATCCTAAAGAGAAGAGCAGATGTGTATGAAAGACAGGCTGATAAAAAGGGCTCACCAATTAGACAGCTTATTTAGAGCACAGAACATGTGAGGCTAAGATGCTTACCACACTACACGCAGACATACGTGGTTGCTGTATTTTTGGGGGCAGGGCCAGACAGGTTTTAATTTCCAATTCACACTCTGAAACTGTAAGAGAATCAAGCACAGACACATCACGGCGGTGTTGTTAAATATAACAGAGGTACTTAACAGTCATTGGTGTTGTCTGTCAGTCTGCGTGTTCACGTGTGTGTGTGTGTGTGTGTGTGTGTGTGTGTGAATGGTCCCTTGCTACAGCAGATCACACTCTGGCATACAGGAAGCATGTTACATCTGGTAGGGATGGAGAGGAAGTGAGAAAGTGAGAAAGTGAACATTCACCTATATCTGTTTGTCATGTGACTTCACACCAAACACACAAATAAGGTTTTGTATGAATTGCCCCTATGAATCAGATTGGATTAGATAGTGAGCAGTTAATGTTTATCTGTAAAAACTATGTGATCTGTACTATAGAGCAAACCAAATATTGCTATATGTGGCACATTTACAGTAACACTTAGAAATTGTTACTCAAAGGAAGAGGTTAAGTAATAATAACAAGCCCTATGAATATTATCACTATTTTTCATGTTTTAGAATAATAGTGAGGTCATCAAAACAGTGAAATAATACAGATTAATAGGAATGAGTAGTGAGCAAAATGGTGAATAATACAGATCTCAAGATTAAATTCAAGATCATGAGAAACAAATTCAGTCAAGTGTGCTGTACACTTTTGACTGATAATGTAAACTACTTTTCACAAATTTGGGGTCAGTAAGATATATTTTTTTTAATTGTCGTCAATGCTGAAAACCACTGTAACGCTTAATAGTTTTCCGGAATCTTTAAAAAAAAAAAAAAAAAAAAAAAAAATATATATATATATATATATATATATATATATATATATATATATATATATATATATATATATATATATATAGATATAGATATAGATAATCATTTACTTGAAACATATGTAAAATTATACATTTCTTTGCTGTCACTTTTGATCAATTTAATGTATTACTGATCTCTTCTGCTCCCTAAGCCTGCATTTATTTAATCCAAAGTACAGCAAAAACAGTAAAATTTTGAAATATTTTTATTATCTAAAATAACTATTTTCTCTATTTGAATGTATTTTAAAATGTAATTTATTCCTGTGATTTCAAAGGCAAGATTTTATCATTACTCCAGTCACATGATCCTTCAGAAATCATTCTGATTTGCTGCTAAAAAATAAAAAATAATAATAATTATTATTATTATTATTATTAGGTTATTATTATTATTATTATTATTAGGTTTCTTTGATGAATAGAAAGTTCAGAAGAACAGCATTTATCTGAAGAAATCTTTTGTAACATTATAAATGTTTTTATCATCACTTCTGATAAATTTAAAGCATCCTTGCTCAATAAAAGTATTCATTTCTATAAATTATTTCTATTAATTTATTTTTTATAATGTCACAAAATAATGTTACAGATAAATGTTGATCTTTCGATCTTTCTATTCATTAAAGAATCCTGAAAAAAATGTACTCAACCGTTTTAAATGTTGATGATAATAATAAAAAAAAATGTTTCTTGAACAGCAAATCAGCATATTAGAATGATTTTCAAAGGATCATGTGACACTGTAGACTGGAGTAATGATGCTGAAAATTCAGCTTTGGTCACAGGAATAAATTACATTTTAAAATATAAAATATACTGTTTTTGCTGTACTTTGGATCAAATAAATGCAGGCTTTGTGAGCAGAAGAGACTTCTTTAGAAAACATTAAAAATCTTACTGTTCAAAACTTTTGACTGGTATAGTATGTGTAAAATGAAGATTTTACTAATGCACTTTCCAAGGCCTCTTTCTCCCATTTTCCTCCTTGTAATGACAGAATATATCTGTACTTTGTCTCCATTCTCTTACTTGTTCTGCTCTGTGTACAAAATTATAGGTTATAGTCCACTTTTTTTGAAGGCATAAAGTGATGTTCTTCCTTTTTGTCCCTTTTTGCTCCATATAGGGGACACTCCACAAAGGATGAGATCTGCTCAGTATCCAACCCCTGCGGAATTGGATGCTTATGCTAAAAAGGTTGCCAACAATCCACTCACCATCAAGATCTTCCCCAACAGCGTCAAGGTCCCTCAGCGGAACCACGTTCGTCGCACAGTCAACGGACTCGACACCGCTGGCCCTCGATACAGCCCCTACCCCTCCTCTCAGGCCACTGCCAAGACCGGTCTCCTTGCCATCGTTAAAGTGCCCCTCATCAAGGGTGTCATCAAAGACTTCGACGGCACACGGGCACGTCTGCACCCGGAGGTGATTATGAATGCCGCCGGCGGCCCTTATGCAGCCACCTCGGCCAGCACTTTAAACCTGCACCACCCATCGCAGGGGCCTCCCAGAGCGTCCCAGAATCCGCAGGGGCTTCCTCCGCACCCTCAGAATCTCCAGACTCTGCAACAGCCAGGGCCTCCGCACCAAGGACTTGGACACCGACCTTCCTCCTCCATGCCGCAGCAACCCCAAGGCCTTCCGAGGCCCCAGACTCTATCCCACGCGCCTTCCTTAGGCCACCCTGGTGCCCACCAACCTTCAGCAATCCTGCTTCCGCAGCAGCACCTCCAGAACCCCCCTGCAAACCTGCAGGTGGGTCCTCGGAAGTTGCCGGTTGCAGACGCCCCTCCTAACGTGACTGTTTCTACCTCAACCATTCCATTGTCCATGGCCGGAGGGCTCCACCAAGGCCGCCAGGCAGACTTAAACAGCATAGTGCACCAGATAAGCCAGTTCTGCCAGGCCAGGGCTCAGGGCGCCAGTGCCACGTCGATGTGCGAAGGGCAGATCGCCAACCCCAGTCCCATTAGCCGAAATCTACTCATCAACGCCAGTTCTCGAGTCTCAGTGCATGCGGGAAACCCTAATGCGCTCGCTCCCGGCCTCATGCACCCATCATGCGCTATCGGACCTCCTGATAAAATGACTGCTTCTGCGCCAGTGAGTGCGATGCCTCCGCATAACATGGCCACAATGAACCACATGTACCACAGCGATATAAAACAACAGCACCTACAGCATCAAAGCCATCAAGCGCAGAGAAATCCCCAACAGCCGCAGATGAGGTCCTGGACTCAGCATCAGCTCGCTCACCTTCAGCACATCTCGGAAGGGGGCGGACACCCCTGCAAGCCCCCGAATCGTGACCCTGGCCTCCCTTGCAAGGGCATTACCTATCCCCCAGAAATGGGCATGGGGCAGCCTTATGCCATGAAACCCTCCAGCCCCTCTCCGCCACTTGCCAACAGCAACAATGCAATGCCCCCAGGCGCGGTGACGCACTACACCAACGGGCAGTACTACCACCAGCCGCCGGTGTGGGGTAGTATCCTTCCCACGCCCAACAGCGACAGTTCCGGCTCGCAGGACCTCCCGGTGCCCTTCCACGGCACAGGCACGGGCAATACCAACCCCACCCCGGGGATGGACTGCGCCCCCGTGGGAGGAGCGGCCCATTACCGATTAGTAGGGGGTGCCTTAATAGGGCAGACTAATCTGATGCAAACGGCAGATTGCATGGGAGGGGACTTCCAGACGCCCTGCTTCCGAGATCAGAATCTCATCCTAATGGGGAAAATGCACAGGCCACCCCCTATGGGCCGGGTAGTGGTCCCCCCCCTCCGAGACGCAAGGCCAGCACCCAGGGTACAGATAAGCTTCAGCCCACAAGCCTCAGACACAGTCTCTCCTCAGTGAAGTCAGCCACACACGTGTGTCCTCGGCACCTCCTGTTAGTCTTAATGAAATTACGTTACGAGAGGAACTCGAAATCTCAAGGATGATTGTTGATGAAAACAGAAAAAAACAACAAACATGTCTAATGAAGAGCAGTGTTTTGTGTTATTAATCTTGCAAGTGATCAATTTTTCTTTTAACAAGTGCTTTTTTTTTAAGGCACTAAAGGGAATTTTTGTTTTTGTTTTTTTTCTTTAAACTTTGTCTCGTCTATCTCCAGGTACCCGGATCTCAAGTGCTCCTGGGTTATTTATGAACGTCTTGTGTTAGTGCTTACTTTATTAGGGTGTCTTGTGAAATAGATCATTTCTACTTCTGTTCATTGGACAACCGACTTGCTTTCATTTGAGAGATCTTTGTTTTGAGCCCGTCTTATAACATCAAGATGGCTGACAGACTCAGAGCACTTCCCTCTTCAGCATGACACATTCTTTGTCCTTTCTTTCTTTTTTTTCGGTGTCTGAGCTATGCGGGAATATGCCAGTCACTGGTCCCTTCAGACTGTTCCTAGGTGAAAGCTCTTGTCGTGTGTTCCTGTAACACAGGGCACCTGCGTTTCTATATTTTTAGAAGTAAAATGGATTTGTTATGGGCTTTCTGGATTTATGTGCGAAATGGGAACTGCTTTAGGCTTGTGAAAGGTCGAAACATCAACCTGCTAGACACATTGTGACCAGACGGAAACTTAAAAGACAGGAACCGCATACGTATACAACACCTCTTTTGCAGTCTTTCAGTGATGCAACAAATCAGGTGTCATTTTGCATTCTGAGTCACTAATGTAAGTGAAGTTTTGTATAATGATTCTGTCTGTTCTCTGTGAAGCTGTTAAGGCCAAAGGAGAAGAGCTACAGATGTTTTCATGTTAAAGCTGTGCCATTTTTGTTTTACCTGATCATTATACTCCCTTTATTTCTTAACATATGAGAAACTACTACTTGAATTGTATAGATGAGTTGTGCCGTTTCAGGTGGGTCGTATGTGGTATAGCTGTCAGTGGGTTCGCAGGACTAAACATACTACTGAAGGTGGTGTCTGTAGGCTTGTTACTAATATTATGATGTAGAAACTAACTATGTACCAAATCAAGGGTTTATGATCCTGCGTTTTCTAATTCATCCTTTATAATAATGTAAAGTAGGAGTTGCTACTGATTCTTTTGTGAAGTGTGCTTGAATTGACCAAATTGATCACTTGCAAGATCATTTGTGGTTCAACTAAGGAGGACTTTTTAAAAGAAAAAAGTCAAAAAGGTGAAACAGCAGGTGAATTGCTTATTTTATTGTACACTGGCTTATCTACTGTACTGCTGTAACTTTAAAGAAGTGTAATAACTGTGTATGAATGCGGCTGCATATGGATATGGGTTCACGGATCTGGTGTGCATGTGATGAACGCAGGTGTGTATGTTGGGCGCGTGTGTGCCGGCGGGTCGGTTTGTCTCGACTCGCGGTTGGTTTGCCTCCCCTCAACAGCCCTCATGAAGCCTTAAGTATTTGGTCCTTGGACTTTCCTTTGACAAACAAGCATGATTATAATAAAGGTATAATGAATTCTGATTTTGAAAAAATAGACTATAAAGGAACAGCATTTTTCCTTGTTTATTTTTATTAACTCAAGCTTTTGTTGAATAGAAAAGCAATTCTTTAGAATTACTTTATAATGTAAACGAAGAAATAAAGAATATTTTATCGTCATTGTTTTATAGCTGTGTGTAGTTCTGGGCTGTAACAAAATCTTTTTATTCCATGTTTCAAAGCTTCAGTTTTGCAATTTGTTCTATTTATAATTCTGAACTAGATTTTTTTCCTCATTATTTAAATCTTATTTTTTTCATTTTGCAATTGCTGTGAAATGGAGGAAGATGCTTCTAGAAGCCTTTCTCGTATCTGTCACTCTGTGGCTGTCAATTGAATGCGTGGGAAGAATCTGAGAGTGTGAGAGTTGTGCTACTCTTTTTTTGTAATATTGTAATAATAAAATAAAGTTCTAATTTATGCTTTCACTTATGACTCCATTTCAGTTTATTTGCTCAAAAGCTGCTTAAACTTCAACCTTGAACTGGTCAACCTGTGTATAATCATACTCTTCAAGGATTTTTTTTTTACAGTAATCTTGTTTTAAAAAACTCTTTCTTCATTCAGTGTCTGCTCATCTGCTCTGACTGCTGGTAGCTATTGCAGGAAATACCAGACCAACCCAAACTAAAAACATGAAAGCATCGAAGTGAGAAGAATATTTAATGGTGACAAAATCACTTTGGTGATGAAAGATTGTATCTTACTGGTGGTTAGTAGTGGTTATTCAGCAAGCCTACTCTTGCAGGTTCAAACTGAGGTAAAACAAACCAACTTAACCTTTGCTGACACATCTGAATCACTGAACAGATTCTGAGGGATTGTCCTTGCAAATTGTGTATTGTCAGTTAGTTCTGGTAACAAGGTCTGCTAATTATTTCACAAGGCCACTACATAACTTAAAATGAGGCAGTCAGCATATCTTTGACTCTGGCCATGGATTTAGATATCCAGAATACACTATTCAGCTTTACAGTTTTGCACAGTTCAATGAGTTTTATTCAGAATTTATTTGTGTATCATTCTTCACAATATAAATCATTCACAACATCTTTACAAAGCTATATGTGACCCTGGACCACAAAACCAGTCTTAAGTAGCAATATTATGTGTAGCAATAGCCAAAATAGTCAAAATGATTATTTTTTCTTTTATGCCAAAAATCATTACGATATTAAGTAAAGATGATGTTACATTAAAATATGTTGTAAATTTCCTACCGTTAATATATATCAAAACTTAATGTTTGCTTAGTTATATGCATTGCTAAAAGAAGTTAATTTGGACAGCTTTTAAAGACAATTTTCTGTTCTTTTCTTCTTCTTTTTTTCACTCTCAAGATTCAAGATTTTCCAATAGATCAGTCAAATATTGTCCTATTCTAAATCAAGAGAAAGCTAATTTATCAGCTTTCAAGAAGTCCACTTACAAAACAAAAATGTCATCTAAGATGTTCATGTCTTTCTTTCTTCAGTCGAAATTGTTTCTTTAGGAAAACATTCCCGATTTTTTCTCCATATAGTGGACTTCAACGGTCCTCCCAAGTTTAACTTCCAAAATGCAGTTTAAATGCAGCTTTAAATTGCTCTAAACGATCCCAGCAGAGGAGAAGGGTCTTATCTAGCGAAACGATCGGTCATTTTTGAAACAAATTGACAATTTATTTACTTTTTAAGTTTAAACGCTCCTCTTGTCTAGTCTCTGCAATGCGCATGCGTAGTCTGTGTAATCCGGGTCAATACAGTTAAGGTAAATTTACGTCGAAAACCTCCAGTCTAGTTTTCTTCTTTAACGTCCTATATCGTTGTTTTACCGTTTTTGTGAAGGGCGTTTGATCTCTGCATGTTCACTTTGTAAACACTGGGTCGGTACTTCTGCAGCGATGTACGACAATTTTGAAGTTGGGAAAGAAAATGGGAGTTAACGCAGACTTAGAGAAGACGAGCGTTTGAGGTTAAAAAGTATATCAATTGTCAGTTTGTTTTGAAAATGACCGATTGTTTCGCTAGATAAGACCCTTCTTCCTCAGCTGGGATCGTTTAGAGCCATTTGAAGCCGCATTTAGGCTATGTTCACACTTGCCGTCTTTTTTGACAAGAAAAAGTTGACAAGGCGCTTTTTTAGTAAAAAAAAGAATCTGGCAGCGTTGCAGCAGTCTTTTGTTGCTATAACAACATCTGCAATCGTATGAATCTTGAGAAAAGAGGAAGCTCGCTCTTGCGCTGGTGTTTTATTTCTTATTTTTTAGCATTTTAGCCCTTAACTTGATAGGGCAGTATTTAGACAGGAAGCGAGGGGACGGGATCGGGAAGGATCTGCGAGCTGAGACTGGAAAAAGGGACGCCCGAAGCGCAGCAGCGTTCATGTTAAGTTCAAAAACTGACGCGCGGCTCCGACAGCCTTGTGGGCAGCGCGTCGGTTTTTTGAAGTTAACGGGGAGGAGAATGTCGGTTAACAACAATAATATAAAAGTCTATCAACCGGCACCGTCTCCATTTTTTCTTGCTTTTCTTGTTGTTATGGAAACGTCAGTTCTGGCTACTCGCTTGTCATTGGTCAGCTGTCAAAAAGGCGCTTGACGTAGGGCGTTTCTTTCAGAAAAGTTGAACTTTTTTCCACTTGAAAAGACGCTCTGAGCTGCAGAAAAAGACGCCGGCGGTGGCGTTTAAAAAAAAGTGCTCATGACTTTTTTGAAAAGACGGTTTACTCCATAGAATTATAATGTAAAACAGACGCTGGCAGTTTGAAAAAAGACGCCAAGTGTGAACATAGCCTTAAACTGTATTTTTTTGAAGTTCAAACTTGGGGGCACCATAGAAGTCCATTATATGGAGAAAAATTCGGTAATGTTTTCCTCAAGAAACTTATCTTATCGACTGAAGAAAGAAAGACATGAACATCTTGGATGGCAAGGGGGTGAGTAATTATCTGTATATTAACTGTAATAATTATCTGTAAATTTTTGTTCTGGAAGTGGACTTCTCCTTTCAGATGATGTATAAAAAATGTTTTTGGTCCAGGGTCACATATTGAGTAAAACAGCATTCAGTAGTTTCTGAGAACACAGCGTGTTTGCGTACAATTTAAAATGCCACATGAAGAGATGAAAACCCTAGAGGTGATTCCTAGAACCTCTTCTCCTAGTTTAAAAGAAAGCGAGTTTTTAATCAGGCCTGGAAAGTCAACAGTGAAAATAGCTCCAACTCCGAGTGAGGCCACTTTTTCCCCTGGCTGTCTCAGTTACGCATGATTGCAGCTTGTTTTATTCAATGGCTCTGTATATCAAAGGGATACAGCGCCGGAAGTGACGCAGACCAGGCAGGTCGCCGCATTTAAGCCGTCTGGTGCGAATGTAAATTTTAGTTATATAAATGAGAGCACAGCAGGGCATTTGCGATCTGGGGTCACAGCATTTCAGCTCTGCAGTTAAGTAATAGCCGGAGGACATGACCCATCCATCACTGAACCTTAATGAACGGTGCGTTATTGGCCAGTAATATAGGTAACGAATGACATTTGGAGACGCATACAGTTATAGTGGCAATACGTATACTGATATTACGCATTGAAATTCATTGTGTGTGGAACTTATTTGCATAATCCTGTGATGCTTATCGGTTGGAGGTCTCTGTTGTGCCACATCAGTCACAAGCAGCACCACGCGAAACCACTAGAGGGCGATATACACAAACAGTTTTGCACGTTGCCTCTAATATCAGTCCAAGATGAACTTGCATTAATTAAACTGTTAAACTGAATATGCAAATATATTACATGAATCCACTCACTCGTAATCACTGAGAACATAAATGTTCTGAAATAATGTCTATAGCCAACATTAAAGCGTAAAGAAGGTGTATATGAAGAGTTCAGATGCAAAAGCCTCTAAATCCATCTGACGTATTTCTTTAAAATGAGCATTTCTTTCTGGCTACTTTGTATAGGTTTCTATGTAAGTGCTGGTACTTCTGATTGGGCTGGGGCTGGAATTTAGTGAGTTTGAAGTAGAAGTATTTGATGGATCTATACTATGTGTCAGGAGCATTCACTCAGTATCATTATCTCATTTTTTACCGAGATGGCTTTTAGCTGGTTTTGCATCTGAACTCTTCATATATCATGGGATACAGAAACATCTGAATGAGTTTAAAGACATGAAATGTTGAGTTTTGAGTGTTTTTAAATGTAAATAAATAAATAAATAAATAAATAAATGGGGTACTTTTGTGTTTTCTCATGCATTAATGTATTAAACAAGTGATTAAACAATTTTTAATATCTATATTTTAAAAATGTAAATTATTAGTTTTTTAGTTAAGTAAACATTGGGGTGAATATTACATACTTTCTTTTTATTATTATTAATTTATGTTTTAGTGCATGCATAATTACTAACTACTGTTAATTTCTCAATCAAAATCTCTTCAAAAAATATCTCTCTCTCATCAAAATGACACTTTGAGACTAATTTTGTTTTTGTGATATATTGGTGTTTCAAAAACATCCTGTTTGCAAAAACGTAAAACACCTGTGTGATCTCAAAATGTAAAAAAAAAAGAATCAAATATATCAAAATAAACATAAAGTTG
Source organism: Labeo rohita (assembly GCF_022985175.1). Classification (NCBI taxonomy): domain Eukaryota; kingdom Metazoa; phylum Chordata; class Actinopteri; order Cypriniformes; family Cyprinidae; genus Labeo; species Labeo rohita. Next base: position 20,487,970 of record NC_066873.1, read on the forward strand.
ACTTCCTCATTGTAGCTAGCACTCAATCTAGAATTATTCTATTCACTTCTTTTTCATGCCACAGTGTGAATAATAATTTAATAATTACATTTCATATTTACACACACACACATACATGTATGAAATTAGCTATGTATATTATTTTATGTAAATGCTTTCTTAAATTACAACGTGTATATTAAAGGGGTCATCGGATGCCCGTTTTCCACAAGTTGATATGATTCTTTAGGGTCTTAATGAAAAGTCTATAATATACTTTGGTTAAAAATTCTCAATGGTAGTGTAAAACAACATTCTTTTTACCTTGTCAAAATCAGCTCTGCAAAAATCATCTCATTCTGGTCGAGGCTGCTTTAAATGCAGTGACCAGTCTGTTTAATTTAGCCGCGTTTAGCCGCTAAACTTGCTAACTAGCACATTATTAGTAAAGACGATCGCAAAGATTCATAAAAAGTGAACTTAGCATCCGATGACCCCTTTAAGAAAATAATAATAATACAGTTAAAAAGATATGATGCATGACCCTTGAGGTGCATATGTTTTTTTAAACAGTCCATTTTAGCCAGTCATAAAATGTAGGTTTTCCTACACCAGTTGGACTGAAAGGTAATTGCAAAACAGATTACAGTAGATTACAGATTATCAAAGCATCAGATGGAGCTAGAGGCCTCAGCTAAAGGACTCAACTCCTGTACATCTCTGTGTTGTGGTCTCTGTGTCCAACGTTTACTGAACGTTTGCAGGAGTCTACGCTGGCTTGGCTCTGTAACCAATACAAAAGATAGAATTAAAAAAATAAATATATATATATATATATATATATATATATATATACATACATATATATATACAATACTGTGCAAAAGTTTTAGGCCACTAGTATTTTCACCAGCTAAAAAATGGTTTAAAGTAAGTTATTTCTATCTTTTGCTGTAGTGTGTCAGTAAAAAATATCGGTTTACATTTCCAAACATTCTGTTTGCCATTAATTGTAATAATCTAGTGAGATTTTTGTTTGCGCAAGGAGTCTGACAACAGCCAGTGCTCCACACAGAGATCTGATCTCACCATCATCCAGTCTGTCTCTGGACTGACATGAAGAAACAGAAAAACTGAGACAGACTAAATCCAGAAGAACTGTGGCAACATCTCCAAGATGGTTCAAGTAACCTACCTGCAAAGCTACCTGAAAAACTATGCACAAGTGCACATAGGGCAAAAGCTGCTTTAAACGCAAAGGATGGTCACATCAAATGCTTATTTATTTTAGTTAATAGAAGTTCATTGATAAAGAAAATCTATTTATGACATTGTTTTTAACAGCATTCTCATTTTATGTGCCTAACTGCCTAAAAATCTTAACAGTACTGTAGCTTTGTAGGTATAGGACTCTTAAAGCATCTTGGAGATGTTGCCACAGTTCTTCTGGATTTAGTCTGTCTCTGTTTTTTCTGTTTCTTAAGACAGACTGGACTGAATGATGGAGAGATCAGATCTCTGTTTGCACAAGGAGTCTGACAACAGCCTGTGCTCCACACAAAAATCTCACTGGATTATTATAATTAATGGCAAAATGAATGTTTAGAAATGTAAACTGATATTTCCTACTGACACACTACAGCAAAAGACCGACTTTAACTGACTTTAAACCATTTTTTAGCTGATGAAAATACTAGTGGCCTAAGACTTTTGCACAGTACTGTATATACACACACATATATATATATATATATATATATATATATATATGATATATATCACACAGTTGTTTGGCATTCACTACCTCTCTGATGTTTAGTTAGGGAAGGTATAGACATGCATTTCCCAGGGTCCTCAGTAACTGCACCCAGGTTTCTGTTCCACTGGTTCCAGTTGACTTCCTCCACACTGAAAGAAAGAGGACCCATGCTTCAATTATTGCTTATGGTTTTACTTAAGTATGTTTGACAGTAAACACAGAACAATACAAGGTAAGTATGCATTATTATGTGCTATGTTTGTGTTTGCATGCTAATATCCTCTTTTCAAAATGAATCATCCATTTTTAAATAGGAGACAAATGCAGACTCAGATCTTGTGGTTTCAAGTGGAAGCCAACAGGGTCACCTGAAGCACCAGCGTCGATCAGGCTCCTGCTCCCCGCCTAGGTCTTTCTCTTCCCCGGAGCGCAACCTTCTCTTCAGACAGTGGGGAAGAATCCACTCCATGTCCAAGGTGGTGATTGCACGCTGTCAGTAACAATGAACGCCAAACAAAAATGACAAACCATTACAGCCATTTTGTCCAGTGAATCATCTAAAAGATTTGCAATGTGTGTTTACTGCAGAATTGGGTAGACAGCTTTAACTTTGCCTTTGATTTCACCTGTAGTTTCCAGATGTTGGTGCTCTCTTCGGACATCTCCTCCACTCTCTGATTCATCAGAGCGATCAGCATGTTCAGCATCAAAATGTAAGTCATCACTATATACACAATTAGCAGCACATAGAAGACCTCTTTATATTGATACTGATCTGTGAACTCCAGATCTCCCATGCCAATCGTAAACTTGAACAGCTCCAGAGTAGTGAAGTAGATGTTCTTGAATGAGGGCCTCGTACAGTTTTCCTTTTCAGAAATAGGAACGAAGAAAGATCGTCCCTTAACAGGGACCTTTTTCATCAAGGAGAGTTACCACAGCTGTTGAGTAAGAAACAAATCATTAGCTCACACTACCAATAAACATTTGATGAATTCTTTGAGCAATAGAAAATTGCATCTTTGCTGAATAAAAGTATACATTTCAAAACAAAAAAAAATAAATAAACTTTCTGACCCAAAATTTTTAACAGTGGTGTAATTGGGAAATGTTTGTTGTGTTGTGTGTGAATATGAAATAATAAAAGAATCAAGGACATTCATGAATGTATGCAAATATACCTGCAGAGAACCCAATGAGGAAGACAATGTACACAACAAGGAATCGACGAATTTCTCCAAGAACCATCTGACGATAATTAAAGAGTGTGAGAGTGTGTCGTACAAACATGAAGTAAAAAGCCTAAACTGTAAGGACTAGTGTACACTACAGTGAGGCATTATTTTGTTGCATCATTATATAGAATATTAGAATATATATATTAACACTCTATACTGAAGGCCAGAGGAAAGGATGATGAATAAAAAGAAACAATTATCGCTCACATTTTGTATCATGACACTGTAGATTCCCATGCGTTTGGACCCCCTGGAGAAGTAGAGTAGATTTACCCAGCTCAAGGCAAGACACAGAACTAGACAGGCCAGATATTGATCCTGACCAAAGCAGTACAATAGAACACACGCCAGGAAGAGCACAGCCTGCAGAAAACTAATGCAACAAAAAGCCTTATTAGGAGGAGTAAATAATGTTTACACTTAATGATAACTAATTCTGGACTCAAAATTAGATTGATTAGTACAAATATATATATATATATATATATATATATATTCAGTAATTTCAGAAACCCTAATCTAACCCTAAACCCTAACCCTAACTAGTAGAATTATTGGCTAAAAATGTCATTTCAAGCATATTGAACTGTATTTGGAAAATACTAATACTGAAGTAAAAAGAGAGTGTGAAAGCACTCACAAAAGCTGATCGGTGTATCCATCTATGATCAGGGACTTAAATCTTGGACGCTTCCTTAACATATCTACTAACTTAAAAGATAATAGAATTCAGTCACTTCTGTAAAAGAAGGGGGAAAAACATTTTGTATACGAAATTTACATATGAATTTGTTTTAAAATCAACAGCATTAGATACATACCCCTCTAACAAAGAAGTAAAGTGCTCCAGTGATAGTTATTATGTGTCCTGTCAGAAGCAGGTAGCCATTTTTCTCTTTTCCATAAGGATATGGAGGCTTTAATGTCTGAAAAAGAAGAGAGGGGATGAATTAAATAATGAAACATTCACAGTAAGCATGCGCAAAGACAGTGTCAGACACTGAACTGGAAGAAGTTCCAGTGTCAATACGCATATTTTCCATATATATATAATTATTTTACCAAAATAGGAGGGATCATACAAAATGCATGTTATTTTTTTTTATTAAATACTGACCTGAATAAGATTTTTCACATAAAAGACGTTTACATATAGTTCACAAAAGTAAATAATAGTTCAATTTATAAAAATGACCCTGTTCAAAAGTTTACATACACTTGATTCTTAATGCTAAGTTGTTACTTGAATGCTCTGTTTTTTTTTTTTGTTTAGTGACCTTTAGTACCTTGTTTGTCCTGAACAGTTAAACTGCCTGCTGTTCTTCAGAAAAATCCTTCAGGTCCCACAAATTCTTTGTTTTTTTTAACATTTTTGTGTTTGTATTTGTATTTGAACCTTTTAAAACAGTGACTGTATAATTTTGAGATCCATCTTTTCAAACTGAGGACAAGTGAGGGACTCATATGCATCTATTATAGAAGGTTCAAATGCTCACTGATGCTCCAGAAGGAATTTGAAGATCAGGGTAAATGTAACTTATTTTGTCTTGTGAGAAACATGTAAGTATCTTCTGTAACTTCTGAAGGTTAGTACTAAATAAAAAAAAACAAACAAACAAACATGATATTTAGGTAAAATATCATACAGTCGAAATAGGCGAAATCATACAGTCATTGTTGGAAAGGGTCCAAATACACAAAAATGCTGAAAAACCAAAGAATTTGTGGGACCTAAAGGATTTGTCTGAACAACAGCAGGCAGTTTAACTGTTCAAGACAAACAGGGGGCTCGTGAACAAATATTACTAAACAAAAAAACAGCTGTGGATCATTCAGGTAACAACACAGTATTAAGAATCAAGTGTATGTAAACTTTTGAACGGGGTCATTTTTATAAATACAACTATTATTTTCTCTTGTGGACTATATGTAAACGTCTTTTATGTAAAATATTCAGGTCAATCCTTTTATTATTATTTTCAGTGTAGACACAAATGCATGAAATATATCTCCCCTGTCATGAAGCTACAACACGTCAATAGAGGCAGAGTTCAAATAGACACAAGCCACTTTTGAGCACCCACCCCTTTGCTGTTGCTCAAGACCTTTCCTGCTTCGCGGTGATAAGCTACTGCAGTGAGGATGAAAAGGTAGATAACATAAACAATAAAGTTGAACAAGAACATCCGTTTCACAAATCTCTCCCACTTCTCTTCAATTAGTTTGTTAAATGGCTCAATCTGGAGCATCTTGAGGCGGTTCTGAAATTAGACGAAATAACATGTTGCTATCAACAGCTTTTATTGAAATCGGTACAGCTTCTTTATAAATGAAACATTTTGCTTTAATGAAGTGGTAAAATCTAATTATGCATTTTAGATTTAAGAATTAATTAATATTAAGTAAACAGGATGTCATCTCACAGGAATCTCACTGCCGTAAACGATTATCTCCAGCGCAGAGTTCTTCTCGTAGGTGTCGAGAGAGGCGAGGTCATACAGAGACGAGCACACTGGACCGTAGGCCCACTCCGTGATCTTCCGTGACAGGTGGCGGCACCCCGGAAACTCCCGCTGCACGATGTGCTTCAACAGCTAGTTGACAAATAGAGAATAAAATCTCAGTGATTTAATCAGTCTCTTCACAACCTATTCATGTATACCTTAAAGTGATAGTTCACCCAAAAATGAAAATTCTGTCATTAATTACTCAAACCCCCGTAAGACCTTTGTTCATCTTTGGAACACAAATTAAGAACTTTTTGATAAAATCCAAGAGCTTTCTGACCTTGTATTAGACAGCAGGGGTCCTACTACGGTCAAGGAGCAAGGACAATGTCCTTACTACGTTTCTGGGTCTGGGAACATTTCAGGTGTGTTGCTATTTATCCAGGTTCAGAAAGCCTCCAGATTCATCAAAAATATCATCTTAGTTTGTGTTCCGAAGATAAACAAAGATCTTATGGTTTTGGAATTAAATGAGGGTGAGTAATTAATGACAGAATTTTCATTTTTGGGTGAACTATCCCTTTAACACAAAGGGACTAAGGTGGGACTGAGCCGGAATATTTTAGTATTTTATGCAGCATTGTGTCTTTACACTGAATTTTGAGCAGGCACAGAGCTCAATTGTGTAAAGATGCCTTAAGAATCAGTATGGTGTCTTAGGGGATGCCATTTCAAATCACGAGGACTAATCATCTACACAAAATCAGGAACATCCAAAACAGGAAACAGAACTGACACTTAAAGAAATGCACACTGGCTCAAACAAATTACCGCTTCAAGTAAATTGTTAATTGTCTTGGACATAAAAAAAAATCAGTAAAAAAAAACCCACTAAGGTTTACCTCCACTTTTCCTGTTTTGGCAGCTAGTTTGAGTGGGGTGAGTCTTTCTTTATTTTCGATTTCCTCCAGCTTGATCTTGGGGTGAAGTTGGTCAGATTTGATTAAAATGTGGTCGTACATGGCAGTGACGAACTCTGTGTTTTGAGGACTGTTATCAGCTATGGATACTAGTGCGTGAAGCACCGTGTTTCCATGAGAGTCCGTCTTCTTGACATCCACTGCCTGGTATGGGTTGACCATAAGGAAGTCAACAATGTCTGGCTGATTAGTGCAAGCGGCCAGCGACAAGGGCAGCTCACCTGTGCACAAAAGATGTAAACAGTCCAGGTAAGCCTAGGTATCCTAAAAAGTATGTCAATAACATTGAGAACATCAAGTAGAATTTGAAAAGGACGTGCTTTTAAAATGCAGCATTTCTATTGTTTAAATTATAGCAATATTGCAAAAGAGTAACCATATCCTTAGACCTACCAAAATAGAAGCATGTTTTTTGATTGGGCTGAAAGAATTTTCCACAGGCCTTAGCATGGACATCGGCCCCTTTCTTAACCAACATCTCTACAAATTTTGCACTCCTCTGTTCAATTGCAACATGGAGTGCAGTCTGACCTGTCTCAAAGAGATCAGATGATAACATTGCAAAATGAATGGGTTGGAAAGCCTGTTAAACAATAAATATTCGGTTGATTTATAAAAAAGAAATGACTAATATAAGGTTTTAGATTAAATTAGAACTAGATCTAAAAATAATCACGCTAATAAAAATACTATGTAAAATAAAGATTTGGCTCTGACCTTTGTAGTAACTGTCTTCCATTACTTATCTGAAGCATTGACAAAATTGTTTTTTAAATTACTTTAAGTACTCTTCTGTGTATTCTTTTTACTATCATGCAAAATTTCCAGCAGATGTTTTTTTTTTTTGTTTCTTAAAGAAATTAATACTTTTATTCCTTCAAATTTAAAAGTGTTTTCAGAACTAAATCAGGGCTGTCTTTCCATTGGACTTATCTGAAGAAGTTATGAAAACAGTTTTATTATTTAATAAATATCAATCATGATAAATTTGGGGTCAGTAAGACTAAAACACTGTTCTTGAATACAATTACATTGAGAGTCGGTGAGCCGTTTCATGTTTTTGCGCAGGTACTCATGTAAACCCTGCAGTTTGGACACATCGCCACTGGACACGGCATCAAACAGCCTCTTGAGGGTAAACTTCTCTCTGTCTTGCTGATCTGGTTCCTCTTTAACGTTTCTGATTCCCCTGTGTGCAGAATGCATCTGATAAAGTAATGATTTCTCACATTATGTCTACTCTACACTCCAGTGTGGTTTAAGGAGGCCCACTTACCTGTCAAAATGTAGGTTAAATTTAATTGTGTGTGCAGGCTCCTCTGTCTCATCCAGGCATTTAGAATCCATGGGCCTCTTGTCTTTTGAGGCACCTTTCTTCGTCTGTTTGGCCTTTGACCTTTCCTCTTCTGTCAGGTCATCCGTCTCAAGGAAGAATATGGGGCTGCTCTCTCTAGATTTATTCATAGTGATGTCTTCTCAGTCACACAGCAGAAGTTAAACCTGAAACCGCATAAAAAAGATATTGTTCACAGATACAAGACATTACTTTTCATTTTCATACAAATTAGGTCTTTGAAATGTCAGCTTGACCACAAAGGTTGATTTGACTTTTAAAAGCAAATGGGATATTCTGACACTAGCTAGAATTGTGCATAGATAGCATTAAACATAATAGCATTAGACGCCTGGACCGTGGAGGCAGGACCAATTTCTTTTTGATATTCTTTTTTTATTCTCTTTGAACACATTGTTCTGTCACATGTCCTTACAACATTTCAGCCGAATATTAATTATAAATGGTAACTAGATATGTTCATTACCTGTCTAGTGATGTGTACATGCTGAAATACTAAAAAAAAAATCTTCTGTCACGGGACATTATATTTAGTGAGATGGCTGGTGTGGTTTATGTTTTGCGCTTTAGAAATGTGAGCATTGAGACAGCTCTTAAAATCAGTGCCCTGCCTAATGAACTAATAAGCTGATTGAGACACACCCAATATGTCTTCTTTTGTGGTCAGTAAAATTGATTTTTGATATAATGTAGATTAAGAGCTGTATATAACCTATCTAGTACCCATCTAGCACAACGAATCCATTCTTACTCAATGCAAAAATATGGATTCATTTACAGATCAAGATAACAGGTTTTCAAAAATACAGAAGACAGAAACAAACAAAAAAGCAGGTTTAGTTTATTTGTGCAAGTAGAAATGGTGCAAACAGTCTAATAGACCCTTGCTAACCAAATTATTGCTATTTCTTCATGCTGTTACAGGCAATATGATCCCATCCAGGGAATAAGCCATGATTTTCCCATCAAGGAAAAGCTTCCCCAAGAATACATTCTGACAAAATGCAGTATCTAATGCACTGGATATTCTGCACTGTAGAATATTATAACTTAGCCTCTTTGTTAATGGCTTCATACAGAATTACATTCTCTAGATGGCAGTGAAAGGAAACAGTAGTCCTACATAAAAAAAAACACCAACACAGTCTTGGGTAGTCATGTATAAGGTCAAAAATAGATAAATGCCCATAGAAACAAGTCACTAACATTCATCTCTGTTTCGACTGGGTTCCTCAGCACACGTGATCTATCTTGTGACATTTACCGTGCATCTCTCACAAAGCTGGTTTTGTATTTAAAAGACAGTTTGTTTTTAAATGAGTCATTTCTTTAAAGATGATAAGACCACAGATTTTGCTTTTGTAAGTCAATGTGACATTCTTATACCAGATGCCATTTCAGTGATTGTTCTTTCTGCTGAGACCAGTCAAATTACACTTCATTTGTAAAGTATTTTTTTTAACAGCTAGAGCTGTGATAATAAGAGCTAGTGGCTCATCTTAATGTGCCATTTTGGTTTAAACACCAGTTAAAAGAGGAAGAGGACAAAAACAACTCAGATGGAAACTCAGTGACAGGAAGTCACTGTATTAAAGGACATCCAGAATTAGTTTCACTGGCTACGTATATATGAATTAAGCATTTAAGCATATTCATATCTCATATTGCTAAAATCATGTAAATGTAAATTATGTCTAACATGTAGTCATGCAAGCATCCAGTTGCTGTTCCTCATTTAAATCACAGACTATAAACAATAGATAACCATAATATAAACCTCTGGGATATGAAACATTATTCAGATTTGTAAAAACAAGGATTAATGTTTAATGTGCATATCGAAATACAGAAAGTGTGTCTAGAGATATATTTAAATCAGGAACAGAATTTGGTCCATATGTGAAAGCAGACTCCTCGATGGGTGAGGCAGCACTGATTGTTAAGGAGTCTAATATATCAGCTAATGTTGTTTTACGCTAGATGATTACCTAATATGCAATTGCAAGATGCTGGACAGTCTTACTTAGTAAAATATTACAACATGGCCTCTCAGTAAAATGGGTTCTGATAACATTACAACGGCAACTGTACATTGCACAGACACCATCTTTAGATCATCTCACTTACTACATTATGAGATTTAGCACTTACTCAGCATGTTGTGAGTTGAGAAAAAACAGTCAAGCATGTTATTGTCAGTTTTAAAAAGATAAACATTAATATGAACTGAAGTAGATCCCAAAAACATAAAAAAACAACTTCACAGATTTTAATGATTTGCTGCAGTAGCAAATTCTAACATTTTTTAAATATTGCTGTAAACTATTAAAAGTAAAACATGAAACATTTGTACTCACCAATTGCTCATCCGTTAGATGAAGTATCCAGTATTAATGAGCTTGATGCCTTGAGCACGATAACTATGAGAGACGTCTTGCTCTCTCTAATTGCCAGAGAGGAAGAGGGCAAGATGTTTTGAGGTTGCTGAGAGCCTTACAGAAGGCGGGTCGTATTGATTTTTTGAGTATGTTGTTATGTATGTTTTGCCATGTCCACGCCTTGTTGTAGCTCATTTATAGCATCCAAATTGGTCACAATCCACTGAAGGTCATTAAGCTCCTTTGTTCTCATCTAGCAGCATTGCACTACATATCTTAACTATCCAAATGATCATGTATTCATGTGCTAGAATGCATATCAGAGCAGCACATGTTTGATTTGTAGCAGCATTCTACGTATCTACGCTTGTCTGTTGAGGCGGTTCTGTTGAGCAATTTCACTTTCTTAGCATGCAGGGTTTCCTGTACAGACTGTAACAGAGTAAGGCGGTTTCGGTGCATGTAAGGTGGTTTAGGTGCATGCATTACGTAAACAAAATGAAACCTTAGCATGCAGTTGATTCATAGGAAATAAGTTCTTTATTGTCACAAACATGGTAAAGAATTTGCTCCTTTGAGGTGAAGCTCTTTTGAAACAAACAGAAGTTTCACTTGCAGCCATGTGCAGCACATGAAATGTACCACATAAGCTCAATTATTGATGATATATTTCAACTTTTTATTAACATTTGAAATGCCACTGAACATGTAAACGGAATATTTTGTCATTTCAAAGCTTTGTTCAGTCATTTAATTAAAAAATACATTGATTTGTATTTTATAATTGTATTGTGTTGCACTCAACAATAGTTCTATAATGAGTGTTTAAACTGAATAGATAAATTTGACCTTGTTACTAACAATGATATAGAATGAAATAAAATAATTTATTTTTTAAATTGATGAATACAGTATTAAAATATGTTTAAATTAAATACACTTAATTACGAAGAAAATCATTTTAATATCTTCACAATATAAATCGTTCACAACAACTTGACAAAGCAACATTGATTAAGAGTTACTATACTGAGTAAAACAACATTCAGTAGTTTCAGAGAATACAGTATGTTTGTATCAGGACTGGAAACTTATTCAGGACTCAACGTTTAGGGAGAAAACAGCTCCCACACTGAGTAAGGCCACTTTTTCCCCTGGCTGTCTCAGTTATGCATGATTGCAGCTTGTTTTATTCAGTGGCTCTGTATATCAAAGGGATACAGCGCCGGAAGTGACGCAGACCAGGCAGGTCGCCGTATTTAAGCCGTCTGGTGCGGATGTTAATTTTTAGTTTAGTCATTCGCAGTCTGGGGTCACAGCATTTCAGCTTTGCAGTGAAGTAATAGTCAGAGGACATGACCCATCCATCACTGAACTTAAATGAACAGTGCACAACTGGCTAGTAAAATAGTTAAAGAATGACATTAGTGGACACATTCAGTTATAGTGGCAATAAGTATACTGATGTTACGCACAGGGGATTCATCATGTCTGGACTTTATTTGCTTCATCCTGTGATGGTCGTCAGATGTGGGTCTCTGTTGTGCAACATCAGTCACAAGCAGCACAACGCAAAACCACAAGAGGGCGATATACACGAACGGTTTTGCTCCTAAAATCAGTCCAGCTGATCTGCTGCTTTAGTAATGGATCCTTTTCACAAGACTGTGATGACACGTTTTAACATCATCATCATAAATACTTGAAATTTTTTATTTAGTTTTTTTTTTTTTAAATGTATGTACATTTATAACACCACACTTTGTTTTACATCACCTTTTCACCAAGTTACAAAAAAACTAGTTAACGCTAATGCGAGGGTGTTTCTAATGCTGCGTCTATGGGAGGGATGCTAAATTTGACATCGTTCTCTCTTTTGACCGCCGATATCGGTCTCTCGATTTTATTCCTTTGATTAAAAGTCATGAAAACATTATTGTGGGGTTTTTCTTTATATATATATATATATATATTTGAGCAAATGGGAATGCAAAAAATATATTTGGGGTACTCTCCCATTCACTGCTCTCGGATTTTACCTAACTATGACGACTTCTGCAATGAGAAACCCAGAAATGTGAGAAAGGTCCAATACATCACAATACCAATCACTTAGAAAATTTTAGTTAAATCACGCATCCATTCAATTTATTATTACAGCCAGTGTTGAGGAAAGTTACTTTTAAAAGTAATGTATTACAATGTTGTGTTACGAAGAAGGAACTTGTGTTACTAATTGTGAAAAGTGATGCATTACATTACTTCTGCGTTACTTTTTGCCACCTGGGCTGGGCTTGCATATTTATTTTTAGTAACAGAAAAGTTATATTTCTGACAACTGCAAAGATCCTTTCACACCAAAAGTGAAATTAATAAGAATGAAGGAAGTGCCTTTGGTCTTCGCCTCACTCCCAATTTCTCGGTGAATAAATGGGGAAATAATGTAACTTGTATTACTGATTTGAAAAAGTAACTCAGATATTTTCTTGTAAACTGAAAAGTAATGCATTACTTTATTAGTTACTTGAAAAAAGTAATCTGGTTACGTAACTCGCGTTACCCCCAACACTGATTACAGCTATGATAAATTCTTCATTATTTACTGCTACTGTTTCTTCATCATTAAAATTGGCTTCAGTTA